>NC_140454.1:18506877-18841877 GCF_963576455.1 Neolamprologus multifasciatus | reverse complement strand
GGAAAAAAATGCCTCAGATGCATAAACATTTCAGATTGACGTGTAGTACTACTTTGCATATTCAATCTTGCTTTCTTTTTGCTTACAGGAGTTGGTAGTGGCAGAGGCATTTAAGAGCCATATGATATACTATGCTGCCAAATGCTAGAGGGCAAATGAAGGCACAGTGTTTGATGGAGACTGACAAAGTGTGCTGTGATTCTCAAAGTCTCACCAATATATTCAAATTCTTCTTTTAATGCCATGCCGTTATGGGACAGACACTGCTGACATATGAGAGCGTATCTATGAGGAAGGGAAAAAACAACAACAAACAAACAATCTAGTAAGACATTACATAGCATGTGAACAGGCACTGGATAACTCAGTATTACCACTCCTAACACAAAGTAGATTTAAAATTTCCAGATAAAGTAATGTGCAACATAAAAAAAAAAAACAATGACTACAAACTGTAAAAAGGTTGTTTTAAAACAGAGACTATATGATTTTAGCTGATAAAGCTACAACTATTGCAGGCTACTACAAAAGAGTACTATATTTCAGTCAGTGTTGAGTAGCTGCAATGATGCACAAGTTTAAATTAATGTTTAAGGGAAGCATGATCATCATATATTAAAAAGGAGGATCGGTGCGAGAAGAATAAGAGTTGTTTTCAGTTTGCCTTTTTAAGAGCTCTTTCAAAGTTTAATAAACGTAACTTTAAATGGTTTGGAAAAAGCAGATTCTGCCTAAAAAATTCATTTACACATTATTTCAACACAGCTATATTCCGATCATCTAATATTTATCAAATTAATGCACTTCAGATGTTTACAACTTTTTCATGACATGATACACAGGTTGCATTAACTTTACTGCATTACTGAAGAGACTAATTTTCCTATTTTATTTACCTGTTCTGAGGGCCATCTCCAACAAGATACTCTATGACTCTGTCCATAGCACCTCTCTCCTTTGGGATCACAGGTCTGGCCAGCGGAGGGCCTGGGGGGTGCATCCCTGTTAAAGGATAGCATCTTTGCCTGTTAGATGCACTCTGCAGCTTGGAATACATACTTCAGTAAACAGGTGCTGCTTACAGTAATAAATCTGTGAAATAGTTTGGTGCACAAACCATGATTAATTTTACAAAAAGCTGCCTCTTTTTCTTAATGACTTAACACCGGATCGCACTTGCAAAGCACGTCCCGAATCCCTGCTGCGTTGGTGAGTAGTAATTAATATAATCCAACATCAAGAGCAATCATAGGAAGATGACTGGTCATTTCTGTGAGACTTGGCAGAGTCTCAGTATCCTGCTGGTTATTAATTTACCAACATATGGAAACTCTGTGGTGACTCTTTGTATCAAATTGCTTTTCACTTTCAATTTTCAGCAGAAGCAGGTGATAACATCAACTCATGTAAACCATTTGTGAGGTGTTCCCAATGCCAAAGGCAATTTCACTAAGCATTAAAAGACATTTAGTGAGATTCTACCACCATTGCCCAGAGAACAAATGCAGGTCTGGCTAATTAATCATAGTTAATGTAATACTGCATCGTGCATACCTCACAGTTGGCATTCCACATGGCAATTACAGCATACAGCTTCCACTACTCAAGGAGCACATTTTCCTTTACTGTTTGCAGTTATTTGCATTTTTTTTCCTATTGAGTGGTCAGTCCAGAAATTACTGATATTGAATATTCAATACCCCTATACCCCACAGATGTCTTCCATATAAAACAACTGCTTTATGAGAAATGTTTCATCTATTTTTCTGGTTGTTCCTTTTCAATCTTTAAAAGCAGCCAATGATGATAGATCATATCCTCTTGAGGTAAATATTATACAAATATTATGGTCATAGTAACAAAAGTTATCAATTGCAATCTCGGGCCCAAGTAAGACACTTAGTGGACAAAAGTTAGACCATATAGTTAGATATTGTTATTATACATTTCCACAATTATTCACTACCTTACTGTACAACATACTACAGCCTTTCTGACAACACACACCACAGAGCTTTGAACAACTGGGGACAAAGAGCCCGGAAAGAGTAAATCACACCTTAATCGACCACATTATGATCTGGTCCCCCTGTGTGCAGGTAACTCACCGACTCCTGGAACAGGTGTTCCAGGGGTCACAGGCTTCCTCATCAAGCTCTGCTGAGCAGCTATAGCTGACAGGCTCCTCTCTGGGGGTCCACCTGGAGCAGAGTGGGAAGATCTTCCAGGATAGGTGGGCCTGGAGGCAAGAGGAGGGCGGTAAGCAGCTTCGCTTGCAGGATTCACCACCACTGGGGGGGTCTTTGAGATGACATTCCGATGGCGGAGTTCTAACACAGAAAACATTGCAGGATGCTTTAATAGCATAATAGGAAATGCCAGAGTCAAAGTAGGGCAAATAGTATTGTCTCCCGAGAACGTTCAAAACTCACTGCTACCTTGTCCTGGTTTTGGAGTTATCTGAGGAGCAACTGGAGTCGATTCAAGCTCCTTCATAAAGAACAGAGGAGTGTACAAGAACATGCTTTAATATAAAAATATATATATAAACCGAACGCAATCAGACAATTTGTACAGCAGAGAAAAAAAACAAAAAAAGAACTCACAATATTTTTCTTGGAATCAGGATCAAATCTCTCCAGAATCATTTTTGCATTTTTATATGTTTCAGTTTCCATAACTTCTTCAAGCTGTAAAAAAAATGCAAAAACATTAAGGAATAAATTTAAATTATCTTTTAATTTATTGCCTGAAAGTATTTATCACTGTTAACATATTAGAGTAATCATTTGCTGATCATGTGTGTCATAAACTGGCATTTATAAATACACAAATATCTTAGAATCACCTTCAATAACATCGCATGTCAAAGTGACTGAGAAAAGAACCCTTAAAGCAACTTCACTACATTGTACATCTTCATTTAGAGTAAGTACAGAACATTTCTTAATGTTTACATATAATATGAGGAATAATTACATTCACTACTTCGATAATGGAGAGTGTGAAAATCCATCAGCCCTAATTATTGAAAGTTATTAGACTTGACAGAGGATGACAAGCAATTTCTCAGATTTATTTCTTTCCTGTAGTAAATGCAATTAATTAAAGTGACATTAGAAGAGTAGTTTACTGGATCAAGGTTTTGTACCAATCAAATGTTGTCTTCACAGAGCTTAGAGTATCTTACAGCAAATTGCTGAGAAGATAACCAAAACTAATTTTATAAGGCATTAAATGTCAATCCTGACTTTACGAGTGGACCGTTAAGAATCAAAATTACAATTTTTTTTAAGTGGACTTCAGGCTACAAGTAAAAAAATGCCAAACTATATTTAACTCATTTATTGTTTATGTCATATCAAGGATGTAGCAGCACAGGACAAGACCAACTGAGCTGTTCTATTCAATTTCAACTCATATATTCATAGCAGACTTAAGTTTCTTAACACTGACAAATACACCCATCAACCACTTTGCAAACTTGTTCAGCTGCTCTTTAACACAAGTATCTAATCAGCTAATCACATGGCAACACCCCAGTTTATTTAGCCATGTAGATATGAAAACCCGCTACATTTCAAACTGACCATTAGAATGAGGAAGAAAAGGGACTTTGAATGCAACATGGTTGTTAGTGCCAGAGGGGCTGGTCTGAGTATGTCAGAAACTGCTGATGTATTGAAATTTTCCCATGCAATCACCTCTAGGATTTACACCGCAGCAAATGATAAAAAAATAAAATAAAAAAAAATGAGTAAAGGGCCAAGTTCAAATCATCTCCACAGTCACCAGATTTCAATTCAATGGAGTATCTTTGGGAATTGGCTGGAACAAGAGATCACGGTTCTGCAGCCAACAAATCTGCAGTGTGTGATGTTATCATATAAAAACAGGGCTCGCAAAATCGCTAGCCCGACGTCCCGGGGCTAGCGATTTTTCCAGTCGGGCTACCAAAATCTAACTCAGCCCTGCCCGTCGGGCTATCATAGGAAAATATGTGTCAGCGCTTTTGCATTCTTTCGCCAATGTAGCTGAGTAATTATGTCATTGGCATCGATGAGCCACTGTCAATATGTGACATATTGAAATCGCGTTTGAATTTGCACTTGCTTTTTGCTTTCATTTTCATTTTGCGATCGCGCGAACGGTGTATAGAGAGCGGCAGCACTGATTGGTGAGTGACGATTAATTGCGTACCAATTCCTTTGACATCGTCTTATCACTCATTAGCTTACTATTCAAACGCGACAAGTGAAATCTCTCGCAGCAAGCTTAAACATGTCAGAGGTTGAGTGCGCAAAGAATCGCTGATCATTATGTAAGTACGTGTGTAAAAGCAGCAGGATTTACGCTGGTATTTTAGTTCTGCAGAGCCAAATAAGACAGGTCAGGGTGAAGAAGGGGCAGCCAAAGAAAAGCCGATCACAAAACGGAAAAGATATGACAAATCGAGCCTGTTCTCACTCCCGAGGCGTAACATGGCGACGTTTTGTCACGTCCCGCGGCGTTCCTTAGGAACGCGAAAGGAGACTTTCGGCGGCCAGTGCAATGACGCTCCCGCGGTAATCAACGTTCCAGCCCTGTATTCCAGCCCTAAATCTAACCTTATCCCTAGCCCTAACCATAACCTTTTTCCTCACCTTAAACAGGACTTAAATGATGTTAAATAGCATGTTTCTAAGCTATTTGAAGGAAAAGAGCGAACATGTGTAGATTGAGTCCATACGGTTCTCACATTTCCTCATTTTTCCGAGGTCGTCATTTAGGAATGTGGTGGGTAGCCGAAAACGTAATATGTTGACGATTTGTCACCTAGCCTAAAATGTTACGCTTTGGGAGTGAGAACGTGTTGGACAAATCAGACTATGAGGCAAAAAGAAAGCGCAGCTTTTTTGGTTTCATGGACAAAAGAATTTATGTGGCTGGAATATGACGAGCTAAATATCATGATGTTCTGCCAGGTGTGTTGTGAGTTTCATTTGATTTCTGAGTCGACAAGCGCCTTTGTTACTGGGACCAGTCATTTTAAGAAAGACCCCATCAGAACCCATGAGAAATGCAAGAAATGCATTATTGCCCAGTCTGCAGTATCTTTCCCAGAACAAACACCAATTGCAAAAAAACATACTACAAATAAACCAAGCACAACAAGAACTCCTGAAAAAGCTGTTTAGAACAGCGTGCTATATTGCAAAGAGTTAACTACCATTGGCAGAATTTAGCAGTCTTTGCAAACTTCAAAAAGCAAATGGCCTAGATCTTGGTTCCACTTACTTCTTACCCGTGACTTCAGTGGAAATTTCAGATTCAGAATCTGACACAGACTGATTCATGTTCTACACAGTTCTTACAAGTTCATAGAAATTTCTGTTCAATTAGAACCAAGTATTTGAGTTGATGGTTTTAATTTTTATACAGTTGTTGTGATTTGTATTTTAACAATTTTTTTGATTCATTTTTGTTTCCGTTACAATATTATACTTTAATGTATAATATTGTAAAAGAAACAAAACGTAAAAAAAAATTATTTTTTTTATTCAGGCTACTTAAATTTATTTTGGGCTACCAAACACTGAAGAATGCCTGCCCGAAGGGCTACCAGAGATTTTGAAATTTTGCGAGCCTTGAAAAATGAATATAAATCTCTGAGCACCTTGTTGAATCTGTGCCATGAAGAAATGGGGTAGTTGGAAAAGCAAAAGAGGGTCCAAACCAGTTTACACTAAATGTAAAGAATGTAAAAGCCATTTCACTTATAGTTAAAACTCTAAACCACTGCAAAGATTATAATTACCAATATAAATCACCATCCCCTAAACAGAAAAAAATAGAACACTAACAACAAATAATTGATCACACATTTTTGTGGCTTTCAATGAAAAAGCCTTTGAAATCTTATATTACACACTTAGGTAGAGTCACAATTTACGTAACTGATTGCTGACACTTTTGTTAGATTTTTGGAATGTCGCCCGTTTAAAAGATGTTATTAACTTTGGCTGAATACATACAATCTTAGAGGCTTTATAACTACTTGAAACAATCAAACACAAAAAGCAAATATAAAAAGAAATCATCTTCAAAGACGAGCACAGGGAGCCTTGTAATAGATGGTGTAGCACAGGTTCTCTATTGTGCCAAGCCCATCTTCAAAAGCTCCCGAAGAAAAAAGGTCATATTCAACCTCCCAAAACTTTTTATGAATCATCGACATTATGACAGAATTCACGTTCAATTTGAGTCAAATAAGATTTAGCACAACAGCATCAGTAAACATAAATCATATCAGGCAAACTTATAATTTTCACTTCATAATTTTCTTCCCAGGCATCCAACAGTGTCTCAATTCTGCACAGCACTGCACGTAAAAGTATTTCTGTATTATAAATAAAAAACATCACTTACTATTTTCCTCTTTTCTGCTTTAAGATCCTCTAACTTTTCATCTGAGAGAAAAAAAAACGTTAGGAAATCCAACATCTGTTTAAACATAAATTTATAAAAAGAAAAAAAATTTGCACAACAGAGGGAAAAAAACCTTACTATTTTTTTCAGTTCTTCGGGAAAAAATCTTTATCAGCAATTTTCGAAGTAACCACACTCTAAACAGAAGAGAAAAAACAGCCATCTCAATAAATCACAATTACAGTTTAGTGAAAATATGATAGATTATCTCTTATACTTACAATAACGGAACTATTAGAAAGGGAAGAGACAATATGAGCCGTCCCATTAACTGTTCGGGCAGATACCAGAAATACACAACTACACAAGTGATCAAGTAGAGAAGTGACGAGTAGAGAAGCAGTCGTCCAACCCATATCTTCAGCTGCCTTTGATTCTTCTCACTATATTCTTCAAGAACCTGTATGTCCTGTGGAGAAAAATGGAAGGATCATGAACGGATCAATAATAAAAATTAAAAAAACAAAACAAACAAAACTGGAGTTTGAACTTACATTTTATATTCAAACTTCTATTAACATATTTATAAAAATAACCATTAATGTTTTGAACATATTTTAACCTCAGTCTCATGTAATGCAGGTCATTCAAACGCAGTTTATATATTTATCAGGAAAATTATTAATATTTTGTTAACACCATTTCACCTATTTTGGATCATTACTAAAACTGGTTTTCTACATGCCATCAAGTTTAAGTTTCAAGCTTTATTTGTCACATACAGATAACATTGGCAATGAATTTCTTAGGCTCAGAGCCCCCTCAATGTTGTACGCAAACCGCTGTTTTTACAACTTTTTACAGAGATGGATGTGAAGAAAAAAAAAACTGTTGCTATTTGTGTGGTAATGTTATGACAATACAAGGACACTGTAAAGTCCACTTGTGTCCCAAGAAGGAAGTCATTGTAAATCAGTATCAAGTTATTCTGAGTTGTTGTGGGGGTTTTTTTGAAGTGGGGTTTCATTTACACAAAACATACATTTTGGTTTATCGTCAGCCAGAAATAACAGCATAAACCTCACTCTTCAGTTAGCTCATGTAACAGGCTCACTGACTAGAATCCCCTCAAAGGCCCACTATGAGCCAGCTATGGCCTTGATTATATATTAACTAGTTCACAACCCAATTTAACATGCACTGAACATTTGGAACCAAGCCCCATCGCCACCATACCAAATACATCTTTTGGAAAACTTGTGCCAAGTTTCGTAGACTTTTAGAATCAATGCAAATGCACACTGACTCTGTCTCTCTGTGGTCTGTTTTTTTTGTTTCCCTCACACCCCAACCAGTACACAGATTGCCTCCCTGAGTCTGGTTTATCCTGTTAAAAGGTAGTCTTTTTCTTTTTGTTCTCTCCACTGCAGCTAAGTGCTTGCTCACAAGTGATCACTGCATTTCTGCCTTTATAGTGATAAAATAAAAGGCCTCAAATGCCCTTTTGGTTTGGTCTAATATAAATAAAATTGTGCTGAAAATTTCACAACAACCTTTACGACTTGGGAATGATCCTGCATTATCTTAATTTAATTTAATAAAAGGTAATATAAATCCAGTAAGATGCTGTGGAAAAACAGCTAGATGCAATCTTGCAGTGGGGAACCGTTAGGGTTATAAATACTGGAACAGTTTTATTTTTCTTAGATGCAAACTTTAAGTGCAGAATTTCATCCAACATTCAGCATTTACATCACTCCCTTTACGATATTTCTCTCACTACATTTTAGCAAATAACCTAAACTCACCAGACTAAAGAGATGTGTAATCTAACATAGGGATTAACTGGAAATGAATCATTTCGTCAGAATATGGGTTTTCTCTCAACTCAACCATTATTACTTCACACATAAACAGGTACTTTATGCTTTTTTAAACTGAAATGTGACACCACTGCTTCAGGCTGCTGACTACATATTCTAAAAATAGCTACTGGACAAAAATGGGACCACTCTTGGCCACTATGGTTGCACTGTAACATGTGTGTGTGTCACTCTAAGCACGAGCTGGTCTCACATTTAACCTTACAGTGGTCTGTTTGTGTTTGCGAGTGTGCTGTGTGCTATAAGTCACACACACACACACACGCTCATAATATATATATATATATATATATATATATATACTTTCACAGGTGAAGAATTGAAGCTAAACAAAAAGCAGCAACACCCATTGCATTGCAACTTCAATGTCATTGATGTCTTTGTGACAGGAAGATGTCATCATGTCCATGCTCCAAGGACAGGATCTTTAAATAGTCTGACACTGGCTGCAATGTAGAAGAGCAGTAAAGCTCTATCACTTAGCAAATAAGGAGTTGCTATGGCAGTCACTGAAGGTCGGTGCTTATACAACACATTTAAGTCATTTTTTTCTGCATCAAAAACTGGCTTGATTGAGCATAAAAACCAATTGTGCAATAACCAATATTTATCATAGATTTGCATTAATAAAAGACAGGAAGTTCATATTGTAGCTTGAAAGGGTTTTTGTTTGTTTTAATAGGTTAAGCGTACCTTGTCAATTCCTTCCAAAATCTCCACAGTGGATGGTTTCGCCTATAAGACAAACAGTTTGAATAAGAGGTATTGTACAATTACGATTTCCAAAACAATAGCGCTCTTTGTGAGGAACTTTAAAAAAAAAAAAAAAAAAGACAGAGAGAGAGAGAGAAAAAGATCTGGAAACTTCCTTTTTCTTCTTTCTACTTTTGTATTATGTGTGTTCTTCTATTACTAACAGGCTACCCTGATCATGCAAATGTGCATTATGTCATGCCAACTAGAACACAGATGTACTGTTTAGACATACAAAATTTATGTAAATCTATCCAACCATGAGATCATTGCTTGTGTATTACATGCTTCCAAAGTAAGAGTTTACTGAAAATGATTCAAAACTATCAAAAAGCAGAAGTAACACTAACTGCACTGTAATTTGTTTCACATGACATGGTTAATAAAGGTTTGAATACAAACCCTCCACCGTGAGACCGCAGCCCCCATGTTGATGAAGAGGAAGGCGTGTAGGTTACTCTGTTACTGGGACCCTCCTCTGATGCCGTTTCACAAATTATCTGTCCACCTGTTGACAGCAGTAATGAGTTGTGAATACACACTCGGTTGCCAATGCATTAAGTACATTGTGCTACAAATGCCGCAGTATAATACAACATTTCCGAAACAAATCCAGCAGTTTTAATAATACTTTTTCTGTGAGGCTCATTTGTAGTTAAACTGTAGAGCTATAAAGCATGTACTTCTGTATATGTACGTGCAACAGCAGCTCCAAACAATCACAGAGGAGCGTTCACAGCTTCAGCGGCTCGCTAACAGCTATAGGTACAGGTTTTGACTGACGTTTAGAAAACATACACCAATCCTCTTAAGTCACCTGTAAAACACACTTAAACGCTTTTTATTAAACTTCATCAGTGACTAAGCTGAAGTAGGTTGTCCTTGCTAGCTCAATTTAGCAAACCTAAACAACTTTCCGGAAGCGTCAGTAAGAACCGAGCTGACGTTAATAGTTATCTCACAGGTTTTTTATATCGCTTTTTTTCAGCCAACATGTACCAAATAGCCTATAATAAATGAATGCACATATACATTAGCTTTGAGGTGTTGCAGCTAAGTTTGTGTAATCGCTAGCTTGCAGGGCTAACATTACTGCGCCCTGCAGTTCAACGAGATAACTAAAGCAAGGTCGCCAAGTTTCGCCAGAGTTTGTACACACAAGCGAGGCCAAATTATAGAAGTGCTAAGTGAATGAATAACAGCTCCGTGTTTTGACAGAGACTGGTGTACTTACCTTGAAAGTTGTCTTGTCCTGTTTCAACAGCCTGTGGGAGTCGCTCCTGTCTTTGCACGGAGGGTGTGTGAGCCAAGATGGGGGAGTGTCCACTCGAAGAGCCAGCATGGAGCATGAGCACACCGGGGCCTTCACGGGAGTTTGGTCTGTGGCTCATGAAGCCTGGTACAAAGTTGTGAGAAACTCAAACTAATTTTAATTTTAGACAAATATAACATGAGTTAATACAAAAATTAAGTTCTTAAATAATGATTTCATTTATTAACAGGTGGGGGAGGGGGTTAGGGTTAGTAAAATCTATCTGGTCATATGGGAAAATGTAATTGCCCCCTAAACCTACACTAAGTGGTTGTTCCAGTCAAGTGTTTATGATAACTGGCAATGAGTCTTTCACATGGCTGTGGAGGAATTTTGGTTAACTATCTTTTGCATATTTTTTTTGTTTGTAATTCAGCCACATTACAGGGTTTTCAAACATCAACGACCTGTTTGAGGTCATGCCAAGCATCTCAATCTGACTTGAGTTAGGACTTCAACTAGGCCGCTCCAAAACCTTCATTTTGAGGCGGTTCAGATTATTGTCCTACTGCACAACCTTGGGATTCAGGATTTTTTTTCTTCAGGATTTTCTGGTGGAGAGCAGAAATCATGGTTCTGTCAATCACAGCAAGTTGTTTAGGTCCTGAAACAGCAAAGTAGCCCCAAACCATCACAAAACCATTACCATGCTTGATTGTTGGTGTGGTAGTTTTGGTCACATGTAACAGGGCATAAACTTTCCAGAAAGTTAAAGATTTGTCTCATCAGTCCACAGAATAATTTCTCTAAAGTCTTAGTCTTATGTTGGTCATCTGTGAATTCCTGGGAAGGTTCCCTGCTGCTCCAAGAATTCTTCATTTGTGGATAATAGTTCTCGCTGTGGTTCTGTGGAGTCCCAAGTCCTTAGAAATTGCTTTGTAATTACTTTTTCACATAGGACCAAGTAGGTTTAAATAAGTTTCCCCCTTAATAAATAACCATTTAAAAACTGTATTTTGTGTTTATTCTGGTTATCTTTTGCTAATATAAAAAATATGTTTTTTGTTGATCTGAGACATATAAGTGTGAGAAGATCAAGCAAAAAAAGAAATTAGGAAGGGGACAAATAGGTTTTCGTAGCACTGTACATTTTACTGTTACCCTTATAACTAAGCTATGTACACCCTGTAGACATATGCAAGAGAGAATTAATTCCCCCTCTAACAATTTCTTGATTTCAGTGACAGACTGAATGGTAAAAACTGAGCGTGTGATCCAGCAAAGGAAGTAACCCGTCTGACATGCACACGACATGAACATAATGCTGATACTGGATAGTGTATCGACATTAGTAGTACCTGCTGCTCAGTAATTGCAACGTTAACTACAAAATGGTTATTGTGCATGCACTGTTACATTTTTATGCCGTGAATATATATCTCCAGGTAAAACTGTCTGCCAAATTAATGTAATGTGCTAGTGGTTCTCATGCTATTATAAAGTACAGATTTTATAGTAGGTGTTAACAGTTTTTACAGTGTTTCACTGTGCAACAAAGGTTTTTTCAAATGCAAAGCAAGCATTATATTTATTTAGTTTGTGCAATATGTTCCCATATACCCTTCAACAAACATTACAAACTGCCAATAGCTGAAAATTCCCATGTTTATATTTTCATTTGTGGTTGCACATAAAATTACCAATATAGCTAACTATATAGCTGTGATATTCATTAGTGGAAATGTGAACACAGTACTAGCCTGAGGGTGCTCAAAAAAATGCCCATTATTTGCTGAAAACAAAGATGAAAAAGTGGAAATAATTAAAGAAAAAAACCATGTTCCAGTACTTCCAGTAAGTACATTATAAATTGCTTTGATGGCAGACACCATGCCGTTTCTGTTTAATTCATGAAAAAAAAAACTGCTTTGAAAATCATCTGTAATTCATTCACTGGGGGGAAAAGAGGTAAAAATGTTTATGATTTTTCATCATTAAACTTTGTTTTTTCCATCCTTGGGCAGCCTGTACAGAACATGTGAAAAATATGAAAAATATAAGTTTGCTTTCACTAATTGCTATATAAATACTGATTTAGTTCCAATGAAAGGAATGTGCACCCAAGTTTATTTTAATGTCAAGTTTATCTTGAATGCCAGTTAGATTGCTGAAGCACCACAATTAAAGCATCACAATTAATGCATGCAGAATTTATTGGAAAGCCATCCAAGAGTTTTTGAGACATTTCAATCAAAGTCAAGTGTATGGTGGTTTCAAAGAAAAGACAAGTGATTTTTTTACTGATATAAAGATTGATCTAAAACAAAGGAAAATGTTGCCACCATTCAAGAGTTGATGAGTTCACTTTGGAGTGAAGTAATGGGCAGTAAGTAATCACGTGGCCAAGCTGTTGTTACTGGAGTTATTTATTTATTTATTTATTTGTATATATAGGTGCATGTTTGTGAGAGTGCCCATATGGAAAAGATATAAATCTTATAAAGTTTGTATCTGTCTTGTGTGAAACTTGTATGAAAAGCATACAAGAGTGAAAACAGATATAAGATCCCTTGAAAAATTATATAAATGAAACTTGTATGTTTTGGATACTTACTAAAACAACACATGAAAGTAATGAGAAAGTGGCCACTTTCATGAGTAAATCAAATAAGCCTTATATTATTCACTATATGAAGTAGGCTACATCTTATGCAAGTCTTTTATAAGTTTTTTCTATTTCTTTTCCATATGGGTGAAAAAGAAGAAAGAAAAGCTGGTGGCCGAAATGGCTGAAAGTCAATTACACATCTCCCAGGCCAGTGCCTGACCAAAGAGACTTTCAGCATTGCGTTTTGGGTCTTCGGTCTCTTTCCCTGCTGGAAATGCATTAGTTATCCAAACTGTGGTATTCACTCATTCTGGACAAAACTAACAGATATGTGCTTAGACTAACATGATGGAAGAGTTGATAACTACAATGGTGTCTTAAAATCAGCGTCTCGTACAGTGCTTTCAGAGATCTTTTGGGGGAGATAATAATGGTGCTGCATGTAGATGAGCTACAAAATGATGGAAATTAAATTTAAATGGCTCACGTTTTCCATTAACCATGCTCTAATTAAACTTTGATGGGATGCACTGGTTTCCAACACAATGTGACCTGAAAGTTCTGTATACACTTGTATGCCCACTTTCCAACAAATGGATTAGGCACAGAGGCATGTCATTTGTGGGGCTTCTAGGATCCTCTGTCTAGACTGAGGAACAAGTACACTGTATGCATGTTAAATTTATGTATTTATTTTAAATATATTGATTTTTTTTAAATATTCATTTAGCTTTCCAGGCTTTAATGAGATTATATAGAATGTCTATAAAAAATGACATGCCACCATGTTTTCACCAGCTGGTTTGTGAGCTACCATTTTTGAAGCTTTGACCTGCAGTTACATATATACGCAATCTAAATTTAAAACTGGGGGACATTAAACACTCATATGGTAGTGATTTGTCCGACATAAAGTAGAACTTCTTCAGTAAAACCTGTCATTGGTGACAGAGCCCTCATCAGAAGTGTTAGAATGGCCAATAGTGGCTGAATTAAAGTAGCAGGCCTGAGGCAGAGATAAGGTGCAGTCAAACCAAGTATTGGTCTGCACCAGTAAAGAACACACAAAATAATAACTAAATAAAATAAAGCGATGCTGTGCACAGGTGGCACTTGTTTTCTGCAGCCTCTGATGTTAACTGGCAGCCTTTAATAGACTGCTACTAATTGAACCCCAAGCCATACCACTGTGTATTGTTACATGCTGAACTAAATCAATCAAATGGCCTAACCAAACTTGCCATGCTAATCTATATTTCAGTTCCTAGACCAGAACTTCACTAGTACAAGCTGGGAAGCTACCAACAAGAAAACATGTACAGAAAATCTCAAACATAAAAAATTCCTTTGTGTGACTGTATTCTTTTTTACAAATAGTATCAAAGTCACCCATGTGTAAATATATACTTTTTTATCTAACTGATGAAACTTACATCAGTTAGATAAAACCCCTTCCTGCAGAGGGGTGGACTTCATTCTGCTCTTTGTTTGCCTTTCTTTATTATATGGAGAAAGGCAAACAAAGGGTTGTTTTGTCATATACTTCTGTGCAGTCAGAGTTCCATTTGCAACTTTAAACTAAAAGTAATTACAGTTCTTATAGGCATATTGTATACATGTACTTGTGATATAAAGTCTTGTCTGGTAGTAACTCTGCTGAGGTACTTTCTATAGACCCTATAGCCAAGACTGTGGCAAAATATGACTTAAGACTTCTATATAGACTAGACTATATATTCTAGACTTCTATAATGATGATGACAGCAGTCAAGAAACCTCACGTAGACCAGGGATACCGGGTCTTACCCTGCAGCCAGTTCTGGGGCAGGGGCTTGTTTGAGAGTGTCCGATGCTTTGTTGACTGGGCAGAAGTTGAAGGTGGAGGCCTTGGTGGTTCAACTCCCCTGCTGCTTAAACTGGTTTTGGTGACATTGAACATCACTTCTCTGTTGGAGAAGGATCAAATAGACAGCGGGGTCACCTCAATGCACATCATGAGTTTCCTGTAGAGGGGTGGACTTCATTCTGCTCTGGAGTACGCCATGGTTAAAGGTTCTGAGCAGGATGAGTATGCTTACATCCCACAAACACAGAGCAAACCCCTGTATGCTGAGATTTTCCACAGTACAGGGTGGGCCATTTATATGGATACACCGTAATAAAATGGGAATGATTGGTGATATTAAAGTCCTGTTTGTGGCACATTGGTATATGTGAGGGGGCAAACTCCTCAAGATGGGTGGTGACCATGGTGGCCATTTAGAAGTTGGCCATCTTGGATACAACTTTTGTTTTTTCAATAGGAAGAGGGTCATGTGACACATCAAACTTATTGGTAATGTCACAAGAAAAACAATGGTGTGCTTGGTTTTAACCTAACTTTATTCTTTCATGAGTTATTTACAAGTTTCTGACCACTTATAAAATGTGTTCAATGTGCTGCCCATTGTGTTGGATTGTCAATGCAACCCTCTTCTCCCACTCTTCACACACTGATAGCAACACCGCAGGAGAAATGCCAGCACAGGCATCCAGTATCCGTAGTTTCAGGTGCTGCACATCTCGTATCTTCACACCGTAGACAATTGCCTTCAGATGATCCCAAAGATAAAAGTCTAAGGGGGTCAGATCGGGAGACCTTGGGGGCCATTCAACTGGCCCACGACGACCAATCCACTTTCCAGGAAACTGTTCATCTAGGAATGCTCAGACCTGGCACCCATAATGTGGTGGTGCACCATCTTGCTGGGAAAAACTCAGGGAACGTGCCAGCTTCAGTGCATGAAGAGGAAAACACATCATCATGTAGCAATTTCAAATATCCAGTGGCCTTGAGGTTACCATTGATGAAGAATGGACCCACTATCGTTGTACCCCATATACCACACCAAACAATCACTTTTGTTGTTCCAGCAGTCTTGGAGGGATCCATCCAATATGGGTTAGTGTCAGACCAATAGCAGTGGTTTTGTTTGTTAAAGTCACCATTCACATAAAAGTTTGCTTCATCACTGAACAAAATCTTCTGCGTGAACTGAGGGTCCTGTTCCAATTTTTGTTTTGCCCATTCTGCAAATTCGGTGCGCCGATCTGGGTCATCCTCGTTGAGATGTTGCAGTAGCTGTAGTTTGTAAGGGTGCCATTTGTGAGTAGCTAATATCCGCCGAAGGGATGTTCAACTAATGCCACTCTCCAGTGACATTAGTGCTACGCTGTGGGGTCTTGCTGAATGAAGCTAGGACAGCCACTGATGTTTTTTCATTAGTGACAGTTTTCTTGCGTCCACATTTTGGTGCTTTGACAGCATACTGAGAGGGAAGCTGTCAACACTGAGTCCAAGTGGACAATGTTCCATACCTCCTTTGCTCTAGTGGTGGAAAATAGAGATAACCCACGTAAACATGTGGAGAACATGCAAACTTAGGTGGCATCAAACTCAGGAACCTTCTTGCTGGGAGGCAACAGTGCTGAACAGTGCTGAACACTACATCACCGTGATGCTCTGCACTGGCACTGAATTGTGAAACATTTAATGCTGTGAGGAGGCATAAATAGTATATTGATATCAATCTTGTTTGATTTCAAAGTAAAAACATGAATGATGGATTTGAAAACTGAGCCCCATTTGATTTATTTTACATTTAGTCAGGAATATCCTTTCCACTCTAGTTTGTCATACATTTGTGGTGCATTCCATTTACCTTGGAAGTTGGCTGCCAGAGCTGGGAATAATGTCACCCTAGAGTTGACCATGTTCCAGTAGTAGTAGTAAGAAAAGCAAGAAAAATTGGATTTATTTTGGTCTTTAACCAGGTACCATTCCTCTATGACTATCAATACAATGCAATGTCTGTTTTTTCTGCAGTAACTTCATAGCCTGGTCAGTGTCCTGTGCATGGCTTGGTTTGGTAAATCAGCTATGCAGGTCAAAGAAACCTTTTTGTACCATGCTAGCAGTAAAAATGTTAATTTCTGACTGGTAGGTATGTTAACATACAATTCTTAAACACTGTTATTCTTTTGGACTCTTTTGGCCTTAAATGTCATTTTGGCTAATTGCAGATTTTGACACTCAGATTTCAATCTTAGCTACTGCACTTATAATATACTAGCTAAAGTAACTGTAATTTAAATTCATGACATAATCATAACTGTAACACACACTTTTAAATGATGTAGCATTAAGTGTATTTATTGCCACGTTAAGGTAAGATAATTTGTTCTGGGCAGTGTTTCACGATTATCTAAGGTATTGCATCACATAGGCAAATAGTTTGTTATATTCAGAAGTCACAGTAGTAACCAAAGCCACAGTTACAGCTAAAACTACAACTGTTGTTGGAGCAGCAAGTTGTGTTTTTGTGCCAGTTGCTCAGCAAGCTATAAGTTAATAATTAGTGCTGACAGGGTGACAAGAAGTGTCCCTTTTGAGACTTTTTTCATTTGCAAGCCACAAATAGTGTATTCTTTGCAACCATTGGCACCTATAGCTGAATTACTGGCAGACATCCATTAACTGAATGGTCAAGACAGATATCATATGCTATAGCTGCAAATTTCCCAAACTGTGCATCAAAAGAAAAGTTGACATCTTGTCTATAGCTTTTATATCAGTTTATCTTTCATTAAGCTAATGTTGTGTAAGACTTACCGTCCCTTAAGATACTTAATTCCAATATTTAATTCCCAATAAGACATTGTATCTCTGTCTTTATATTCGCTTATTGTCTCTCTATATCAGTCAGTATTGTATTTATCAGAAGAACAGCTAAAATAACATGTGAGGAACTGACAACAAAGGCTCAGTATCCTGATATGCCAGCAACTCTTTTATTATCTTCACTTCATCGGTCTCTTGTCTGCTCCACTCTGTGTGTGCATTTTTATCAGATTGTATTTTTTATTATTTAAATCAAGCCTGATGTTGTCCATAAATAAGAATGATCTGCTGTCTTTTGTTCACAGTAAACAATACAGCTTATCATTTTTTCCAGTGGTATTGGATTGGTACTTACTACTGGCTTATAGCCAAAGACAAGGTGACTGTATCGATATCTGGACTAAAATGTTGGATCCATGCTTCCCTGATAGTGGGATTTAATGCATCACAGTGTATTTTGTATTTTGAGGGTACCAGTAACATGTTCCTTTTTAATAGGTCACAAAAGAGCAGGTGTCGGGATCAAATATGACATGAAGTTAATCAGATCTGTGACTACTATAGACATACTGTATATACTGGATCTGGCTAAGTGTGAGCAAAATCCATTCTGTGTTTTTATATGAATATCTGAACAGGACCTGGCATATAATGATGTGAAGGGAACAATTAAGGAATCATCAGAAATATTATTATTTGCGTAACTAATTTTATTACAATCTGTGAAAGATGTACATGTCACACAGAGCCTCAGATTTTTTATGGTACTCTATATAATAATAGGATTACCAAGGACATAAGATATTTAGCTTGATACACTGGTTTAATGTTACTCAGAAAAATTAGAGGGAATTAAAGCTGACCACTGCTGTTTGTTGTTAAAGATAATTGTAGGGGTAATTCCTGGATTATCTAAATGTGATGGCACAATCCACACTAAAATCAGTTGTATGGGGCCAATAGTTAATAATACAATTAATCAGAAATAAATACAGTGTTGAAAATTATCTTAGATAACATTGGCCAGAATTTTTGAGCATTTAGTCAGTGGCTTGTGCTGTATATAGTGGGAATTATGTGTGGAGTTTTACTGCACAAGTCTAAAGATAATTGTGTATTTGAAAAACAAAACAAAAAACTCCTTCATGCTGACTGAAGATCCATGTAGATTCAGTTCTTATTCAAAAGTAGCAATTCTACAGTGTAATAATAATCTTCTAGAAAGTTTCCACATAACAAAATCATAAATACAATAGTATAAGCATTGAAAATGTTGAAAATATAGGCATTTACAGTAAAGACACTCATTATGCAGAACAGCTATATAGAAATCATTTATATGATATTATTCAGTCATCTACTAATACATTACATAAACATTAATGCCCTTATGTTCCACTTTTATGTTGAAACTGCAGCAATTTTGTATTACTTTATGCCTTTTTGTGTTTAATCTTTAGTAACATTGCATCAGTTATATACAGCAAAAAAAAAAAATATAAGTAACAATTTTTACAGCAAAGTATAGTGGAGTATCAGAATATTTATACACTTAAAAATGGAAAAACGTTCACTGATTCAGTGGCTTTGGGATGGAGGGAGCACTCTATATTCCTGGAAGTGTGGGCTGGGTGGGGGTGAAAGGGCACCCCAGCCCCTTGTGACACGCCCCTGGAGAAAGCTATCAATTTACAGACGTTTTATGACACTAGAACCACTGTGGGTAAAGCATCTCCCCAAATACACGTTGTCTGGTGCTGACTCTTCATTGTTGTGTTAAACAACAGCTAACCCCGTCTTTCACTGAAAACTGTTTGAGGTTTTTATCTTCCATTTACTTTTTCTGTGGCACTCTTTAAAATTGTAGCCAATTCATTTAAATTTCTGCTTTGTATTCCTGCCTCTAAATAAGTACAAACTGACGGGTCACTCTGTAATCAACTCAAAAAATAAAATAATACAGTGTATTTTATACATTCACGCAGAATGTTTGTATAATACGCGCGTCCTCTTTCACCTTTTATTTTGGCTTTAACGTGCTCGGGTTTCAGGGGAGAAGTTATCAGCACAGAGAGCAATTTTCCCATGCAAAAAAGCCCAAAAACTAAGTGTACACTTTTTTTTTTGATTATCTTCGTGTATAGATGTTCCAATGATGGAACTATACCGCCAGTCAAAAATGTCATGTACTCAGGACGTTTTTTGTGTGTGTTTTTTTAAAAATATTTGTTGCATACTGTTCTATCCCCGGGGACTTTCAATATATCTTGTTGCTTCATGATTGGTCACTCCAAAAAGTAAGTTTTGGAGAAGCATACTTATTTGAGTATTGCAGCAGAAACAAGTCTACAATACGCTGTCTATACTGAAAACACTGTTGAAAATAACTGGTCTGCTCAAAGGAATATTTATAATCTGACTCCTGTCAAATAGACCTGAAACTAGTCTAGATTAGCTAGGGAACCAATATTGGTACCAAAGCAGCAATTTCAGTGAGTGGAAATTCCGTTTTGTGCTACTTAAAACACTGGGACACTTTCCCACAGAACATTACAAAAACAGGGGGGCAGTTTAAATCTCAGTGAGGCTAAGATGGAACAAATTTGAAAATCGTGGAAATGATGTTAACTCTGTATTTACTCTTAGAACCATATTTTGAACAGTATTTAATAACATTTTTAATACAGCATTTTATGAACTGCTTTGGGACTCCTGACAACAATATAACCATTTTAGGTCGCAAACAATTTTAATCCATTGTAATTTTATCTTAACCTGTCTATTTCTTGGTCTTTACGTTGACCTTGCCCCACCTTAACCCATCTCATTTACCCAGATAAACAAACAAATAAATAAATAAGTGATGAATTTGTGACTAATTTGATGATATGCCATACTTTTTCAGTACCGGGAAAAAGGGGTTAAAATAAAACACTGAATTTCTTTTCCTAATAAATCCTGTTTTCCAGACATGTTTTTTTTTTTTTTAAAAGCCACACTACAGGCTTAACAGACGTTTCAGAAAAAAAGACTGGCATTTTGGAGTACCACCTTAACTAGAACCAGAGTGAAGAACCACTGAAAGATTCACTCTAAAACCTATAACAGCAATTTCCAAAAATAATTGAGAACATGTTTCAATACATATGCATGAAAAGGGGATTTTCCATACGACCGACTCACATGCTCATGTAATTGATTGAGGGGATGACCCGCTATATTAAATGTTATTTGAGAACCATCAAAACGCGCAAAATTGCAAATTACCCAGCTTGTATCTGAATTAATACCCCATTCATCATCATTATGAGTTGATAAGTTAATTTAACCATTTCATTCTGTCTTAATGAGCTATAGTTGAATTAATGCCATGTAATATATGAAAGTAACATTTGAACAGAGGCAATGATTTGAGACAAACAGAGCAGAGACTACTTTAGAAGCATAATGGTGGCATAAATCTCATCAGGCTCCCGTTTGTGGTGTGCGTTTAATCCAACAGTTTGGAAAAATATTTTAGCTAAATATGAAAACGTCTTCCTCAAAGATGCTTTTTGGTTGTTGCTGTCTTGATAGGTTTCGCCACTATTTTAAATAATAACTGGGATGTCACTTTTACTGTATCATATATGTTTTATATACGCTCAGATGGAGTGTACGCTACAATGGACTCGGGTTTATGCTTTTAAACCTGCAATAGTAACAAAATAGCTGTTTTAGTTCCCAGTTGGCTCACCGAAGACCGAGCTGAGCTGCCAGTCCGTTATGTGGCGTTGAACGACTATTTGACCACAGGGCCGTGTGTTGTCTTCTAGTTCCACCTTAAATGCGTTTTGGCCCCGCTTGCTCCCTGTAGTTTAGGTTTTTTGTCCTCCCGCAGCAGCTGTCACCCTGCATTACTCGCAGTCAGCTAAATGAAACATTATTCTAAACATATGCATCGTAATCAGTCCGGTCACACTTACAAGAACACGCGTTAATAAGGCAATCAATCACTCTGGAACAAGCAAGTTGTTCTGTAACAGCTCATAAACAGTGTGTAATGAAGAATTGGAGGTTAGCATGACACGGCGCTGATCAGATAATCAATGTCAAAGATGCGATGAATGTCAGTAAATGTAGTTTTCATGTCGTTTCTATAAAATCCTCAATTTACAACAAGCAGTTCAATTACCCTGAAAATACAGTCAATTAAATAGGGGTGATTGGACAGTAGCTGCAGGATCATCGATCTTTGCATTTCTATTTCGCTGGTGGACATTTTAATTTGGTTTTTCTATTAGCACTGAAATAAAGAAAATATAAAATATATTAAACAACCCAAAAGATTTATTTTCTTGTCAAAAACCATTCAGTGAAGGTGACAGACAGTCCTCTGCATTATGATGAATTCTCTTTTTCTGTCTTGCACATTGGATACAAAACTAATCGTGTTATTGTGGACAGTGTTTTTCTGGCCTCTGTCTTTTCCTTTTTACACCTCCATCTATCTCAGTGCCTTTGTTGCATGGGTTGCAGCCCTCTCTTTAGTAAAGAGCAAGTAAACCTGGTGATATATCACGCCCATATTTGCTCCCCTAATCCTATTTCTTTAATGGGGACGTTCAAAAAAGCAACTTGTCTTGAAGTCCCCTGGGGGCATTCTGGTGTAGGCTATATTTAACCAAGTGCAATTAACGACAGTATCAGCTTGTATCATTTAGAGGTAATGTAAAAATAATGGTAAATTATAGGGCCGGAATGACCCGTGATGGCAGGCCTCATATTCCCTGTAGCTTTTCACGTATTTTTAATTAATGTTAGACTGGGTATAGATATGGTGCAGCGGCACTTAAATAAGCCTGTGCCTTCAATGTCGCTATAAGCATACGCAGAAAAAATGTTTACATTATTTTAAGCGGTTAAATTCAAAATTAATCATAATAATTTGTAGCATCCAGGGTTACATTTATTTTTTTTTTAATGTGTCATTCATGTGAAGAAACGGAAATGTGTAAAGACTTTTTTTTATTTACTTTTCAAGAACAAACACGATCAATAAATAACATGATTTACATTTCATATTGCACATTTTTTTCAAGTTAAAATATTTAAATTCATACAGTCATTGATATTTTAAATACAGAGATATAGAGTTATAACAGAGACCATGGGGACAAAGGCCAGTAGATTTTTCCATTTAATTTCAGTGCCCGTTTATCAGCCCTTCCAAGCCTCTTTTGAGTGGATCATAAGAATTTTTCTCCATCTCTATAGTAAATGTATAAATTTGCACGAAAAAACAAACAAACAGGTCATGAGTTTGGACCATTGGTGAATTTACAAGCCAGTTTGTTGGCTATGGGATCCAGTGTTTTAACATTTAAAAAGAAACATTCAACAAGTCACAAAATAAATTAAAAAAAGTTTTAAAAATAGCCTACCATCCACATTTCGTGGTACATTTTTCCGGATCAATATTTCAGTTTTAAGCTATCAGTAGGACTATTTGGAAAATATTTAACGATTTACAGTTCACATGTTTTATAATTAACATATTGGTGATGTCCCAACAGGAACAACTAAAATGCACATAGCCATTTTACAGGCGCAGACAGATTGTAAAGCCAGGCTATTTTATCTGAACTCTCGCCTTGCTCCGTCCCGTCATTGTGGGTGAAGAGGTCCTATAGGGATTAGATAGCCCACGTATGAAAATACTGGATTGATATAATGAGGTGCAGCAATGCAAATAAAAGAGACTGATATATCGAGGTATCTGCCATTATCAGAAAAAAAATCAAAGGGTCCTGGAAAGCTACTTTGTGTGTAATATTTTATAACCGTCCATGTGTCAGACACAGCATCCTCATAAGTGCGTTCTGTGTGCCAGGACTGTCGCTTTGTTCCAGGTCTTTTGTATGTCTAATGACTTCCCTCCGCGGGTTGTTAGCACTTGACAGCGGGTCTCAAAACGAGGAACTTTCTTACAGTCATGTATTCAAAGGAGCTCCATCTAGGTACATGATTGGCAATTTTTGTCATGATCCTCTCATTATTAACATAAAACTTGACGCGAAAGACGCGGTGCAAAATTATATGCACCTTCTAGCTGATTAGAGGTGTCCCCATAGAGCCGAGGCTGGGTGTTGGAGAAGCTATTGCTGCCAAAATCTCAGTCTATTAGACCTATAGTGAAGAAAGATATGCTGCTGGGCAGAAAAGTAGACCGTCTGCTATATCTAAATTTAGATAAGCATGATTAGTTCACATTTTTATCCGAAAACTAAAGGAGCCGAGATAGCCAAGGCTGGTTTTGTCACACAGAGTATTGGACATTTAAGTTGAAGTTTATGTTTTCATTTGGGGAAAAAATATAAATATGATACATTTATTGAGGCAGTGGGACATTATTAAATAAAAAAGCTAAAATGTTTTTTTTCTCCCCTCAAATGTGTAAATTAATCCTGTAGCTCTCGTAAAAATAGTTCAACACACGACCATGAGCCTTTAAAAAAGTTACTAGCTGCAAAATTTTCAGAGTTTTGGGTATCAGTGTTTGTTTTAATAAAAACAGTCTCTTCCAGTTGAATCACTTTTAGACTTTTAATCTTCGAGTTTTGGTGTGTTTATGATACCGCCTAATGCATCGCCTAGGTGGGACTCCCCATTTAAAGTAGTAGGCCTAATACCCCCACCCCACCCCTAAAAGTAGGACTGGAGCAAAATAGGAAACGGTCGCGTTGGCTGCGTGATCAGTTATCTGTTAAGTGAAGTTTCTTCTCGCTGGTCTGGTGACGGAACTGAAGTCTTGCTTAGAACCGCAGCAGAATACGGCAAAAATCCACTCTCGGATCTTTGCCCGGAAGCTGTGCAGGTAAAGTCAGCGCTGGCGCTCCTGGAGCCCAATGCGCTTGCCGCCTGGCTGCTGTGGCAGCTCAGGCACGAACAGGGCCCGGTGGCTGACGGTGCGCTTACGGCAGCTGCCGCGGCCGCGGCCGCAGCCGCCGCGGATGCAGCGGCCGAGCTATTCAGGCCTGCAGGCGACTGGTAGAGTCCCGGGTGCCTGAAGCTGCATAGAAGCTCTGGCCGTGAGTATGGGTGGGAGAGCGCTCGGAAGGTATCGAGGGGGCGGATGGAAGTGGCGAAAGGTGACGAGGCGGCACCGGTGGCGGCGGCGGCCGCTGCTGCTGCCGTGACACCGACGTGCGGGTAGTAATGTAGAGGCATGTGCGAGTGGAAAGGGTAAGGTAGACTTCCTGTAGCTGCCGCGTGCGTCATCATGTAAGTGTAGAAGCTAGGGTCTGCTGGATGGGGCCAGGACATCGCCAAACGCTGCCTTTTATCCTTCATCCGCCTGTTCTGGAACCACACCTGCACACAGAGTCAAAACAAGCCCCATATTGAAGCTGCCATGTTGTTTTCAAGCTCAGACCTCTGAAGAGCTGAGCTGGACAGACACGTTACCTGCGCTGATTTCAAATGTTTCATGCAAATGTTCTCGTGCTGCTTTGAAGTAATGATCGGCTTATTGCAGTATTATCAATCCGTTAAAGGGGGTATATTGTTTTGCACTTATTCTTGTTTTAATGGATTAATGTACAAATTACTTGGATCCATAACGTCAAATTTGTCACTATCCACATCTTTAGCTGTTTAGTAAAGTCGCATTTTGTGTGAGTGTGTGCAAGATAAAATACATTTAAAAAATGTCTGCACCTTTTTATGCGCACGAATAAAGATAACACGGCCTCTGTTTTTAACTGCAGAGTATTTTCACTGTTGCTATTAATGTGTTTGATTTTAAATAGTCACATCATTGCTTTCCATGCACAAAAACACGTGCACGTAGCACACAACGCGCGCGCGCGCACACACACACACAGGAATATTTATTCAAGCTTAATTTTGCAACGTACCTTAATTGTAGTTTCGGGCAAATTTAGCGTCGCCGCTAACTCACATCTTCTCGGTCTCGAAACATAATTTTCCCTGTAAAACTCTTTTTCCAGTCTTGCGATTTGTTCTCTGGTGAAAGCAGTCCGATACCTTCTGACTTGATCGGCATTTGAATTGTTTGATCCCACCGTTGAATTACCGTTCATGTTCTGGAGGGAGTTTGAGCTTGTGTTGGAAGATCCAGAGCTACTGTCTGAAAAACCTGAAATTTAAAAAACAATAAAAATAAACATTTCGCAGTAATAATAATAAGTTTAATACTAATACTAATAATAGTAAATTTAGCTTTACTTGTGAGTGGGCCTACCGGAATTCACAGTATAGTAGAAAAACAAGACGTTTGTGTAACAAAATCGTACATAATAATAATAATAATAATAATAATAATAATAATAATAATAATACATTAGAATTTAGGGTTTTGGTTTGGAATTTTTTGTCCTTGGATAAAATAAATAGTCGACAATAACAACAATAATAGTAATGTTCATGTCCAGATAAAAATAATTGCCGAGAGAAAAACTGATGAAAATAAAATCTTACCTTTATTGTTTTCCTTGTGTTGGCTCGGGGAGCGATGCGCAGGGCATCCCACTTCCACATCACTGTTAATATCTGATTCTTGCGAAACTTCGGAGTAAAGGCTCATTTTCTTCCTGCTTTCTGACGAGGAAATCTCCGCCGAGGAAGAATTTTCACTGCCGTGGTGTGTACCGAAAAGACTGTCAATTTCAAATTTGCTTTTCGTCGGGATGTCCCCAAGATTTCCATGGAGGGAAGCGGAAGTTATTCTCGGGCTTAGTCGTCCGCCGTGCTGGGAGTTTTCCAGGGCCTCCAGCACTGAATTTCCAGGCGTGTCTGCGAGCCTCTTGCCGGCGACAGGACTGTGGAGACCTCTCTCCATCAATATCATCTCTTTTCTTATCCTCTCCATCATTAAGCCGTGGAAGACGACGACGACGACGAAGAAGAAAAAAAAAGCACACACACACACACACACACACACACACACAGACACACACACAACACTTGTCCAGGGGGCTGGAGCACCAATGAGTTGTGTCGGAGCTAAATCCGCATGCAACTCCTGCAACTGTGTCTAAATAACTGTCTCTAAACCTTTTTATAAGCAAGACGCAAAAATGAAAGAATCTAAACGCAATCGACGAGCGACTGCTCAAAATGAGCCGTGCATCCTCCCCACAGCAGCAAAATGTCATTCATCAAAAGTGGCTGCTGTTCGTTGTTAAAATGCTGGGCTGACGTTGCTCCAATGATCATTTATTGTAACAGGTTTATAAGCAAATAAATAGGAGAGGGCTGTCACTTGATGATGGAGGCGGCCTTCGGTCAGACGAATAATATCCAAGTGGAGAGGAAGAGAGAAGTGAGGAGCGAGGTGCTTGTCCCTGGGTTGATCTCTGAGTCTGTTGTAGATCGCTCTTGGGTTTGGCCTCTTGGGTGAAATTGACAGTCTGATTAATAAAATGAGCGAGGCAACATTTCCCTCTTCATTTAGGAATATTATTATGCTTTGATTCTCCATTGTTTGCCTCCTCTCTTCCCGCCCTCCCCTTCCCTAATCATTGTTCTTTTATTTATTCCTTTTATTCCCATTTTTTCTTTTATATATATATATATATATTTTGCCATTTTTGCGACTTAATCAGAATGCGAAGTGCAATCAGATTAAGCTGGAAAGTAGTGACGTGAGAGTAAGAGTATTATTCTTCAGATAGTGTTACGTTGATGATTTGTTTTATTTTATTATTATTTTATTTTATGAAGTATGTGTTTTTCTCCGTTTTTTGGGGACTTGCACCCAGCTCTGTAATCGTGAACGACACATTTCCTTGCGATAATCGCACCTGGATTTTCTATTTATTTATTTTATTTTATTTTTTACAGCAGCACACACAGACAGTTATCAGTACACATAGTATAAAGCCTGCTTGTTAACACAAGGCCACTTTTAAAATTAATTTAGCCAAATTGTGTCTATTGTATCTTTTATGATTTGACGATCGAAACGTCGCTGTTTTAATAACAGCCGTTTCGTTACAGTTAATTCTCGTTACGTTCCCTCGTTCGTTTTGACTGACTTATGCATTAAATTCATCTGAATTACTCAGATTTCATATCTTACACAGCCATTTCTGGCATTTTAGGATGTCTTATCTAATTGAAGTATTATATCCAGTTTTTAGTCCGTTTCAATCGTTTCTGTTGAAAGGTAGTTAGGGTGTATTCATAAGAAAATTACAGAAAAGTATTTAACATATTAACTCGGTATGTGAGCACATAACACCCGTGCTTGGACTAGTTTGTCGACGTGAAAACACTATAAAGGCGCCTTCATAATAATCCTATGCGCGTCCTCTGGCGCCTCCTGCAGGTTTTAATTTTAATTGCATTGAAATGAGACGTTGAATGGATGTTTGGTTGTAGTTTAAGTCCTGACTTGTGTCTGGCCAGCCAATACTAGTGTCTATGACAATGGTTTAATAGATCAATACTGTAATGAGCCTACCACATGAGTATTATAAAACAGCTGCCAGCAGCTGGAAACTGAAAGAGCTTTATTCCTAATTTACAGTGTCCTCTCTATTATCAAGAATATAATGGAGTTAATCAGCTGACTGTGGGCTATAATGTATTTGTATCACTTGCATTGTGTTGCAGTTTGAAAAAGAAGCCATTCACCCAACCCATGTTTTATTTTATTATTATTATTTTTCAGTTGCTAACAGTGAAAGCATGACTAAGTATCAACATGGCAGCATCAGCACCCCCTTTTTTGTTTGTTTTATCCACACAAGTCATAATCATTTAATCAGGGACCCAGTCCACTGTTTAACTGCTGTTGATTTTATTTTTATGTTTTACAACCTGCAGTAAAAGACCAACTAATTAAATTTACACAAATCTAAAGCAAGTTACATGCATTTGTTATACTGTCTGGGAACACAATATGTTTTAAAAAAAATACAAATATTGTTAAACTGAAATAAGACACTGAAATGCATTGTTCCCCCAGAGCTTAGGGAATTTACATGTAATATAATTAGATAATTTGCATATGCACTGCTTTAATTCTGCAGCTGATGGATCTTTTTATGAATTTTTTTTAAAGTGTGTGTGTTGGTTGGAGGTTGGGCATAAAAAATGATATGCTTAATATGTGCATGAATACAAATGACATGTAGAAGACAGGAAAGGTTTGGATGTGCAGCTACTGCAGTGCGACTCTTCCACAGGCACCATCCAACAAAAGAGAGCTAGTCCTACAGTGCAAAAATTTATGTACTATAAAAATGTAATCTGTAATCTGTAATTTTGGCAAATTTCAGAGTAATAGACCAAATCTTTTTCTTCTGTACATTAAAAAAAAATCTGTGACAGAAAATAAATCTCGCCACTGATTTGTTTGATTAAATCTTCAAAGTTCAATCTTATTAAGTCACAGTCATCTTGTTGCGAGAGTGCAATTACATATATAATTGTTTTTTAAAGTTATACACCTTTACCTTCTTTTATGACAGGAGTTAGTGTTAATACTATCCAACCAAGCACAGTGTGGAGGAATAAGCATTCCCTCACTTTTCTGCTACATTTACACTCAGATATGAAGGCTTTAATGTGGATGACTTGAAGTGACTCTGAAGGTTTTCCTCAGCAGTTGATGCATTGCACAGATGCATATGTGTTGAGTTACCACATTTCATGACTTAAAGTGTGCAGCTGCACTGAGAACCAGAGCTGTTCACACAGAATTTACCTATGTACATATGTTGGGAACATTTGGAGCCTGTAAATATAAACCTGCCGCTTTCATAGTATTAGCCAAATCACTGGGTGGAAAGCAAGGCTGCAGTTGTGCTGATGAAAGGTTATATGTTGTTTCTCCCCTTTTTTTGTACTTTACAGTAACGTTTCACTCAATTATGTGCAAGGGACAGCTGGAATTTGTTTGGACAAAGAGTTTCTTCAGGTATTTATCGATAACTTCTGTCTTCATTGATAGACAATTAGGGTAGTGAAGGTGAGGTCTGGTAGAAAATATGTGTAATCAAAGATTTTGCTATCATTGTGTGTGACGATATCTACTCGCAATTTCATTGTAGTAGCAAAGGTGTCCTTTGTTCTTATGTGAAAGAAATTTTCAGACATTGTGATGGCTAAGAATATTTTCCATTTGTGAACATAATTAACTTTTTTTTTTTTTTTTTTTTACTGTAAAGTAAGGTAAAAACAGATAATCTGGAATTTGGAAAAAGTATAAGAAACAGCATCTTACAGAATGGGATAAAATGCAATCAGGTGAATAAAAAAAGTTCATATTGCTTGACTTGAATAAGTTATTTATTTATTCCGGAGAGCAAACATTGATTAAATGTGCCATTTTTTTTTTGCCTATTACAGTAGACAGAGATTACATTGATGCAATAATATCATATCAATATGCATTGTGGAGTGTGAAGCAATAAAAAGCACAAATGAGTTTAACAGCTAATAAATTGTTCACATGTTTAGTGTCGATGAGTCACAAGACACAGAAAAAGCACAAGATCAGATTTAATGCATGTACAGTTAAACTCAAATAAACAAGGGACTCAGGACTGGTGACCATCCTGCACTGGGGTCACACAGTGGCAGTGGTGCTTAAGAGTTGTACAACATCAGTCTTCAAACTTTACACCTGCAAAGGTTGCTACACTACGCAATGCACAATTGGAGTGTTAATACATTATGGACAGATATATATACACCTGCCCAAGCACACAAAACTACCTTTGTGGTAGTTACTCTTCAATGGTGTCACCACACAAACATACAAAGATAAACAGACATTAGAAACACAAAACCGAACATTTACTTTCACATTGTGCTAAAACTTTAGAAAAACGTGTCTGTTTTAATAAGTCAGAAAATACAAGTGTGGGCAGAGAGGAAGAGTCTGGTGGAACGGACATGGGACAAGCTGTCATTTCTTCACTAAGACACCTGCCAATTAAGCTTACATGCTTTGAATATTTCCCCGTAATCTCTAATATCAATTTTGTGAGATGATGGATTTCAAACTGGATAATGAACCACAGACCATAAAACATGGAAGAAGTTTGGGGAGTTTCCCAGTTAACCTCAGTAGATTTGTGTGTATCAGTATTCCTCTAGTGACCATTAGTGGAACTGCAATTTTATGGCTCTTAAGTGGCTTCAGTTGGCCCCCTGATCAGTGGACATTACCTTCTAAAAATCATACCTCAAACATCTGTTAATTGTTTTTGCATTAAAGAGGAATTTATTCAATGAAGAGTGAAAGATAAATACATGATGACACGCACATAAAGTGTAAAAAAAATTACACAACAAACCTATAAAAAACAAAGGTTATTTGGTTATTAAAATATGACCCACAGTGAAAAAAATTTCACATCTACAGATTAAAGTGCAATAGATGAAGAATGAGTATTTTTTCCATTACATTCAGACTGAGCAAATGTACTCAGAATTGGAAAATTATTGATCCATCCTGGCACCACAGTCTAGGTCAGGGGTGGGCAATCTCAGTCCACAAGGGCCGGTGTCCCTGCAGGTTTTAGATCTCACCTTGGGTCAACACACCTGAATCACATGATTACTTCGTTACCAGGCCTCTGGAGAACTGCAGGACATGTTGAGGAGTTAATTTAGCCATTTAAATCAGCTGTGTTGGTTCAAGGACACATCTAAAATCTGCAGGAACACCGGCCCTTTTGGACTGAGATTGCCCACCCCTGGTCTAGGTAGTTATCTTGATCCATGGTAAAACAATGTCTAGGTCAGGGGTAGGCAACACCAAGCCTTGAGTGCCGGTGTCCTGCAGGTTTTAGATCTCACCCTGGGTCAACACACCTGAATCAAATGATTAGTTCATTACCAGCCCCCTGGAGAACTTCAAGACATGTTGAGGAGGTAATTTAGCAATTTGAATCAGCTGTGTTGGATCAAGGACACATCTAAAACCTGCAGAACACCGGCACTCGAGGCCTGGAGTTACCTACCCCTGGTCTAGGTGAAGAATACAAAACGAGCACCCAGGGTATTGCTAAGAACAATTCCCACAACTGAATAAATGTTAACAAATGCTAGCAAAGATTTACTGGTACTTGTTTTCTCCTCATCGCATCTCAAGCTCTTGCACAAAAAATAATATGTGAAACACACAAATGTGATAGTAGAATATTAAGTTAATAAATCCTAGATATTGTTTTGATAACCAGGGAGTAAATCAGAGGCGACTGAAGGATTACTAATAGCCTATGTTAGAGGTGAACAATAACACGAGGCTGTAAATTAATGTACCTCCATCAATGATCAAAGATGCTGAACTTACTTGAAATAATAATCAAAGTGACAAATATACTGAGCTATGTGGGACACCAAATCCTCATGTATGTGTAAGATTGTGTGTGATATTAGTCATTCATAAAATCAAGAGAATTAAAGTGTGATATTGTAAAAGAGTGTTAACTCACTTGTGTAGGCAATTCTCTCAGCTTTTTAAGAACTTCCTGTGCTTAGTGCTTTATTTTTTTTTTCAACACTTGAAGTATGATGACATGGGGCTGATTTTGCAGACAGGGTCAGTGATAGATAAAGTTGTTTCACATGATCCTACTCCTATTAAATGTGCAGAAGAGAGAACCACTTACACCATCATTAGTGCTTCTGATATTGCTAAAACAATCCATGTACACTGTTAAAACGACTTTGTAGACTTCTTTCTTGAAGTGAGAGGTCCATCTAGTGGCGTTATCTTGTGAATGCAGTTGCATAACAAACGGGAGCATATTATGTTGTCCTAATCAACCATGTTTGAAAGCCACATTGTCCCATAAGTCGAGTTATGATGCATTATTGCAAGTATTTCGATGCTTGCTTGCTTATTATTTATTTTTTTTATTTTGCTTTAACTAGTCAACCAGGTTAAGATTACACAGGACGCTTTGAGTGAGAGATGAAAGCCATGATGAAACATTCAAAACATGAGCATTTCCGGTGCTTTTATTTATGCTTTTAAAAGCCATTAAAAGGAAACACTGTACCGGAATCATGTAAATATGTTTTTTTTTTTAAATCTAAATTGTCGAGAATTTTCGTCTTTTCCTGATGTCATTAAAGCAATACTTTTACCACGCTCCACCTCATCTATCAACTCTACACACAAAAAATGTTAAACTAAATGTTAAATTTAGTTTTAACATTTAGCATTGTTTTGATTACTCCCTGGTTATCAAAACAATGCTAAATGTTAAATCACACAGTAGTAACTGTTTTCCACCATTAAACTTACAACTTTTGTAAGTTTGTGTATGCTGGAAACTACCCCCACCCTTGTTTTGACTTTTTGAAATGTTAACTGTGGCATTTCTTTGCACTGCTTTCGTGGCACGTTTATACAAAATCATGACTGCACTGGAGATGAAGTTATAATGCAGCATCAGCACCGTCCTTATAACATAGGGTAGCTTTTATAGCCCATAGCATATGAGGCATTTTAACGTTTTTTCACCATCAGTAAATTAATTGTGACGCAGCATATTTGAGAAGAAACTGTGACTCCAAGCTCCAAAGATACACACCACTGATGTATTTGAATCAACACACCTAATTTTTTAAAGAAAGGGATCCTTTTCGGTAGCCCCATTAAAATACAGAAAACAGAAAAAAAACCCCACATTTGTGGGAGTACTATCCTCGAAGGGACTCTTGGTTCAGGTCCATTACTTCAGATAATTCTATTGAAAGGCACCAGGGTGTCAAGTGTTCCCAAATGAACGCGACAGTTTCTCAGAATATAATCAGCTTTTTCTCCGATGCAACACCTCACGTTATTATTTCTGTTAAGGTGACCGGAGCTTTATATTTTACATAATGGAAATTTAAGCTGAATGTAAGTCTACAGTCTCTTAAATTTGCTATATTTTTTATGTTTATTCATTTTTTTGAAATTTATTTTTACTTCCAGTGACTCTAAATTGCTGAAACTTTAACTGCGAAAATTCAGTGTAGCATTTCTCAGCCATGAGAACTTGAACGAGGGAAGCAGCAAGTTTATTACCAAGGACAATAGACGGCGGATAGCCCTCAAAGGAAAACAGCCAGACTGGAAACAGCTAGACTGAATATCCTCAATTTGGCTCCTGACACCCTAAACACGAAGGACGAAGAACAGTAAATGACACTAAAACTAGACACTAAAACTCTATTTTGAAATTGTCGGAGTCTGTAATTTTGTGATTCTTGGTTGCAGCCGAAAACTCACTTTTATAAAGCAAAACGTTTCCTAAATATAGGTTCACACACGTTTCATGTGCGTTATTATATTAATTTTCTAGCCTTAAAGCTAGCATTTCTGATGACTGCTGTCCATTTGGCCTCGATAGAAGCTGTGAACACCAGATTCTGGGCAACACTCGTAGGAAACACGAACAATTCATGGGCGCAGGTAAAACCGTTCATCTGCACACACATTAACCACTAATTGTTCCTAATCCTAATAATTTCTTCTCAATTAGTTTTAGTCATATAAATAGTTTTAGTCACATTAAAATGACGATGTAATAAACGACAAACGACAATACAATTTTCAGATTTTTCTTTGCTGAAGTTTGATTGTAGTGTCTGAGTTACTCTGAATACTGAAAACACATGGCGCATGAGTCGTGCAAAAAAGTGATTGCCGATGTATGTGTGTGTTTTATTTCTATCGTCGATAAAGAAGGGGTTATATATAAATTAAAGAACCTGTTTTGTAAGTATCTATAAGTATCTCCTCTGTGTTCCACATTACAATCAATCTGAACCTTGTTGATAACTTTAAATATTTTTACAGAACTCAGTTTATCTTGCATTTTGCGCAGCCGTCTTGGCCAGATGTCGTGAAAAGACATTTTTAATGTCATTTTTTCAGGTTTTGAGCTGGTTGAAGAAAGTTTGTAATGAAGGTTTGAGAAGGATTAAGGTCACTTTGCAAAAAACGATTGCAGCGCCTAAATTGTGACAGGAAGGTTCAAAATGACTTCGAATATGTGCGATATGTTTGAGATTTGACTGATTATAGGATAACACGTTATTTACGACAGTTTAAATCTAAAACCTCGCATAGTCTATATTTTGAAAGTTTTTAAACTATGAAATTTGAAACAGAAAAAGTATAAACTGCAAACCCTCCCCCCCAAAACGTCTGATTTTATAACGTTTCCCTCTTTGGATGAAATAAATGTAACAGCGTCACTGGGCTTTTAATTAATTGAAAAAAAACGTTGTTTTCAGTCTAACACATATAATTTTAATACCTTAAAATCGGCTTTGTAAAACATCAGTTCATGTGATTGTTATATTTAGCATACCTAGGTACTGATGACGATGTAGACTCTGGAGACATTATCTCATGGTTCCTTTCCTGATAATCTTTTTTTTTCTTCTTGCACAGGAAACCAAACACGACTCAAATGGTTACTGGAGATAAGCAAAGCCCCTGCCGCAGTAAAAACATTACAATGGTCAGAGTAAGGACATAATGACACGATACAAAGGCTATATATGCATAATGTTATGCTGCCACCTATTGGATTAAAGCCGAAACATCTCACATAATCAAAACACTACAGGTTTAGTAAAGCTTTTGTCTTTTATCTCGTATCAGATTAAACCCATTCAGAAGCTTTGGCTTTAATGCTAAACATTTCCAGACATATCCAAAAAACCTGAAACAAAAGAAAAAAAAATCAGCGACAGGTTCAGCATGATTAAATGTTTATTTTACATTTTAGGGATGTTTTGTTTATTTATTCATAACCACAAAATCCTCCATGTCGTCAGTGTCATTTAAAAAAAATCTATATCACGTCACACCGATTTCAGGGGAATACTGTATCCAAGAAAAAAAATAAACAAATAATTTATATAAAACATGCAGTAATACCAAAGAAAATAGTGCAATGTACTCCCCATGAATTACAGGCGTCCTTTCGAAAATTATATGGTATGGAGATATTATGGGTGTATTAGGAAAGCTGGTATAACGCACAATTACACCGTGTAGCTGAAGTATCCCACAACAGTACATTCCCACATATCCCAACAGTACGATCATAAATAAATACGGAAAACTACAAACAAAACTGAGGTTGTTCTAAATTTAGCCAAGAACCTGATATTACCAGAACAAATGTGCTACAAAATGATAGCAGTATGAAGTATTTTCCATTTTATGTAAAGGTACTAACATTTTACAAGAATCTCAGTGTTATTTTGGTACAGTTGGGTTACAGCGTAGCACATTTTACACAGAGATGAAGGCACCAATACTCTACAGTGAGTTTCATATGTGGCTTTATGGTGATCTTTAACTGGTGTGTTCAGATCTACCTACCTCAAGTTTCTTGAGCAAGTTTTGTCAAATAAATAAATAAATAGATAGATAAATAAAAATAATAGACAAAAATACTTCTCTAAAAGTCAGTGGGAATTTTCAATCATGCGGTTGTAACTTTATTTCTGTGCTTAGACCTTGGCTCTTTACCAGCGCAAATAAAGGGTATTTTGCAGGCATTACGAGGAAACCAGGGCTACAATCAAATATCAAATACAATGCCCTGCGTGCACTAAAGGTATGTGACCCTTTATGCCCGTTTATCCTGATATAGTGGCATTGTGTATAAATACAGCACGCCAGGCAGGACAAATTCGTACTTCTTGTCTGCACAATTTAAGGTTTTTGGGTGCATTTTCAGTGAAAGGGTAGTTAGAATTATGGTCAGGGTTACTGGGCCTTTCATTGTGTCACATGAAAGGCAAAACGCAAAGTTAGTGGCGTTATCTATCTATCTATCTATCTATCTATCTATCTATCTATCTATCTAGCATTTCAGTGCTTCCATGTGCACATGCTATTGCATGACTCAGCCCACACAATCAACTTGTTATCCTTGATATCTGCTTCACGGTGGCATCCCAAGTGCTCATGGCACTGAAATCATCGTCTAAAATCATATTTCTGAGGGTTTTTTTTCTGAGTAATTGCAAAGATTAAATGGTTGGTTGGAACCATTTCATTGCCCACCCGCCCAATACCAAAACATTTCCTCAAGGAGCATTTTGCTTTGCTGTATTGGAAGCAAGGGTGGGGGCGGAACAACATAGTTTACATATCACGTGACACTGTATTAACAAATCAACAATTACCTTCCCTTTATTCTTCAGGAGTTGCTAAAACGCTTGCAAGAAGCGTTTGAGGAAAGCTCCATGGAAATGTGTGAGCGGAATCCTTTAAATCCTGGCTATGTTGGTTCTCTGTTAAATTTTGCTCCCCCTGAGTCGTTGTATTTCTCCAACTTGCGCGGTAATGGAGCCCATATACCCGGGCTGCATCAGCTCCCTTACAATAGGAGAGAGGTGTGCACGCTCCCATGGACTTCCTCAAGTTCGTGCGCGTCTGGGCCAGCGGCACCACCACAGAGCCGCGCCTTCGGAGGCTACTGTCCGCCGTTTTTGTCCAATTCAGTGTCTTTAAACACAAACTCCTCGAGCGGCCACGTCAAGACGCATTTGGAGGAGTCTCCTCGATGCTTTCAGGACACAAGCCAAAAGACAGAGGAGTCTGGCAGTCAAGATGAAGTTTACGCCGGGGATCACGGCGTCCGTTACTCAGCTCTGGACAACCGGTCTCACGGTTCTGCGGCACAGCTTGGTCCGGATTCAGCAGGTCCACTGAACGTGAACGGCCCCAAACAGGAGGAGAATCCCATTCACACGTTATCCAGTAACCCATGCTCCAGGACGACTTTTGCTCAAGGTTAAGTAGTTACATAATTCTTCAAGCCAGATTCCTTATTTTATCAGTAGTGCTAGCTATTTTACTATAAAACCACAAATTTGCAACAATATGGGCATGATCTATGCTTCTGTGTGGCCACTGTGTGGTTCTGTGGCTATAACTAATCTCCTATAACGTTATTACAACAGGAATGCATACATGTTGCTATGATTTATTTATTTTTTGTTCCATGTATACTATTTAAAATGTCCCATAATAACCTTGTAGAGTCCTTTGTATGTGTGAGTCATTCTAATTTCAGGTCTTTTTTCCCATAAGCGCAGCAGATGTGGCTTCTTTTTCTTATGATCTTAATAAAATATGTAAGACGTTAGCCACGCTATAAGCAGCGCATTTGGGACCACTTATTTTCCTTCACCTTATTTAACTGTGGCTGAAGGTGCTGTTAAAGTTTAAATCTTGTTTGCGCCTCTACTCTTTTCAGGTGCCCCGTGGTGCTCGTCGCAAGTGAAAACAAGAAAAAAGAGAAAGCCCTACTCGAAGCTGCAGCTAGCTGAACTTGAGAATGAATTTATGATGAACGAGTTCATTAACAGACAGAAACGCAAGGAGCTGTCAGACAGACTTGACCTTAGCGACCAGCAGGTGAAAATCTGGTTTCAGAATCGGAGGATGAAGAAGAAACGACTGATGATGCGCGAGCAAGCTTTCTCTGCATACTGATGACCTTTGGCCTTGATCCTGAGCATCGCATCAATAATGTAACGTTCTGCGTCCACACTCATCTTAGAAATTACTTCATGTTGCTAAATTGATTCCTCCAGTTGTGTTGGAGGAGTCACTGACTGGAATAATTTCCTATGTTCTTTTTTTTATTTTCTCGAATGAATGAATCTCAACATTTATCAGCTGCACAGGTGGGAAAGGTGGGTGGACGGAATTGGTGGGCCGGGTTTCGCGTCTACAGTCGTGTCTGTCGTTAGGTCTGGGCGACTAAAGCACTTTGGTGAAGGTCATGGAAATACATTTGTTTTAGTTTAATTTAAATGCGCAGCTTCTGTTACGTTGTATATTATACCTTCATCAAAAAGTTCCAGCATATTTGTAGTATAGTCTAACAAATACAAAAAATAAATTTGCATTGGTGACTGAGACTGAGTAGATTTTTACGCATGCTGGGTCACTTTTGGCCTTAAGATTTTCCAAATGCGCCGTAGGCCACAGCTTCCAAACTGGTCTTAGCCGGCGGATGATAATCAGTCTATAAGCCCACTTGTTTCTCATCCAGCGCAAATATGAGACTTAAACAGAAATGTGGAACCTTTTGTTTTTGAGTCTTTTGTATGACGGCCTTTGCATGTAGTGCAGCCTTATTGTAGAAGGCAACAGTCAAGTTCACGTTTACGATGTGTAAAACATTAGCAATAGTCAACACTGCAAAATATATCTCATGATTGCATGCCCATCCCCTAATAGCTGTTATTTAATCAAATTTCTGAATTATCCACCTTTTTTTGTGTAAATCTGTTTAAAGAAGTAATACGAAACTACTTTTCGCAGCGTATTTGGCGCTAGGAAGTGTTTACGTTTGAAACCCGCAAAAAAAGAAAAAGAAAAGAAAAAAGGTTTGTGGATGTGAAACAGTCTGATGGTGTCAAAACGCATAATATCTGTTGTAAATTAAATGTTTATCTTTTTTGTTGTTGCTAGACCTCTGTATTGTCACAAAAAACGCACATATATGTGATCTCAAGGTCGCATCAAAGTCACTCTAAAGCGGAAGATTTACATTTTTTTTAAAAAATACATACGCAGTTATAGTTTATTCCAAGCTGGATTTGACTTATTTAATAGCAATTTCAGAACGCATGGTGTTGGTAAGTATAATATGAAGTTATACAAGCTTTTTTTTTTTTAAATCAAGGTAAATTGGTTTTGTACTGTGGATACACCTGGAGATGAATGCCTTTGTAAATAAAGATCCTTTAAAAAAAGAATCGTGACCAAGTTATTTTGCATCATAATAGATATTTCATATTTATTAGGAATGATATTGGAAAGAAAATGTAACTAAAGACTTCACGCTTGTGCCGTTCACCGTTTCATATAGCTTCGCTCCAGAGCTGATATTTAGCGTATAACCGACCACTGATCTGCACCTCTTCCACGCTGCGTCACATAGATTTTAAAACTAAAGTCAGCGTCGTTTGTTTAGGAAATCTCAAAGCCTGCAGATGTAAAAGAACCATGAGAGGGCTGCCTTATGCGAGCGTAAGCTTTCTCTAGAAATTTGTATCTCTATAAAATGTCTGTAGCATGGATGAATATTTTTCTTTTATATCTGCACCTTTAACGGGCTATTATCTCTCTGCTCTCCAGCACTCACTTTAAATTGAAACCCCTCCACTCTGCATTTGGCTTTGGCATTTTATATGCGTAATTCTTCTGCACAGTGGATAACCCAGCAGCATTTCTCACCCACAAGAAAATCTCTGCATGCCAGTTGGAGGTTATTGCGGCTACAACTAAATGAAATGGATGTAAATCAATATCTCAGCGACATCATGTGAACTTTCTGCACCAGACAAGTCCATCCGTGCTCATTAGTGGTGCATGTGATATGGCCAAATCTAGCTCTGTCACTGTTTTCATTGACCAAAACGCTTCGCTGGTGTTTCCACGGCGGACCTGCAAGTCACAAGTGGTCGGGGTAATTTTAAACCAAGAGAGACCGCGACTCTGGAGGAACGACCAGCCATCAGCAGAGCAGCACACGCGACATTACGGGAGAGTGAATCTATAAATGGTTCCCCTCGTTACATCATTATCACGTCATCATCACCGCATCACTGCAACTATTATGTTTCTGTTAAACTGCAGTTATAAGTTCAAGGAAGTCTGAATAACATTTTAGAGCTATAGTAATTTGTAATGAAACATAAAGATTTTTTCCCTCTCCTTACAGAGTTTCTGGGACTTTGGCATACTTTCAAACCACTGCAATTCATTCTTTTTGCCCTCACTGTTTTGCGGGCCTGTTGTGTGGTGCTTAGAAGCTTAACAGCCAGTTCTCCTTCCACAGAGTATTTCAGACGCCTGCAGTGGGTTTTCTGTGCGTCTCAGACATTGTTTGCTGCTTTATTGGTTTACTGCCTGGCTGCGTCACATAGCTAAGGCTTCCTTTAGATAGTTGAGGTGCCAAAAACAAAGTTAAGGTCAAGTTAGTAGAATGTGGGTTTCTATTTCTCACAATATCAGAAAAAAAGTCTTATGGAAGTTAGTTTTCGTGTGTCTATTTCAGCAATTGTGTTTCAAGTGGAACCTTTTAATGTTTTGCTTAATGTCACACGCCTTAATTAAGCAAGCTGGACAACACGACGTTTAACCTTTGTGTTAATGCTTGGAACTTCAAAGCATCTCGTCTGCAGCCTGATTTGATATCTGAAATTTTAAGCTTAATACAGTCTTACACATTGCAACCTTTCCATGTAAATGTATGCATGAATTTCAAAGTTAAAACCTATAGAACTCGATATGACACAAACACTTGCAGAATATAACCGCTAATGATAATAATACTAGCGATAGAAACACCAGAAGGATATTTTAAGATGTCTCACAGCAAATAAATAATAGAAGACGGCCAAAAAAGACAACCTAAAGCACACAAAACACCAAATTATAGCAACAACTCGTCTTAACTTAAAGTAAGCCATTAGTCTCATACCGCTATCAACTTTTCACTGCAATTTTTTTTATTAATTTAATAATTAAGTTATTTGTTCATGTGATAGTTACATAGATACAGATGTTTTGACCTTCTAACGCTGTGGAACATAGATGGAAGTAGTTTACTTTGGAACATTTTGGCCTAATTTTGGAAAATGTCTTCTAACTGGCTAAAAAGGGATTATTATGACATGGAGTTGGAAACAGAACTCGACCAACGAGCTTGACTTTACCCTCCATGATATTAAAGTTGTCTTTAAGCGAACAGCACATTATGTTTGAAGCCCGACAATCGAACAATATAAGCCCACTGAGAAATATGAACTACATTTTTCCTGCATATATATGTATATATATATAAAGTATCACAACTACAAAAAAAACTACATTAAATGGAGTCATTTAAAATAAAATAAAATAAAAATCGCCACGTAATAAGTTAAAAATACAGAAAGAGATGAAACAATAAATTTATTAATACTTACATAGACGAAAAAAAATTATTGGAGGAAATCTCATTTATATGAGAGATCCGTTCATCACTGGTATAAGTTCGTTTTCTCCACCAAGAAGGAGGAACACACTGCAAGCATGGCTGCCCACGGGCAGTAAAATGATTTGGCTGCACAGGCTTGTTGGTGAAAAAGGCTTGGTGGACATCAGCTACACCACAGACGGTCAAAGTCAGTTGTTTTGGACTTGGCAATGCTGGATGTGCTTACCGATTTGTGCTTGCGCTTGACTTATGTTTCTGTGGAAACCAAAATCAACATTTCTGTGTTTGCAGCAACATTCCATGTGGTTGTTTACTTGTCTGTTTTCAAGTGCATCCATCTGTACTTAATATTGGGTTATTGTTGTTTTTTTTTTTTTAGTCAACAGGACCATTTAATGGGCAGATATTTCTAAACAACGAGTTTTAAAAATGGACCCCGCAATGTAACTGGGGTGTAATATATACAATAATCTATTGCAGCCCGTCCTGTCGTGGTCTTTTATTTCTTTGTGATGCCTCAGCTTTTTGTCACCATGGTGAAGGCCAAGAAGCTTGTCAATGAAACTGAATTCAAATGATTTCCTTCTGGCGTTTCTGTATGTATGTAACTCTACTCAAACCACCATGGTGCACAGTGATTATGCGCAATGAGCCTTAAATGTATTTGCATAAAATCTGACTTGGTGAATCACATATTCCACAGGCTGCTTCTTCTTCTTTTTCTTTTTTCAGCGCGAGTAGGTACGGTAGCCTTGTTGCCATGCCATTTAAGCTTTGCATTGAGGTTAACGTTAATAATTCCGCTAACTGTTGCCACAAACATATAAAGCCCCGTCAAAATTTACTGACGCCATCACTGCGTATAACCGTCATTACACATCATTACAAGATGTGGATGATGTTGCAGCAAAGCTTTTAATTAAATATCCCAGCGATGGTTCACACATTTCTTCTTCTTTTTTTTCGTGAGCTATAGGGCAAGAAGGCTGGAGAGGAGTTGCCTCTGCAGCCAGAGAGCCAATGGAGTCTCTTGCATGCGCTCACATGAGTTTTTCCGGACAGTTTTTAATGACTGATATTGATGTATGGTAATTTCTTAGCTGGATCACATGACACAATTACCTCAAGAATCGATCAAGATGTATTGCAGGTCTGCCTACGTTTCCGATTTTTTCTCCCTGGCGGGGTCTTTCCACACGCCTGTGGTGCTATAGATGGACAAAGTTTAACACAGCAAAGCTGCCAATTCCTTTCCTCTGTTGCAGAGAGGAAAACTGAAGAGGAGATATGACGGAATATGATGATCGCAGCTGTGCGTCAAATATGTTTTTACCGAGCTGCACTTATTACGTTTCGTCGCCCGATTTTACATCAGTCTCCTCCTTTCTACCCCAGACGACTTCGTGTCAGATTAATTTCCCCTATTCTTCCAACATAGCTCAAGTCCAACCTGTTCGAGAAGTCGCTTTCAGGGATTACGGACTGGACCATCCCAAATGGCACTACAGGGGCAATTACGCGTCTTACTACTCAACGGACGAGATAATGCACCGGGACTTAATCCAGTCCTCCAGCAGCAGGGCGGATGTGATATTCAAAAACGAGTCCTTGTATGGCCACCACGGAGGGACAGGCTCGGCTTGCAATTTCTTTACCAGCGTGGGTCGAAATGGGGTTCTTCCCCAGGGCTTCGACCAGTTTTTTGACACTCCTAACTTGGACAAGCCCAACGCGGAGCTCCCCAAACAAAAGACAGACTATAACGTTCCGGGTGATGCTGCGAATAACAATCAGGCTTTGACCAAAGTAGAACAACACAAAGCTGATCAAACCGGGAACGTCGACGAGGACTCGTCCTCCAACTGCAGCGACAAGATTAACCAGCAAAGTAAGTCAGTAAGGATATAGTCCTATGTGTGTTAGACATAAGATGAACAGTCCAGACTTTAGAGGGTCTGGACTGCGCCATTTCCACCGCCGCGACCGTGCAGGGTTATATGCTTCTTTATAAGCATGCAAAAGCTTTTATATCCCAATAAGATTTACTTTATGGTTGTAAAGGTATTTACAATGGGAGACCGTTAAGTAACCATACTTAAAGGCCTCCTTGTGTCCAATAATAATACCTTGTTGCCAGGTTTGATTTGTTTTGATAGGAGATTAGAGGAATTTTTTGTGACTCTATATATTATACTTTAGTGCTGTGCAGATATAGAAATACAGTGAGGAAATGCAGACTGGAATGTAGTGGAAAGTAACCAAACACCAACATGTAGATGATCATTTGCGCCATATTGACTAATTTTCACGGGAATACCTGTGTTGGTTATTTCAGTCTACGCTCATGTGTGTGTGAGTGTGTGTGTCTGTGTGTGTGTGGATGAGGAAGTTTTTTTTTCAGAAATAAAGAAGTAAATCTATTAATCTGCTCTCTTTGCTATATTTCAAATTTGGGAATTTTGACATTTGATGTAAAATCTGGGAAAACTTTTTTTTTTTTTGTCTTCCACAGGTTCATCAACCAAGTCCAGGAAGAAGAGGTGTCCCTACACCAAATACCAAATCCGAGAACTTGAACGAGAGTTTTTCTTCAATGTGTACATTAACAAAGAGAAGCGACTCCAGCTGTCTAGGATGTTAAACCTGACAGATCGGCAAGTGAAGATTTGGTTTCAGAACAGAAGAATGAAAGAGAAAAAGCTAAACCGCGACCGTCTACAGTATTTCACTGGGAATCCTTTGTTCTGATACCTGGCATATCACACACAGACACACTCACACAACGGAGGAAAAATCGCAAACACTTTTCCAAGTGGCTTCGTTGTCAGCTGTGATTAACAGTTGATTTCTCAAAAATCTGGCTTTAAAAAATTAAGTTGCCAATATTTTGTATCATTAGAATTTTTGCACCAACTCTTGCATTTAACCTGTTTATTTGTATTCTCATATTTTTGCGTTATCGGTAGCAGAAATTTCCGCAAATTGCGAGCTGTGCTTTGAAATAATTTATATTAAATATATGTAGGCTTCTTTCTTCTCTGAATGTATATTTGTAAGGCGCATGCAATGCAAATTGTGGTGTGAATAAAAGTACGAAAATAAATATGCTGTCACGAAACCGATCACATGGAGTCAAGGAAGTTTTACAAAAAACAAAACTAAAAAAAAACTTTACATCAGGAAAGATTTCGGAATAATTTAGGCGCTTGCAGTACTGTAATGTCCCGTTATTTCCTTTGCTTTGAAACACTTGATTGTTTACTAAACCTTGAACCGTCTAGACACTATAATAAAAGTAGCTGTAAATGTCTAAATAGGGGGCTATTGGACTTTGGTGTCCCAACCCCCAGACCACATAAGGACTGATTCTCCTTCCTGTCTTAAAGTACTTTAACTCCAGGGTAGAAATGCTTTGAGAATTTCTGCGCACCGTTTCCATATTTAGCTCATGCTGGCATATTGGGGGACTTGCAACTAAAAAAATGGAAGACAATGGAAAATATTGTAACCAGGCCGGTCTTCTAGAAGGATCAGTATTTCTTTTTCATGTTTCTCTCCTTTTGCAGTATTATAAATTGGATATATGTTTCTTCGGTGGCTCTGATTCTGCGAAGAAGAAAGAAGCGCAAAGTGAGCTTATAGCACGAAATTTGTGCGATCTTCCTTATGTAGGTAAGGCGACTTCATCTTTGTGTAGCTTCACCATACACGAACCATCTAGCTGCCTCTACAAAAAGTGAAAAAAATGATTGAATTACATAAAAATATAAGGTGCTGTATATCCTTCTCTCCCTTTTTTTGTAACCAGTAGGGGGGACGAACTAAATAAATGCACCAATTTCGGACAAAACAGCCGCTTTATTGATAATTCATTTGTTAAAAGATAGGCGATCGCTCATTTATGCAGCAAAAATTACTCCTATTGTTTTAGTGTCAGAAAAAGAAAACCTGTATAGATTGATTTTTGCTAATTTAGTACCACCTGGGTTACATTTACCGTTTTCCTCCCCAAAAGGATATTAGAAAACTGAGGTTTCATTAAGCATTTAGAAGGGTGCTCAGCTTGTCCTGCAGTGCAATTGCATTACCAACTGTGAGGGGCGTTTCACTTTAATTCTCAGTGTTGCCACAAGAGGTCACTCTCAGTTTTTACAGCCATGCAGTCAATTTAACATCAACCCCACATGAAAGCCTGTCAGTGAGGGAATAATCAGTTCAGCAAGCTGTTTGTTTACATTTCTATTTTAATTATTACTTCTTCCAGTCCACTAAATTCAGCATGGTTTGCATGTTGCTGTTTTTTTATTCTAAGACTCATTCCTTTCAAAGTATTTCATCCTCTTTTTAACGAACTGATAAAAAACACCGACAAAAAGAGAGCCTTGAGTTTCCTTAAAGAAAATAAGAATACTGTTAATCAGAGAGCGCATTACATTTGTGCTAAATGCTTCTCTGAAGGGATGAAGTTCCTCACGAGTGTCTTGAAAACAGCAAACATAATTTCAAATAATTTTCATGTGTATGGAAATGACACCAGGACTTTAATTCTGTTCCGTTTCTTTGTTTGTGATCCGCATCATAAAGGCTTAGACCTTTACCTGAGGGCCGCATGGGCCTGAAGCCCATATCTCATGTTTATGCTAAAAGGAGCAGTGAATATTGACCCACATTTGCTATATATGTATTTCTGTTCAAATATATATATGTATATGTAACATATATGTAACGTTTGTTTCTTTTATTTTCATTGTCAAATTCTCGTCTATTTGAGTCTAGCTATTTACTTTGAAAAAAGGTACAGGTACTCCGAATAAAGACTGAGTATTGTCGCAGTTTTTAAGCTTTCTTGTTTTGCTTGTAACTAAAATCAGCCAGTATTTTTTCTTGTTTTTAGATTTTTTTCTTCGTTTTTAAATTTTACGCGCTCTACTCCAATGTTTTAAATACAAGTGAATCTCTTGTTATTTTCTTTAAATTATCACTGTTAATATTCCACTGTTAACAAGACTAATAATGACACCAATGATGTCAACGAGTGTACGTATCCTTCGGACCATTTGACATAAAAACATATTTTGGATCAATGTGATGTATAAATTGTTGATTTTGCCTGAAGAGCATACTGGCTTCCAAATGAGTTTTTTTTTCATTGTATGTTAAAATGTTATCTTTGCAACATTATTGGAAACATGATAATTAAAAAAGAGAAAAAAAAATATATATCCATTATCATTTGTCTCATTTAGCTGTTGTAAAGCTTTATTTAAATAGCTATAACTGCAGCATATGGGATTCTAGGTTTTTCTTTTTTGACAATCCCGTTTGCATAGCACACGTGTTTGTTTACAGCCAACTATAAATATCGAAGAGCCTTAAAGAGAGCCAAACGGACGTTACACATCTTCTCTTACACACTGTATAATTATTTCAAGCTTGTGCCATTACTATCAAACACATAAGGATTCCCAGTGTTACACTTTTTTGTAAAGGCCGTTAGAGTCAGTGGCAATTACTGGCATGACCTCTGATTTGTGATCATGAATAATTTGGTGGACAGTGTTTTTTTCCTCTCTAGTTTAACAGGCAGTACACGTTTGCCTTCCTTACGAGCGAAAACACTGAGGTATTTAGAGAATACTGTGACTGTGAGCACAGCCACGGTCAAGCAAGTCATTTTGAACTCTGCTTCTGAGCGTCAAATACGTAGTTAAACGAAAGCACAGATATGATAATTCTGGAGAAATGGCATCATGGATTAAGTGTGAAGTGTGTAATAACGACTGAGAAAGCTATAACGTTGACCTTCACGTTTTTACCAGTCTGTGAGTTAAATTTGTTAAAGGTGTGTGTCCACCTTTCACATCATCTTATGGATCTTCTGGGTATTTTAAAAGCTGATATCTTCCAGGAAACGGGGAAGTCGTTTCCTCTTTAATAGAGAGATTCTGTGCACCTTAATTAAGAAAAAAATCATCAACAATAAGCCTATCATAAATTGGCAAATCATAATGAAAAAAGACCAAAATTTAAATAGATGAAAGGAGAAAGCGTTACATTTATACTTAGTTTATTCTTTTGTTACATATTTAATACAAATATAATTGAGACATATGCTGCATATATGTTAAAAAATATATGCAGGGAAAGCACTCTTAATGATTACAGCGGGTGACGTGTGAAAGGTTAAATGCATTATAGTCAGCAGAGCTGCTACATTTTTTCCAAATAGTCTGCAGTTGTCGCCTATGCGCCATGCAGGCACCCCCACCCCCCTCCCCATACATGCACACCTACACACCTACACACACACACTCTCGAGAATGTCTTCCACACAAAGAGACACGCATATGCTCCAGGTTGGTGCACTGATAAACACTTAAACACACACAGCGCGTCTGTCGTTATAAATCTGAGACTAGATTGAAGGCGATCAGTTTTTTGGGGATTCAAATTGTCCTTTCGACGCATTTCTTTCAATTTCGCAAATAAGTCTCCAAGTCCCGCGATGCCCAGTGGAAACGTGCGCGACTGTCTGCAAAAACCAATTTCAAGTCCGTGTTGTAGGTGTCGCTGTTGACCACGTCTGCATCCGCAGTGCGAGTGTGTGCAGAGAGAGGAGGCTGCGTCTCAAGGCCATTTTCAAATCTCATTGGTGGGCTTGTCATGTGGTTGGGAGGCATCCTGACTTACAGATTGTTTTTCTTAGATATGTCAGCTTACAAAGGACATCTCTCTCCTCCTAAGAACTTAAATTCAAAAAATGTCCTTCTCCAGTAGCTCTCCTGTGGCAAATACATTTTTAGTGGACTCTTTAATTGGTGCTTGCAGGACGGACAGCTTTTACTCCAACAGCAACATGTACATGCCGTCTGGCTCAGAAATGGGAACTTACGGAATGCAAACCTGTGGACTCCTGCCGTCTTTCGGCAAAAGAGGGGAGGTCAACCACCAAAATATGGGCATGAACGTCCACTCGTACATACCTCAGATAGATAACTGGACTGATCCGAACAGACCCTGCAGAATAGAGCCTCCCAATCAGATGTCAAACTGTACATTTTCACAGAGCATAAAGGAAGAGAGTAACTGCTGCATGTACTCCGATAAGAGAGTACAAAAAGTCAACTCTTCAGAAGTCCCCGCATATTCTAATGTTATTCCTGAATCGTGTCCGGTCGATGGTCCCGAGATCCCGGTTCCCGGCTATTTCAGACTGAGCCAAACTTATGCGAACGGGAAGCATCAGGAAAACTACTGCCATGAAGCACCGAGTCCAAACGCGACACTGATGCAGCTCAGCCGGGTCACCCCGAAACCGCAGCCTTCCTCGGCGTCTTCTAATTTCTCGGAGGTGGATAAAAAAATTGAGGACGCTTCGCAAAACCCGGAAACCGCAAGAACGCCGGTCCCCGTAGAAAGCCCGGATCCCAAGTCCGGCTCGGAGGAGAAAAACTGCTCAGTGGAAGCGTCTGTGTCCAGTCCTGAGCTGCTACAGAAGGAAGGGAAAGGTGGGTTGGCTGTAATGAAAGCTTTTATCTCGTGGCGCGGTGCTGAGAAGGCTCCAGCATCATAAAACCAAGTATAAAACACAAACAACCCTAAAGTCGTAATGTTTAATGAGAGTCTTTCTCAGGTTGCACTGATAGGCAACAGAGAATGGTTTTACCATGCAGCATGAAGCCTATGTCCCCCTGTTCTTTGGATATTTAAAGTATATGCATATTTTTTTAATGCATAATCTTGTGTTATGTGAGCATATTGCACAGCTTTCATAAATTGAAGCGTTAAATCAAGCTCCTCTGATTAATTCTAACATCTGTTTGGCAAATGTGTGAACTTTTAAGTTTTGGAAAAAGATGAAAAATGATGAGGAGAAATCTCACCTTAACCCCAATCCAGTTTTGACAATTTGCAAAATTAGTCAAATATGTCAAATTCCTTATGAAATCTTACACGATTCATATTAATTCACCATTTAAATCAGGATTTACAGAAAAAAAGATCAGGCCATATACACACGTATTCTTCGTGTGCGAGTTGATCATTTGGGGTTTCATTTCATTTTTGTTTTATTAGTGATGGCATGTGAGTGACTAATAACAACCCATGCATTTTATTTATTCAGGGAAATGTTGTGCGTTATTTCCCAGAGGTGAAATCCAAGCAGCTGATGAGCTTTTTGTTCGAGAGGACGCTCAGTGCGTCGCTAAAAGAATAAAAATAAATAAATAAAAAATAAAACTCTGATTTCTCTGATTTGAATCCCTGCAGACTGCAAGAGTGACACTCTCACAACCAACTGGCTGACAGCAAAAAGTGGGAGAAAGAAAAGGTGCCCCTACACAAAGCACCAAACCCTGGAGCTGGAGAAAGAGTTTCTCTTCAATATGTACCTGACCCGAGAGCGCCGCCTAGAGATCAGCAGGAGCGTTAACCTGACCGACAGGCAGGTCAAGATCTGGTTTCAGAACCGCAGGATGAAGCTGAAGAAAATGAACAGGGAAAACCGCATCCGTGAACTGACCTCAAATCTCACCTTTTCGTGAGGCTGCATGTGTTAGCTGTCTTTCTTCCTCCTCGTCCTTCACATATTAGTTTGATGCTTCGCTGGCATTGGACATTTATCTCAAAATCAACAAAACTGTGACTGTATTTGCCAATCTTAGTATTTTTTTATTTGTATTATTATTATTATTATTATTTTGCGTGGCGTCCTGTATTTGTTTTGTTTCATCACAGGGTAACACTTTGTGGTCTTAAATTATTGGGGGGTGCTTCTCTTCTACTAAAAAGACATGGGTCCGGCCGAGCTGTGGAAAAGGTTACTCTATTTCAGTCATGGAAGCACATTTATTGTCGTCTAGTGCAACATTTGTTTAAGAGTAAGTGCAAGCCGTGTGCTCGATAGTGAAATGTTTCTATGGGCTTTAAAGTGATGGAAAAAATACAGAACAAAACGATGTCAATCTGTGAATTTATTGCATGTTTGTGGCATGTATCTTGCAATAAATATATTGTCAAAGGATCTTGTTTTAGATTTGTCCGTGCAACACGGTCTCTGCTCGGCAAATAGCCTGCTTCAGTTTTAGCAGCACTGTGAGTATCCGAAATTAATTTGCACTGACGCAAGCATTATTTTCCTTCAAAAACAGTCCCATTCCGAGCAGGAAAAGGCAAGAAAAAGAACAATTTCCTCCAAGCTTGTTGCACAAAACAGCAGGCAAAACAGTGTGAACGCGTCCCTCATTTGTGTTTCCAGTTTCGTCAAACGTTTGTAATTATGCCGCAACTTCATCTGAAGACGAGCCGAAATAGTTTGTTTTAGACTTCCAACACTTTTAATCTAATCTTCTTAAATTCAGAAAATATATTCTCACGCTCATTTACGCGTAGGCTACTCGAGGAAGGCTAATTCTGGCTAGAAACGACTTAAAAATAAAATCTAAGTAAAATCAGTATGAATAACAAGATAGAATTCCTTTAAAGTCTATTTGGATGCAAAAGAAAAAGCTCAGCAAAAGCATGCAAAGATGGCTGATTGTGTAATGGAATAAAGTTGGTTTAGCTTTTGCGTGCAGGCCTGTTTATAATTAAACTCACTGCCTATAAGGATTAGAGGACGGAGTAAATTACTTTCGGCTCTCCCTTTCTTCGTGGCGAAATCAGCCTTCATTTTCATCTCTACAAAATAACTTCGTGTGGCCTTCTTAGTTTGCCACAAATCTTTTTCAAGCGTCTGATAACGTAACACAATTTCTGATCCCCTCCTCAGATTTGACCTAGTTTTTATCTCCAAGTGTTCACTGAAGGTCGAGACATTCTGCCTTACACAGTGCGAGAAAATGACATACTGAAAAAAGTTGGTAAAAAAGTAGAAGAAGAAACATGGCGAGATGTGCATGCTATTAGTGCTAAATTGCACCTTTCAGAGAGCAATACACACATGGACTCCTCCAAGTCTTTTTTTTTATTGACGGCATGTATAATCACACGCACCTCGTAAAACATTTATTGATACATTATTACTCTCCTTTCAATGAATATAATAATTTCACGACTGCTGCTGTTTCCGCCTCAACTTAAAAAATTAAACCAACTCAGAAAATACGTTTCCTTGCCAAAATATTAACAATGGATACACCGCACTGTGAGCTGAAATGGCGTCTTTTTTATTTTACAACATGTTATTACATCTATTTTACGAGGACTCTGTAAGTCCATAAACCATTTTACTGGGATTGAGGGTATCGGGACAGGACGATATTAGAAGACCTTTTTCCCCCTTGAAGGATTAAGACAGAAGGAATCCGTGTTTTTGGACGGCGTGTGTGCTTTTTGGTGGAAATGTCTCTTACTCCTTTAAAAAACAGAACGACAGACTGTAGGTTTTGTTGAAACATCCTCACATCTTCATTAAAAAAGGGGCATTTTATTTGAGCGTTAGTTTTCTCCCACTAGTCACATCAGAATGGGCTTTTTATTATTTGAGAAATGAAAAGCTAAATTAAACCTGACGAAAAAAAAAAGGGGGGGGGGGGGGGGTGAGCAACGGCAGGATTGATTTACTCGCTGTATTGGTAAATATGACCACGTGATCCATGTAACCAATCCCTGTAGATGCGGGCCAGCAAAAATACTATGATTGTTCATAAAGGGAAGCTTCCCGTAACAGTGCAACCCTTATTATATGAGTAGGAAGCCATCAAAAATGTCTTCCAGTGGCACTCTCAGTAACTGCTATGTGGACGCTATAATGGGGCAGGAGCCGGAGGATGTGTACGGTGCTCGCTTTATTCAGGCTCCACACGCGATGACCCCGAGGCCGTCAGGTGCTGGGGACAACGCAGACTTTTCCTCGTGTAATTTTGCACCGAAATCCACTGTTTTCTCGCCGTCCTGGTCCTCAGTTCATCCTCAGGGGATTTATCATCCATATGTGCACCACCACCACCACCAGTCCCATCTGCCGGCGTCGGACGGGAGATACGTTAGCGTCCGACCGTGGATGGACCCCATTTCGAACCACGTTTCGTTCGCCGGATTCCCCTCCAGCAGTCGGTCGTACGGGACAAAGCCAGAGGTCTTGCCAGCTAAATCTTCAGATTGTGACACGTTGGAAGCGGAGGTTCGGCCGCTCGCTGGCGAATTCACGTGTGGAGTATCGGAGTGTCCAGAAAAAGCAACCAAAGAACACAGTGGAAGTGAGCTTTCGAGCCACAGCGAACCCAAAGAGGAAAAACAAAAACTTGACCCAAGTAAGTAAACGAAATAGCCGGTGCTGATTTACAACTTTAAGAACTGTATGAGCCGGGTGTGTAAAACTGGAGGTTTTACTAACCTATAAAAGTGTCTCGTACTATACTGTTGCTCCGAAAGGGGAGAACCCGCCCTACAAGGGTTATTGCAGGGATCCTAATGTTTTTCATGTCACGGGACACCCGAAATAGATACACAACTTAATATTTCGATAAGACTGGATCTAAGGAGACTTTATACCTAAGTACATATCTGATTTATTCCCCTCTTTTGGTGCGCGGGGGCAATCAGTACAAACAGGAAATCATGTAATCGAAGTCCTCTTTGGACATAAGCAACAGTTCTCATTTTCTTTTGCTTCAATGAAACCGACCGCAAGTCTCTGAGCCCCATTTAGGGAAAAAACAATGGCTACAGTTTATTAAAGGTTACAATAAAAAGGGGAAAAAACCAAACAACTAATCACATGTGTATTTACTTTATGTGTTTTAGGTAACCCTGCAGCAAATTGGATTCACGCACGCTCGACGAGAAAGAAACGATGTCCCTACACAAAATATCAGACTTTAGAGCTAGAGAAGGAATTCCTCTACAACATGTATTTGACAAGAGACCGGCGCTATGAAGTCGCTCGCATACTCAGTTTAACGGAGAGACAAGTGAAGATCTGGTTCCAGAACAGGAGGATGAAAATGAAGAAGATGAACAGAGAGAGGAACGGCAAGGAGCAGCTATAAGTCCGGTGCCGGTGCCGTTTCACACATTCTGACGTTTGTACCAAGGAAGCCATGTGAACAATTATGATTTTTGATAGGAGCCTCCTTAGCCATTTTCATTTTTTTAATTTTATTATTATTATTATTATTTTTTTAAAAACATTTATTAAGTGTCAGCGTTCTGGGGTTATTTGGCCAAATATGCATCACACGTGCAAAAAATTCGCCTTGATGAGACTCACAGAGGATTTGTCGAACAATGTTTCAAGCCAACTGAAGGTTTTACGCAACAAAGTTGGATGTTTACGCAGCAGGAAACATGTATGTGTATTGCTGTTATTTGGAGTTGTATATTATATATATATATATATATATATATATATATATATATATAAATACAAATATAAAAAGAATTCAGAGCAAGTACTTCGACTGCTGTCTATGTCACTACACACACGGGACGCAGTTTCAGTAAAGCGAGAATTTACCCAGTTTTAACGACTTTTTGCTTAAAATCTTTGTTTTTAAAACCTCCTAAATTATTTTTTAAGCTTTCATACAGTTCATGACAAGGTGCCATGTTTGGGAAAGGAAAAGCCTCCCTTTAGTCTAAATCAAAAATAAATGCATAAAGATTTTATCCCTAATTCGTATTTTTGACATGTTGACGTAAGCACCTTGTTCTTTAATTTATTTGTATTAGACCAAAGCATATCCCCCAAGGCCTTACTTATCCAAATGCGGTTTATCGAGGCCACGTAACCTAATAGAGAACAGCACTTTTTAACATAATATTCAATATGTAATGGCTGGATGTTCTTATTAGCATCCCACATATTAAAATTATATTAACCCCCGCTAAATATCATTTAAAACATCTTTAAAAATAACTTTAAAAACCGGAAGATTTTAGTGTTTTTTTAAAAGTAGTGCTCCAGGTCATAAAATGTTTGCTATTGGGAGAGGTGTTGCGGCGAATTTCCAATTTATGGTCCAACTTGTACGAACAATTACTTTAAAGCAGGAAGAACCGCGGTCCAATAAAGCTATAGAAATGGCTAGACGTCTGGCCTAAATTACTTTATGGGCCTGGCCAGTAATTACGCTCTCCTTTGAAAAATCCCTTTTCCTGGGTGTTTGCGTCTGTTGCTGACAAACAGAGTGTAGACACTTTTCCATGGGGTGTCTGGTCGATGAATTGTTTTAGAGGAAATCACCCCCACCTTAATGGTCACGTGTATTCATCAATTGCACTTCCCACCGATGGGAAAAAAAACTTAACTTTGACTGCTGTGTGGTGCAGTCTTATCTTCTGATGGGACTGTGTACTGAAATGGTCAAGAAGAGCATGTGTCTTAATTGTACTTTACGGGCAGGAGCTAACACGCTTTGTTTTTCTTTGTTCTTAAACTTGAAAACACCTTCAGTGGAACTTGTTGATTAAAACAGGAATCCAGAAAGTTGCAGATCTAAAAGCAATCTGTTTACCTTTACTGGAGCTTCATGGCCCCTGGAAAGAATACCGGGAGCGCTAGAGGGCGATGTTGTCCTTTAAGTCTCAGCTAAAGCAGCCTATTCACAGCCGGAACACGTAGACAAGGCAAGGGCCATACCATTGTCCATGTTTTTACAGATTTATATCATAAACGTCTTATGCCCCGATGAACGTATGTGAAGAAGAGCGCGCTACTTTTAACAGTTCCAAACCTGAAAGCCCCATTTTTCTAATCGGTTATTGCAGCACCCTTATACTGATTTTGAAATCTCCTGACAGCTCCCAGGCCCCATATTTCAGCAATATGTCACACATTTGCACAAAGGAGAAGCCAAATTTAATCGTTAGAGAGAAGACTTTCTGAAGGCAGAAGCAGACTCAGCCCACCGTGTAAATGCAGAGAAAATAACAACAGAGACACTGATCTTTCACAGATGTTTTTTTTCCTTTAAAGGGCATGTCTCTGAGCCTCGTCGTTTTATTATTATTAGCCTGCTATTGTTATTGTTAAATAACCAGCGAAGTAGCCTGTCGTTTTAGACTGTCTCACAGTGTCCTGCTTGTTGTGATACTATTAATAATATTACTAATACTTAAAATGTAAACTGTAGTGCTGTGTGTTTCATTAAAACTTCACAAAGCTCACATTAAAACAAGTAATTACAGTTTAAAAATGGCGTCAATTCACTGACAATGAAACACACCAAGTACACTCAGATTTAGCTTTCTTTTTATATATAAATCCAAGTTGTTTTGCTTTATTTTTACACACTCATAAATAAAATGCACCTTATCCTTCTTCAGCTGGTTGTGCGTTTTAGCGCAGTTATGGATCCATAAAGAGATGTGGCAGCACATACTGCTGTGAGCAGATAGAGTAAGCATCACTTTAGTAATCACTATTGAAACGGCTGAACACACGTTCAACTTGGTTGTTGTTTTTTCTTTTTTTTGAGACCACACTGTTTACACACACGAGGAATGGATCGAACTCTGTCTCTGCAAAGGAAGCTGCTTACCCTTTAAATAATACGAATAGGTAGAGACCGTACTGGTTCAATTACGGGTTCAAAGGAGAATAATAGACGGAGCATGGGAGTAACATTTTAGTATGTCTGTCCGTCTGACGTTATTGTGTACAATCACTACAGCAGGACAAAACAGCGGAACAGGCCTGCTTCCATCAGATTATACACACACACACACACACACACACACACACACACACACACACACACACACACACACACACACATATATATATATATATATATATATGTATGTATGTATGTATGTATCTGTGTGTGTGTGTGTGCGTGTGTGCGTGTGTGTGTGTTTGTATACATACTGTGAACAGAGACAGCTTTTTAGTGAGCACTGCGCTGCATGCAGACTTTTCCCGTATTAATGTTATGCGTGTAGGCCAAGATAATCAGGGCAATTTAACATAAAAAAGAGTAAAAAGTAAAGTGCTAACTTTATTAGAAAAAAACGACGTAAGACACATAATACACCTTTTTATTTTATTTTATATTGTTGGGAGAACTGTGTGCACATTAAAAAAACGAAGAAAAGAAGAAGACGAAAAGAAAACAAATGTGATGTATGAGTTTTAAAGTTCGCTTGTCAGGAATGCATTTTAATGTCTCCTCTCCCCCACTCGTCCCAATATAATTTTCGATTTTTAAATTGTTTTTTTTTATTGATGTATTGTTATAAATATGCTTATGAATTTAACGCTTTCGTTTTCATAGCGACTGCAACGAAACAAGCATAAAATATGACTATATATTCTAGATCCTATTCAACAGAATCTGGACGTTACACGGTGTTTCTATGAGAATAGAGCTGCGGATGAATATAGAATGACAATGCGGAGGAACACTAAATGACACTTCTCCAAAAGCGAATGAAACACTGCGGTTTGATAAAAGTGTGGGTAGGCAGCCTCTGGCTAATCAGGAGTAATGTGACGAGGAATTTGTAGCTCAGAATGGGTCACAAAGACAGATACACTGTGCATGGCAAATAATGACACAAATTTGCCTGTAAGCATTAACTTAGTTCACCCCCATTTTTAATCTTTAGTTTCTTGAAGGCAGACTTTGACATGATTCCAGGATCTGAATTTATGGCTCTGAGAAAATCAGTGTCGGCCTATCAATAAGCATGCAGCACTAAACCTGTCAGTGAAAGCCACTTGGCAAAAGAAGGAGAAAAAGAAGAAGAAGAAAACGATTTTTAAACTTTGCAAAGCCTTAATTGTCGTTTGCAGAATAACTGATATGTGATTGATTCATTTATATAAATGTACATTATGTGGCATGCCGAAACGCTTAAAGTCGTGCAACAAGATATATGTTGGACGCAAACAAAGAGGCGCCGACATACAGTGAAAAAATGACACTGATATGCCTCATATGTGTGTGTGTGTGTGCATAGATAGATAGATAGATAGATAGATAGATAGATAGATAGATAGATAGATAGATAGATAGATAGATAGATAGATAGATAGATAGATAGATAGATAGAAAACTGCATCAGTCTATTTCCCTCCAAAAGAAAGGCCTTAAGTATAGTCTACATTACAATAACGTCATAGTCGCAATGCAATGTGATTCAATACATCCTGAGGTCTTGCATCGTTCTCCCTCTTTCACGGGGACACACGCGGGGAGAGAGAAAGGAAAGGGAGCTATAAGACAGGAAACCAGAGCCATTGCTCGGGCTAGCCTAACTATAAATCGCACAGTGCTTTCTCTGGCGTGCCACCAGATGAACGAGACTGAAATACATGACATTCCTCTTTGGTGGAGTCGTAGACACATGTGCAGAGACTGCATGCAGTTGCAGTATTTAGGTCTTTAAGTGTCGAGTTTCAATTACACGAAAACACTTTCACACCATAGTGTATCTCTGTCTCTAATAATAAACAACAGCTGGCCTGTAAGAGCGTGGAAAAGAGCCGCTGATATGCAATATCATTTGGAAACACAAAAGTCCCGCATCCGTTGAAAATCTGTCCTCCAGGACAATGACTGAACATCCACGGGAAAAGGCTGGCGACAAAGCATTAGACTTTTAATGAGGGAAAAAAGGTGTAAATTATACTTGCTGGTTTTATTGCGTGGCGTTTTCCTAGCATCTGCTGCACAGGCCGTGAACTCACAGATGAAAAATAAAATAAAATAAAGGCACAAAGTTGTTCTGTATTTTATACAAGAAATATTTGGTTTCTCAAAAGATTTTGTTTCATAAAATCTCCAGTTTCTGCAAAACGTTAAACATCAACGTGATCTATGGCGGATTATGCATTTTAACACTGTGATATCCAAACCTCGGATCAGTTTGATGTTGCCAAATATTTAATTAAAAAAAAGATTAATCTCATATACTTAATCAGACGCGTTTCTCAGTTGTTCTGTACACTTTGCTGGAAGTTTTAGATTTTTGAGTGATGCAAACGACGACAGAAAAAAAAAACAGGGGGAAAAGCTCTCGCTTGGGGGACCTGGTGGGGCTTCTGCTATTATGCGCCAAGATGAGGAGAATTGCTGCAGTCCAAATTCCTTTTTGTGAGGGGACAATTTACAACTTGGTAATAGACCTTTTTATGTGCCTCCATCGCCTGTCATTGGATGCCACTGGTCATGTGCGAGAGGCAAACGTCTTCATGGCCCTTTTCCTGATTTCCCTGGCGATTTCCCCCCACTGCATTCTGTATCACGTTGTCTATGGTGTTAAACCGATACACTACGGTCTGCTCTCTTAAAAATCGCCTGCCATTCGTTTCATAATTGTCTGATCAGCGCATATTTTCCCGGCGCTGCGTCGTTTGTTTAATTTTTTTTTTTACTGGATGACAAGAGAAGCGTTTCAACTTTATCCACATCCCACCTTCTTCATTCACAGAGCTGTGCTGGCTCTTTCACGCAAAATGCACTGCCTGAGCAAACTTCAAAGAGCAAGCATGGAGTACCTCACCGCCATAGGTAAGATTTCTTGTGCGACAATGGCGTTTATTAGTTGGGCATGTGTGAGAGCATGTAAAGTTTGACAGCTTCCTGTTTCATTGGTCATGTAAATGAGCTGCAAGGTAATGGCACTCAGGTAATTTGGTGAAGTCACATGTTGCTGGGTGTGTTGGGATTAATTGTTTTTGTTTTTAGACATGTTCAGTAACAGAAGTCTGGCCATTATATTATAATGATTAACAAACGTCCGTTTAGCCGGCAAGTTGCCTTTTATAATGCAACAACCACAGAGAAATATTTAAGAAGATATCATATGGATTTCAAGTCGTTTCATCATGTTTATTGATGCCTTTTTAAAGCCTTAAATGCACAAATAGAAGTTGTTTCTGAGGTCACAGATGGTGATGTGTGAGCTGTGTTTTTGATGCAGAGAAGTTTTTTTTTTCCACTGTGCACTGCAAGAGAGCTTTGTCTTTAACCGGTCATTCCTTATTTTGCTTTCAGTGTTAAGTTATTGGTTGTAGACAGATCCCAATTCCATCAGCCTCTACGAATAATTGTAGCTATATTATCCCTCATCTCTCAACCTGCTAGAAAATCTGTATTGGCGTATTCTGGCCACCATATTCCATCACACTTTTCGCTTTATATGCTAATAAATGCGGGATTATACTCGAGACAGAGTTCAGTTAATTTGCTTTATTGAACGTATACAAAGCCAGTCAGCAAAAGTTCAGTTTTCCTACTTGTTTTCAGCTGCCTGGAGATGAGGCCAACTGAACAAAGACAGTATTTCACTGTTGCCTGACAGGCAGCTGCGAAAGTATTTACAGCCTTACTGCAATGCGGCAAAATGGACCCTGAAAGACAGGCACAAGCAGAAGCCTGAGAGAATTATATAGGACTCAGTCATGATTTTTTAAATTTTGACAGTGCAAAAAAAAAAAGATCACACGTTTTAAGCGTTTTTTGTAATGCACATAATTATTTAGTATATGTGTGACCGCAGGCCCTGCACTAATATTTTTTATTAGTTTCCATAAATGGATTTCCTCCCTTCACTCCTACTCAGCTCATCTCAGACATCCAGACTGTCTAGACCCTTTAGCAACAGACTTAGTAGCTATATCATATAATATATTTTGTGAGATTTCTTTTTTAATTTTTTTTTGCTCAAGCCAAGCCACGTGAACCTAAATGTGCTGTCATTTGCCTTCTATTTAATAGTTTTAATTGGTTTTTTTTGTTTCCACTTAGATAAATGATGCTTTCATTAACAATGTTAAGTATGAATCATCACCACAACATCAGCATTTTCAATTCCAACATCTACTCTTACTATAAATATTCCCATTATAGTCTTTTTTTAAAATGTTCAGTCTACAAATAGAGAAAAATACTTGTAAATATTTAGATATAAATATGCTATGGTAATTATTCTGAATTCATATAATGTGTTTAAAGAGCTTGACTAAACCCAGTTTTGAATTAGCTTGCATTAGGCTACTTGCTTTGGAGGGAGTCATTTAGAAGAGTAATTGAGCAAATTTTGAAATCAGTGGTCTGCATACCAACAGTAAATCTCCTCTCCCCTCATTCAAAACTTCGTCAACAGTTTGTTGAAACAAAGGATTGGGTGAAATAACTGGTTTGTGTATGTTTTATATATTTATTTATTTTTGTATTTATTGCAGTGGAACTGTGGAGAGGCCTTTATCATGCCAGCAGAAGGCGCTGTTGCCCAACAGTCAGATTCTCTGGTCCCATTTAGCAATCCTTTTACTAGCATGCTCTTTGGTGCTATAAGTAGCTGAGGCGGGAATCACGTGATCCAGTTCGTTTTCTTTCTGAAAGTTGTTTTGGTGGCAGAAAAGTCACCCATGTTGCACGCATGGGCACTAGATACGTTAGAGGCTGTTATCAAACGAGATCAGCCATTAAGATTATACAATGGTGCATTTTGTGCTGGTTTGGATATCCTCCAAATATTCATGTCTGTCATCTTTCCCCAGCAAACAGTCATTCAATAATTGTAAACTGTGTCCTCGTGATAAACAGGATGATTCAATTAAAACGACTTTATTTACAAGTTCGAGGAAACATGAAATCTAAAAGCAGCGGTTATGTGTAGGCAGAATTTGAATCTCCAAGGAAGGAAAAGCTTTTATGAAGACATCCATGTAAGAAAATTCAAAGCCTCTGATCTGCTGCCCTCACATTTATTATACCTGCCGCACTGTGGCAGCCACCCAAACCTCAACATGGTCCGCTCTCTCCGGTTAGGTCAAAACGGGGGAGGAGGAGGAGCAAAAGGCATTGCACTCTGGGATTGGCCCGGAAGAATGAATGACATCAGTCCTATTGTGACAGGTTCACTGGACAGAAAAAAAAATGTATTCGGGCACCAATCAGTGACGCGTAGTGGTTCATTTGTTAACACTTTAGAGGTCAAAAGGCGTCAGATTTCAGGAGATTTAAATATTGAAATTCTCGATTTCAGTAGTTTTCCATCACACCTCAATATTAAAATGATTAAAATTAATATTTAAGATGACCAGGATACTTTGGTGTTTGTTCATGGAAGTTTAAAGCTCGCACATATTTTTCTCCCCAGTTTTCACGGTGGGAATAAAACATGCTATTCTGTCACGGCTCGCTCTTGTACCACTTTCTGTTGTGACTGTTACAAAATCCCTTCCGCTTCCCTGCTTCCTCATTTCCACGACTTTTCCTCAGTGCACATCAGTGCAATCGCTATTATTGAGTAAGTGCAACTTTCAGGGTTATTTATGGGCCTGCGCCCTGTTGTGAATGGCTGTGAGGAAACACGTGATGCCATTAAACTTTGTTTTATGGCCTGGGACTTGACAAGCCAAAATATAATTCTCATTGTGTATTAGTAAGACAGTCCAGATGGAATAGAGCCTCAATTGACATGGAACTCTACCGGACTGACTTTTCCCCTTCAGCATGGATGCGTTTGTTGGACTGCGTGTCATCTGTTGCGGTTTCCGCGGTAAGCTGCGTTTTATCATTATGCTCGTGGTATGGGCGTGTGATGTCACATGCGTAATGCTCAGGCTAAACTGTTTCCTGCCTGTAAAGCTGCAGTGCATGCTCGGTAACTTTTAGACAGTGTGCTCTTCTGATGAAGTTGTGTTCAAGTTTAGTACTTGTTTGATTTGTTTTGAAAAGCTTTTATGGATCTAACCTTCACTCTTTTTTTTTAAAGTGTTATTGCTCTGAATTGCTCCACACCATATTCTTCTTCTTCCTCTTTTGGTTCTGCTTCTTTGTTTGGTCTTTTTAAAGCTGTTTGATGATCTTGTGCAGTTAACTTGAGATTTTAATCAAATGAATTTTATTTTATATTGCATTAATTTCCTGCTGTGTCCAACTGTTGATTTGCACATTTCTTCACCCACAATTCGTTTGCTAGATAACGCCATCTTTTCTTTGGGTTTCAATCACACAGAAATATTTTTTTTAAAACAGCACTGATTTCGCAAGAAAATCAGTTTTAAGTCTTTACATGATGTGGATTTTCTTTTTTCTTAATTCACCCCAGGCCTGGCGCGTTTCTAACTGCAGGCCTTTAAATTATTAATTTTGTCACCCTTTGCAAGACTAGATTTCTAACAATGGTTGCATGTTTGATCCAAGCTTCAAATGGAATTTAGCCTTCATTTTGTATTACTATCAGACAAAAAAAAAAAAAACTTTATTACGTTGTGTGAAAATAAGCAGGCCCGGTGTTTTCTGCAGCTTTCAAATCCTCAGCTGATGGTTTACAAAATCAAAAACAAATATCTGTGAATGTAATGAAGAAATAGTCGAGCTGGAGACTAGTTGGCCATTGGTTTAAAACGAGCTGCCAGGAAACGCTGACTTTATCATTCTTTTGTTGGGGAACTCGGCTTTGACCCGTCACAAGGACTGGCAGGGTCAGGTGAAAGGCAGGTCAGGCTGTCTAATAAATACTGAAACGTGAAGTGCAAGGACGATTTATAATAAATGAGTAAATAAATAAATAATGCACTCATCATTTAATTGAGGCCATAACGAATATTTTGAGTTTTTGTTGGTATTTTAGCGGAAATTTTCCAGCTCAGATCACAGCATATATATGTACACATGCATACTACACGCAGGCCTACATATTCGTTAAAGGAGCTCTAGCACAAAACGTGACACTGATTTTACATTTTACTGTTTTATGTTTGATTCTTATTTATTAAAGGCCTATTTTACAAGGTTGGTGCAAGCCAATAATATTCCCTATTATATTACACTGAACCGTTTACATCACCTGTCAAATAATTAGCCACGAATTTGTTTCTTTATCCGTTTAATTTTTCTTATTAAAGAAGAAAACGTGGTATGTGTGTGAGGCACAGTTGCTTTTTAAGCCCTTTCAGAGCTGAGATGCAATTATTGTGTCACATTTTGGACAAGAAGGAAACATGTCATAAATTCAAATTACTGTCTCGTTGCTTAAATACCGACTCAAAAAGAGTTTGCTATATTTTCTCGCCATCAGCGTTATTTTTCTCCATATAGACGCACTGATATGAAATTAGCTCACTCGCATGGTGATTTAGCGTCCTTGAAAAAAAGTGTATTATTTTTTGCTAGACCTTCTCAGTTTCTCTCAGTTTTGGCCAATCTGTCTTGATCACGCCCAGCTTTAACTGATTTAATTTGTAGAGGAAGCTCGGTGTAGGGCTTGAGGTGGTCTCCATGGCAGTTAGTTAAGGTCTGACGACTTGGTAAACTTTTGCACCCTTTGAGCTGTCAGCAGCAGTAAAAATAATTGAACTTTTTGATAAGTTTGTAAATGATTTGAGTTGACCTCGATGGCCTCCAGCCCGTAGCATCTTTTGGACAGCGGAGGTAGGAAACCCCTGTATAACCTGGCAAGTGCTCAGGGGTTTATACCGTTGCTCGATTGCTTGACGGAGGCTTAACTTTAAATCTGAGCTGACAGTTTTAAAAAGTTTAAGGTCATTTATGGATTTATGGTGTTTGAAGAAAGTGTATTGCCTTGCTGTGAACTTGGGCTGTAGCCTGATGAAGAGAAGAAGATCTTCTGCGTTGAAAGCTGGGCTGACCTCAGTTGGTAGCTGTTTTTTCATTTACTTTACGCTTGTCATTTTCTTACGATTGACAGGAGCACCCAGGGCAGAGGTAGCCTGTAGCCTAAAATTTTTGCTTTTCCTTTTCTTTATGTCTTTCTTCTTCTTCTTCTTCTTTGGAAGCCTTGTCAGCCAGCAACTGACAAGGCTTCGAGGGTTTCGTGTGTCCTATTGACGAAATTTCCTTCAAATAAGCAACAAAAAAGACCACGAAAAAAGCCTACTTTATACTGTAGGGAAGGGGAATAAATTAAAAAGGAAATGCCATGGCTAAAACAAAGAAAATAGGGCACTCCGGAGTGATTATAGCTTATAAAAGTATGTGTTTATCCCTGGGTTTTTAATTCTTGCCTCTTATTTTCTTATGTAACCTCAGCTTCTTTTATGGTTTTGGTTTATTCACTTTGAGCCACTTTGATAATTTTATTAGTCTAGAGTGCTGCACAAAGAAAACGTGATGTGGTTTAGGTGGTAAAATTGGGCAGCATCGCTTCCCGTCGTCTATATATACCCTGTAGAACCGAATTTGTGTGATGAAACCAGATTCACAGATTCGATTCTAGGGGAGTATATGGTCGATGAAAAAACTTCGATTTATTGACTTTACTGCCATCGTTATATGGCATTTGAAGCCTAATGTGCTTCCAGTTGTTGCATTAACAGTGTTGGTTTATGAGTGAGAGTAAATCTGACAACACCACATTCCTCATAAGAGGTCGTGCTGTAACTCTTTAGGCTTAAAGGAAATCTAATATGAAATGTTGCACGTGGAAATAAACAATGGAAGGTGTCTCTATTCCTGTTTGGCTCGCTGTGCTTTGCATGAAATACCAAATTAATTTACTAAATGAAACCGAGCCACAGACACTCACTCCAGCTGTAGCTCTTTTTTCTCTCTTGTGGGCAGTTTCTGTCTCTACATTATTGATTCCCAGAGACTGCTGCTGCTGGCCAATAGGCTCCTGAGACAGATTTTTTTTCAAAGGGATGGGAGCAGATGAAGTGATGAGATTCGTGTAACTTTTGGATGACCCCTTCTTGACAAAGACAGTGTCCATCAATTGTCCTCACTCATTATTCGCTGTCTTTATGCCAAGGGGCTTTTTGTATCTTTTGTTGGTTTCTCTGTTGAACACCATGCTTTTAAGTTAGACTTTAGAAACCAGGAATCAGCTTTGATGAAACATCAGCACAGAAGACAATCCCCATTTTTAATATTCTGTTTTCTTTTTAATAAGTTTCGTAAGTTCAATATTGTGCATATTTTCCCCCATTTTTTCTATTTATTTATTTTGAAATCTAAAATTTCTGTCTTCCAAACACGTACGCAGATGTTTCAAGATAATATTTGCGTTTTTTCCATCAGGTTCTAATTTCTGTGTATCTTAACTCGGATAAAAATGCATTTAGTTGTATGTTTACCAGTGTTTGGACCCGCATCACCTCTATTGGCCGATCTGGTCACATGGTTCGCTAACTTTATTCAGTTGACACCAAGTAGGAGGGCTTTATGGAGGGAGGAAAAAAGACAACTCGAGAAAAATTAGTATTTTCTACCTTCAGAAATTAATGGCCATGAGTTCGTATATGGTGAACTCTAAGTATGTGGATCCCAAATTTCCTCCCTGCGAGGAATATTCACAGAATAACTATATACCTGAGCAGGGCTCCGACTACTACAGTCCATCGCAGGACACAGACTTTCAGCATCCAGGGATCTACCCACGGTCAAACTACACGGAGCAACCCTTCAGCTGCAACACTGTGCAGGACTCCACAGTGCAACCACGGGGTCATGGGCAAGAGAGAGCCAGCCACCCGAGCCATTTTAGCGCACAGACTGAGCAGGGGACTCCGGTCCAAGTGGCCGGACCCCGGACTTGTGGACAGCAGCAAAACACAAAGAGCCAAAATGGGATACAAGCCAAGCAGCCAGCAGTAGTTTACCCCTGGATGAAGAAAGTTCACGTAACTACTGGTAAGATTTCCTCTTCTTCTTCCTCTTCTTCCTCTACTGAGGGCTATAATCCAGAAATCAGCCAGTATACTATTTATAGGAGTCTTTGAAAGGCCTCGCCAATTACACAAGTCATAAATTTTTATAGCTCAGGAAATAGGCCGCTAGGTGAGCGCCTAAAAGCTCCTCAAACACACAGACTAGCCGGTGGAAATTGGGATGAAATCTAGAACAAATCTGGTTAAATTTAGCTAAAATAATCCACTGTTTCCTGATGACAGTCCCGTTTAAATTTCCTTAAAGTATGAAGCTTGACAGAGAAACTAATTTTCTTGTCCTGCACATGTTCTACCTGCATGCTGCATCGACCACATTTAGTGACTTTTGTTTGTTTCGTTTTGTTTTTCTTTTGTGTTCTTTCTCTCAGTGAACCCGGATTACACGGGATCTGAACCCAAGCGGTCCAGAACAGCTTACACCCGGCAGCAGGTTCTGGAGCTAGAAAAGGAGTTTCATTTTAACAGGTATCTGACCAGGCGGCGGCGGATTGAGATTGCCCACACTCTTTGTCTCTCCGAAAGGCAGATTAAAATCTGGTTTCAAAACAGACGGATGAAATGGAAGAAAGATCACAAACTACCCAACACCAAGGGGAGATCTGCACCAGTCTCCAACCATCTGCAGAGCATTCAGAAGGATAACCTGACTGATATCACAGCATTATAAGAAAGGAAAGTGGTCCTGTCCGTAGAGATTAACTGTATATAAAAAAGACAAAAGTTACATCTGACTTTTGCATGGACTGATGTCGTTTCTAGCCATTTTGTTTTTAATTTAACAAACATGACCCTCCAGCATTGTTGCCTCGAGTCTGAGTGAGAAAATCAATCGGTCTTTAAAACCGAGAGGTTTGCAAGCTGAGCCTCTTCTGTGTTCAAATTTCCTCAAAGAGACAGAAAAAAACGTCGAAATAAACTTTTCCTTCCCTCTTTTTCCGACGTTGCCCCCTCTGAGGAGACATTTATCAAGCAGCCTCGGCCGATTCAGTGGATTTAAACAAAGTGTCTCTGCTCTTCTCACGTGGATTCAGCTGATTTAAACAATGAAATATCTTTGCTTAAAAACAAAACAGTGAGATCATTTCAAATTACACGCACATACACAAAAGTTATTACAGCTTTGAGCACAGAAATTATTTTAGCCAATTGAAAAATTCACATTAAACGCACAATATATATATATGTATGTATACTTGAAGGAAATAGTATTTGCATATAGAGCACGCCAAACACTCCTCAACCTTTTTCAAAAATCCCCGCTGAATCTTTTGTGACTTGTATGTTTTAACTTATTTTGTACAAAAAAAAAGCTTTGAAATTTTAAAATGTTATTTCCCAAACACAAGACATTCCTGTGTGCATACTATTCAGAGTGCCCTTATAAATCTTTCCTGACATCTTTGTAAACAGTGTACATTTTCAGAGGCTCTCTTGTGCCATTTAAAACTCTCCTATGAAAGATCATTTGTTCTTGCATGGCATCAAATTGATACTAGATGTTTCCAATCGGAAATAATCAAATCCTGGAGATTTAGCAGTATTTTATTTTTTATTTTTCAGACGATTTCTGCGTCATTATTTATTTGTTTAAAAACGTGTACATTTTTTCGTATAGCACACAATTTAATTGAAAGTATTCGTTAAACCTTTATTATTCCGAAATATGTTTGAACTCTTGTGCGTTATTAGCATGGCCTTATGCAAAGTTTTAGTCTTAGTTAACATGGGAATCTTCTATTTTTTTTTTCCATTCACAACCAAGCTATCCATGGGGCTCTTTCAGGTCATGTTTCAAGACAGATATTTCTCGTTTTATACCGTCTTTGTCCTCGGACAAAAAGCCAAGAAGCTCTCCCAGTATGTGGAGGTCTCCTTTCTGAAGTCTACTTGACGAGAGAGTTGAAAAGGTATTTCAACCGAAGGTCGACAAAGCAGCAGTGGCAGGTTCATCCAGGGGACACATTTCAGCCGCAAGGACTGACCCCAGCACCCCTGACCCGCCGGACAGGCAGCATTTCTCTCCCAGGCGCTGTTCGCTTTGCTTCGGAGGACTGTTCCACCCTCAAAAAAAAAGAAAAGAAAAAGGCTAAAGCTGATTCAAAGTAAGAGCCGCTGAATTCCTCGTTTTACACGTGTTTAAACAGTATTTATACCAGGCGAAGTCCCCGAAAAGGTTCTGATTTGTGCGTTTGTCTCCTCATGTCTATATGCAATCTTTTCGTTTTTATTTTTGTACATGCTTTTTACCTTGTACGGTGCATTGAGATGTGAGAAGTATATTGAATAAAAAAATAAAGATTTCTACTGATTATGCATTTAAGTATTTGGGAGACTGTGTGTGTTCTGGGATGTTTATTTCCTGCACTCAAGATCGATTTTGATTTAGAAGAAATACATATATTTTTTCGACCCCGGGGTTATTTATTATTTCCCCGATAGCTTGAAATTTTAGAGTAACTTTTCTTTGTTTGCGTTATTTGGTGCCATTTGGTTTACGCTAGAGGCAAAGGACAGCTTTGCTCCAAGTGTTTTTTCACCTAAGGGTTACAAGCGTGTGGAACCATATGGAACTAAAGGCCGCTTTTACAAAACATCTACAAATGGACCAAATGGCCAGTGGATACACAAATTCAGCCTGTTGTCTTGGCAGGTCCTAAATTTAAGCACACAAGAGTATTTTTATTATTTAGAAAATAAAATAAAATAAAATAGAAGAGGTTTTTTACTTTGCCGTTTCATTTTACTCATGAGTTCGTAACAAAGCGAGAGCAAGCACTGCGCAAAAACCTCCCCTTACAAAAAAAAAACTCTTAGTGGGGATTATTTAATTAATTTATTATTATTTTTTGTGCCATAAAACCACATTCAATGCGTAAAAGTTATTTAGACGATTTTTTACTGTGCAGTGGAAGCACAAATTATCTCTAGTGGCCTCATAAGACTCAAATTGACAGGGAAAACTTGTTAAGAGGAGTTGGTCCTTCTCCAAGACTAATTCACGCCACATTTATTAGAGCTGTATTAGAACGAAGGGACAAACACCCAATAGCACAGTATACTACTTTAGGGTATTAAAGCATACCTATATTCTGCTTATGGTTAATATTAACCCCCCAACCCCCCCATGATCCACAAGCTGAGACTTTATTGAGGATGAGTCGCAGCAATACCGACCTTCGACCCTTCACGTTACAGGATCAGCTCGGATACAAACAAAGTGACCATATGTATGCATTTGTAAAGACAACCTGCACCCAAACACTTTTCATCCCCAGTGACCACGGGCTGATGCCCACTGAGCACGTGCGTGCACCGCTCATAAACGTTTGTGTATACATAAAATGTAAGTTTGTCACACGGATGTGGAGAGAAGCAGAGACAAAGTGATGCTACCAATCCACCATCCTGCCAAAAATAATCTCCATATAGATGCTGAGGAGAAGATGAGAGAGAGAGAGCGAGAGAGAGAGAGGGGGGCTGGGTAGGTGGGGGGGGGGGGGGGGGACTGGGGAGAAGCGACTAGAAGGGGGGTGAGGGGGGGAGAACCTACCTAAAATACATTACAAGCTCTAACTTAACCAAAGGTTGCTTTTTTATTATTATTATTTTTAGCTACTTAATATAAAACCTGGGTGTTTTGAGCGTCTGATATATAATGCAGGAGTTGAACTAATGCCAATATCATAGTTTCCTTGGCAGTTATCAGGTCAGAGCAGCCTACTACAACGTGCAGTGTGTAGCCACACTGACCTACATGTCTGAACAGCAATAAATGGGAGCCAAAGGCAGTGCCATTTTCAATGACACTGCACCCAGTGTAGGAATACAACGTCGTTGCTCTCCATCCGGCCATATTTGATTTCCAGCTGTTTTCGCAAGAAGCCTCTCCGAGCCAGACAACCCCCCTAAGATATATTAAAGTGCGCTGTCTGCATTCAGAGATATAATCCAGAGACTATACCACTCCGCTCTCTATTCTCGACCACGTGATTGTCTAAATAATTAATGCAGCACGTCCCCCTAGAAACACGGCGTCGTCATTAATCGCAAGGACTCTATCAGACTTGAAAACTGAAGAGATCCCCCAAGAAAATAATATCCGATTCCCGGCGCAACTGTAGTCCCGCACTTTAGCAACACATCTGAACCGATGGATGCTTGGGTAGGTAAATATTTCAACATTTTTCATGTTGCCCCAGCTGGTAAATGACGATATCAAATGTCGTGATATTTGATAAATTGCTCCCTTTGATGTGTGCGCTCTGAGCGCAATTGTATAGGCTGTGGCTAGTCGCTGTACGCATGCCTTCTTTTTTTTTTAAATAAATAAATACATGAAATATATTAGCAGTAGCATAAATTTTCAGTTTTGCGGTTTGCAAATGTCTTGAAATGGACTGATGGGACTAATGTGAAAAAAGTAAATGGCAGTGACAAGTAGGATTTATGGATGCTCGCTTTGAATAACTGCTCTTTCGGACACATGCAGCTTAGTCTGCTCCCTCTTTTGGGCCCATAGACTCCTTATTCAGAGTCTAATTCGGATTTTTGCTAATTTAATGTGAAGTTGTTTTGTTTCTTTTAATCTGAAGTAAATTGAATATGTTTAAAGAAAGCGTTAAAATTAACTTGTCTTGTTTGCGAAGCAGAAATCGCGATTTTTGGTGTTGTATTTTTAACCATAAGACAAATTCCTAGTTATTTATCTCTCCCTTTCGCTTTAGAGCACAATCATTTTCTATTGTTTTTATTGTTAGTGGGGGGATGATCTAATTTTGATTTCTTAGAAGTCCTAGAAGTTCGGCCAGGCTGACAGTTCTGCCTCCTTGTAAATCATTCTCAGTTATCCCTGAAAGGGTGCGAGGCTGTTGGGGGCCGGGCGAAAACTGTAAATCTTTCACTTTTATTACCCTCTGAACATATGCTGAGACGCTAACAGTCCGGCATCCCTTCTTCTTCTTCTTCTCTAGCAAAGATTACCCACCGCTGAACCAACCAGAGGTCCGAGAACCGTCTCTGTGGTTCGAAATCTTAGACTTAGTATTAAAGCGTGCCATTATTTGGCATAGTTTGGGGTTAGTACCGAAAACAATGCAAGAAGACACTGGCTCCGTGCCTCTTTGTGCTTCAGCTGTGTGGGAAGACAGACACAACAAACACGAGATGATAATGTGGTTTATTTGAATACAATCCGTTCCCAGTTGCATGAAAAACACACACGTCATTTATTTCATAAATCATTTTTTAAAATGCACTCCCACATCATTGTGCAGTTGTTTGTAAATTACACAGAACCGCGTTTTAAAACGTTTCAATATTATGCAAAATGTGGTGAGTGAGGCCCTCTTCATTCGTTTTATTGCGAAATCCCCGCTAGTTTCTATCTTTTGGGGGAGTGAGGCAAAGAAAAAGAAATCTTCATAAATGTTGGAAATTTCAAATCTTCTGTGACATAAAATGCACAGATCATTTTGCGCACATGCATTGCACTTCAGTGCCTTTGTGGGGGGGGGGGGGGGGGGGGGGGGGGGGGGGGGAAGGTTAAAGATGTCTAAATTTGCACGTTGAGCACCCAAACAAAAGCATATCTGCTTTGGCTTAAACGCTGAAGTGCAGGCGAGCTGCAAAGCTCGCAGCTCATGAGGAGATAAAAAGAAATAGGCAGAGGAACATTTTCACATTCACACAGTTCAGATGAGGAAATAAACGCCACCCTTTATCAAAATGGATTGGTGAGGTAAGGCTTACTTGAAGAAGGGAACAATCACGTGAACAAATATGCTTGTACCTTAAGGCAGCGCCTTTATTTGTCATCATAAAGCTTCCGAAACACCCCAAATTCCCAATGTTAGCTGCAAATCTTTACAGGCCTCTCCGTTTTTGAATTCCTGTATATTTCACTGGGTGATTGATTGCCAGTGATTTTTTTTCAGGAATAAGGATACCTTGTTCGCTTTTTATTGGTAGTTGAATGCGAGTCCTTCCATTCTTTCGGGAATACTGTCTCCACTGGTATATGGAAATGTCTGAAAAACAGCAAGATCAGGTTTAGGACAGCATTGTCTACAGACAAAGGGTGAAGGATTTATTCTTGAGACAACGTGGAAAGGAACTGAGACTGAGAGGGAACTGCTTTATGATGAATTGATTCACAGGTAAGCAATTGCATGGCAGAAAGCAACCTTTAACCACGGGTTAATATAATCCAAGGAAATATATATGATTCATTCCATTCATGGAGGCGATGCTCGTTAACGTCGCTCTCACCGGCAAACGCGCGGGTATGGAGCCCAAAGCTATCTCTTCAAAAGCAGATTCATATTATTACCATTATTATAGTTTTTTTTCCTCGAGAAATTGCGTTCAAATATTATCGACAGATCGAGCCTAAGCTACCTTGCGCTTTTCAGCTGATTTCACGTTTATGAAAACCTGCTCGGAGGAAAAAGTGGGAGAGGAACTTTTCTTTTTGACTCTTGGATCGTAAATCACATTAATTTGTTGTCTTATCCTCACTCGCTGGCGTTTGCCGTTGATTTATGTGGGTTCAATAGTATGGCTTTGTTAACCTGCAACGTTATGTTATAGGTGAATTTATAGTGGATGCTTTAAGGGATAGGAGGTCTGAATAGTGAACAAGGACAATGCAAATGCGTTTATTTTTTTAATGTTTGGATACCTTTATGGCTAACTTGTTCCTAGTTTATAATATTGACTCATGCAAACATATTTTCTCTCTCTTTGGACTGATGAGCAGCAGGTCTAAGAACAGAAGGCAATAAACTCAAATTTGAGATAATTTCCACCCATTTTCGTTCAGTTTACTGTTTTACTTTGGATAAAGATTTAATGTTTGTGCACTGCAGCTTTTGTATTATAGGCCTGAGCTGCTCATAATTACGCGCAGTCTCCTGGATAAAAAAAAAAAAAAAAAAGCTAAATTAAAAATACAGACATTTTGCTACAAAATGGGAATTTGTAAGTACTATACAATTTTCTGCAAAAAAAACCCCAACGCAATTTGTGTTCTGTTTTCGTTTTCATTGTTTCAAAACAGCAGCGAATACGTTGTGTAAAATTATAAACTTAGCTTAAAAAATAATATATATTTCCAGTTATACAAACTTCCCTCTTATTAATAGATTTTCAAAGGTTAAGCTGAAGAAACGACTAAGTGAGATAATAACACTCCAGATTGAGTCCGACCCATTGTGTGGACCAAACTTACCGTAACAACGCGTAGGCGAAAAACACAGCCGCGTGAAAAGGGAACCATGTCTGCTACTAGTAGCTCAGTGTGCTCAAAAGCACTCGAGGTGCAGACTATCGACCAGCTCTTTAGAAAATCCTCATGAAAAAATCCTACAGTTGAATTGTGATACTATGAAGCTAAATTCCTCGGATAGATGCAATGAAACAGGAGCTGTTTGTTTCTTTTTTTACACTCACTGCAAATATAATTATCTGGAAGATTTCTGGGTTTTAAGTTCTGGTTTCCTTGCCGTCGGTCGAGCATCTTGTCTTGTTTCTCTTAGCGCTGAAAAGCTGCTGTGAATTTAGTCGAGACTTGGCTCTTCTTTAAGGCAAACTGTTCGTTGTTCATTAAACTATGACTTACTGCTGAATGACCCTAAGGTCACCTAAAACGCTTATGAGTGCTAGATATTTGGCCTGACTCTTTTGTACTAAAAGTGCACATGTCAGACTTTTCACTCTCAAGAAAATGAAAGCAAAAGAAGAAGAAAAAGGTTTTTAAATAAATGTGAAATAAAAATAGACATACAATAAAAACGCTGGAAAATATGGAACTAAAGCCTCAGTTCTCTTAAGCTACTATAATTTTTAATTAATTATCTAGAATTGTTTAGTTTAGCTTGAGTTTACACATAAATCTAAATAAAAAAAAAATACTACAACTAAAAATGCGACACTCATTTTTAACACAACATGCATTCATAATAACGCAGGGCTCAGACTAATAACAATACATTTATTTGTGTTATTATTTTTGTCTTTTAGGTCGAGATGGAAGCAGTGGTGAATGCTTGAGGGGTATAAAACAGATCTGCGCAGATTTCGGTGAGTAACGTTTTTTTAATGAAGGGAGAGGACAACACAGCCAACTGCTAACAAGGTGAAAGGGTGATTTGTTATTAGGCTACATATTTACGCTCACAGTGTTTCACAGGAGGCTTAAATCAAGAAAACAGACATGAAGGATGGTCTTAACCTGTACGTGTAATTATTTACGCAGGCCAGAGTCCAATTTCAGTAAGTCCCATTTCCTTTTTAGCAGCGTTGCCGGAATTAAACAGTGAGAGCACACACAATAAGAAAATTAAAAACAAAAGTAAAAAAAAAAAAGTAGAGTTTTTCAAGACCAGTATCCCCGTGCCTTATTCAAAGCAGCAAAACAGCTCCGTGCTTTCCACCTCTGTGTTTAGCTGGAGACTCGCACTAAGCCAGAATGGAGGCATCATTTATAAACCGAGCCTCTTCATGGGAGAAGTCGCCGACTATGAAATTCTTTCCCTTGCCTTCCTCCTACGCTTAGTTTTACACTTCTGAGGGGCTGTGAGTCTTGAGGAGTGTTTTGCTTTTCATTCCCCTCTCTCAGGCCGTTTACAACCATAACATTTGCGGTCATAAATTTTGCCGCGGTCCAAACTGACAGGTGCAATTGTTATGCACGGCGCAGGCTGCACCTCGTAAAGCCACCAACATACAGTACAGGAGGGCCCCTTTGATATTTTTGTTTCGGCTTACTTTAAATGTTGGCATGCTTTTTATCATATTGGTAAAATAATAAGAATATTAATAATAATTTTTTTGGTTTTCAAAAATATCCTCCAAAAGTTAAAAAATTTTTTTCAAGATAATTAGACATAAATCTTTAAGAAGAAAACCGACCAAGCAGCCAAATTATAATGTTTGAGATGTGCGTAAAGGCTGGTGAAATGTCATATTTAACCCAGCCCAACCCAACCCATCTTTCTCTCTCTCTCACTCTCACTCTATCCCTCCCTTTCTCTCTCTCTCCCTCTCTCTCTCTCTCTCTCTCTCTCTCTCTCTTTCTAACCCTCTCACACAGCTACATTTTTATATGAACAGTGCAGGAGTTTAGTGTTGTGCTTTTTGCGCTCTTCAACATGCCTGTGCGCGCGTGAACAATGAATGCATTAGGGGCTTCGTCAGGCCTTGTGATTACTGAAAAGGGTATTGTGTGTACGTGTGTGTCAAATGCTGATTCAGCTTATTTGCAAGGGACTCCTAAAGCCTCCCAGAGGGTCCTTTTAGTCCAAGTTAAACTTTAACTGTTTTGTGCCAAGAAACGAGTCGAACGAGCTGGAGATGAAGCATTGTTATAGACAGTTTGAAGACATTTGGTGCTTTTCTAATTTAATTGCTCTAGTTGTTTAATTAGAAAGCACCAAATGCTCTATACAGTAGCTTCAGTCTGGGCCAAGCAAGCTGTGCCTTTTGGTTTAATGTGGATTTCAAACGCTGCATCTCACACATTCTGTGGCGTTACAGTGAGAGATGTTTCTTTTTATAGGTCACAGAGTGGAGCAGCGGTGGGAAACACCAATCACGTAAATAAACAACACTCATGCAACTGGATAAAGCTTCACTGGCTTACTGGCTTTGAATCCACAAAATGCAGAAAGCAACATACTACGACAACTCTGGACTTTTTGGAGGCTACACCTACCCCAAACCAGACTCTTACAACTATGGGCCCGCACACCAGTCCTATCCTACTTCAAACATAGACAGCGACTACCAGGGCTCAGTTTGTCCCATTCAGACAGCTGCAGTCCGGCCACCAGCCCTAAAAGACAGTGACCTGAACGGAGACTGCATGCGACAAAGCAGCAGTCAAAATAACAACAACAACCAAGCGACTAGTATTTCAGAGCAGCAGGCTCCTCCACTGTCTGCATCTTCCCCTAGCTCCAACAGCTCTGCATCTCAGAAGAAGAAATCCCCATCCAGCAGTGCTTCCAGCAGCGCCACACCAGCCCTCACCAAGCAGATATTCCCCTGGATGAAGGAGACCCGACAGAACTCAAAGCAGAAGAACTCAAACAACTGTGCCACCGCAGGTAGTGATCATGATGGTGACGTGTATGTGTAGTGTCTGTGTATGTTGTGTGAGCGTGTAGAGGTGTGTTTGGGTAGGGAGGGATCGGGGTGGGGGGTCTTGATGTGCATGGAATTTATAAATTATTCCTCACATTGTTCAAAAGACCCTAAGATGATTCTGTGATTCCTTCACAGGTGGTGAAGTGAGTGATGAGAAAAGCCCACCGGGACCAGCGTCCAAACGGGTCAGAACTGCTTACACCAGCGCGCAACTTGTGGAGCTGGAGAAGGAGTTTCACTTTAACCGCTATCTTTGTCGTCCTCGGAGGGTGGAAATGGCAAATCTGTTGAATCTCACTGAGCGCCAAATAAAGATCTGGTTTCAAAACAGGAGGATGAAATACAAAAAGGACCAGAAGTCTAAAGGGCTGGCGCACTCTCCCCTGGGACATTCCCCGGATAGAAGCCCGCCGCTGAGTGGCCCAAATCACATTGGATACTCTGGCCAGCTCCAAAATGTGAACAGCCTCAGCTATGACGCACCCTCACCCCCGTCCTTTGCCAAACCCCAGCAAAATATGTACGGCTTGGCCGCGTACACGGCACCCTTGGGTGGCTGCATCCCACAACAGAAGAGATACCCGGGCTCCGAGTACGAACACCACGGCATGCAGAGCAACGGCAGCTTTGCCAACGCCAATTTGCAAAGCAGCCCCGTTTACGTGGGTGGGAATTTTGTTGATTCCATGCCAGCCTCGGGCCCCATGTTCAACCTCGGCCATCTTCCCCACCCCTCATCCACCAGTGTGGACTACAGCTGTGCCGCACAGATCCCAGGAAACCACCACCATGGACCCTGTGATCCCCATCCCACATACACAGACCTCACCTCTCACCAAGCGTCTCAGGGAAGGATTCAGGAAGCGCCTAAACTGACGCATTTGTAATATGTGGTTTCGCGCGTGTGTGTGTGCGTGCGCGTGTATGTTTGCGTGTGTGTGTGTGCCAAGATTATGTTGCGCTCTTTTTTTATTACCTCACTAGTCTAATAACTACACTCCAAGCGAGTCGTGTGTATTATTACAGTATTATTGATATTACTATTAATGCTATTGTGTAATTATTTTCTAAATAATACAGCTTTGTCCATTTCTCTTGAATATTTGGGGATGCGGAGAAGCAGATAGCCCGGTTGTCAGTAGTTCTTTTTTTTGTTCTTGTTTATTCTCAAGTGCAATGCGCAATTGTTTTTTTTTTTCTTTTTGACTGAGTATTTCATGCCATTACTTGAAGGTATGTCTTGTAGATCACAAAAATAGAAGCGCATCTTTAGCGAGAAGGATTTTTTTAGGGAAGTTTTTCGTCTGTTTGTTAGGCTCTCATTTCCCCCCGCGCACACCCCAATTTATTTATTGTTTTGTATTTTTCTTTTGATTTGCATAATCTTTTGTACTAGCATATAGCCTATTTATTATTTAATTACTTTTGTATTGCACATTATTTATCGTTTATATGCGAGTATTTATACGTGTGGAGTTTGTTGTAAGATTGGACAGATCAGTGCACTTGGAAGTGTGGGCAAAACAGGGTTTGGAAAATGCTATGACTCGCAATGTGTTGTTGGTATATAAAAAAGAGCATTTCTAATTGTAAATCTGGGAAAAATGGGACATTTTATAGTGTATAAACATCACTATATGTCCATGGTTATTCTTGTGTCAAATCTTAAGCAAAACGTAGACTATCGAAGTATCAAATATTATACACACCAGCATGTCATTTTGTGTAGTCCATTGCTATTTTTTATTTGTCTTCCATTGTTATTCCATTCAGTTGGATATCCATAAATTTATGAAACCCTAATGATATTGAAATGTTATATTTTATTGTGTTCAACATTTTGTAAATAAAGTGCTTAAACTTCGTTTTTTATTGCCTTTTGTTGATTTTCTTTTCTTTTCCCCCTTCTTTCTTTTTCAACAAACCCTGCAGCAGGAACTCTGGTTACCCTGCAGCTTCTCATTATTTTTAATTTCTCATTCAGCTGCTGCTGTTGCTGCCAGTGAATCTGTCAGGTAACTGTGCCGAGGAGGCGTATTGACCCACAGCTTTACTGTACAGCCTAAACGGGGAGAGACAATCAATAATTAGACACCAGGATATCTAAAACTCATCAGACGGCTCTATGCTTCCAATGCAAAGTGCATTTCAGCGGAATAAAAGGCTCTGGAGGTTATTGATGTTTTATTGGTACGAGGGAAGTGAGTCTACGGGCTTATTGCCTCTTCCACATGTCACTTAGCTTTTTTTGTTTTTTGTTTTTTTTTTTTAGAGACGGCCACATGATTAGCCTCCTGCTTGCTGAGACAAGAAAATAAGCTCAATTTTCCAGCAAAGGCCAAAGTCTAATCACTGACTACTGTCTAATTGATTGGTGCACAGCGAGACTGATATATACTGATATATATATATATATATATATATATATATATATATATATATATATATATATATATATATATATATATATATATATGGCCATTTGTTTTCATCGTCGGTGGGTAAGACAAAGCGGACTGGTGACAAAACAGAAAAATACACGGCGATTTCTTGACACAGGACAAGATGCAGAGGGGTGTGTGACTAAGAGAGAGAGAGAGAAAGAGAGAGAGCAGTTCATCCTTTATTGCTCCTGGAGAGCCATTTCAAAGCTCATTAATCAAAAACTCGTCGCTTTCAGACTCCTCGCTGATCCCTCCTCCTCGTGAACAAAGCATTTGCATTCCAAATCCAAGTAACACATTTCTAACCGAACAGGCCAATCTTTAATGGTGGTGGTGGTGGTGGTGGGGGAGCTGGGGAGAAGAAGAAAAAAGAAGAGGGGGGGGGGGGGCTGTGGCAGTTGGAATCTGTGTTCACATTTTCCAAGATGATATATCCCTGGATTTAAGAGCGCATGAAGGGAAATGAAACTCTTGTCACAGAAATCATCAGTGGCTTTAATTCACTGTGGCTCTAATTCAGAGTGAGCCCCCACCCCAGAAGTTTCACAAACATCAGCCGCTGAGCTGAGCGTGATTCACGGTTATATTAACGGCGGCGTTTGTACGTTCAGTCCGTGCTGTGCCACAAACAAATCCATCTTGCATTTTGTCTCTGAGCTACTGCAACACAAATCATCAGTATTCCGTGGATGGCGGCCATTTTAACCCTGGGTGGGTTCCCCCCACCACCGCAACCTCTCTCTTTATAGAGCTTAAAATAGTTCTCATAAAAAAACAACAACTTTAGCACCGAAGAAGATAATATTAATTGTTTCCCTGGGATTTTCGGGCAATTTTAAGTTCCAATGAAAATACAATTTTATTATTTACATGCAAGTAAGTGAAATAATGATCATATGAATAAATATTTAAATTAAAAACAAAACCACAGCTGAATAAGTAGAGGACCGTTTCCCCATTGTTTTGGCTAACTTGTGAGGCTAAGTGGAAATCTGCATCCTCCAGCTTGGAAATAATGCAAGTTAAAATCTAATTTACGAGGCAACAAATGGAGCAAATTGTGTTTTAGATTTTATCCACGTCATTATGCCCCTGACTTTGAAAATTAGCCACGGGTGTAGCTGAGATCAAATTCAGCACTGTGGCATACAATAAAAGAAAAAAACAAAACAAGTTACACCTCAGCTGGAAATAGCAGCGGCACAGTTCCGTTGCCTGCGGCTGCCGAGTAAAAGAAAAGAAAGAAAAAAAAGACATTCTAACCCTACAAAGAAGAAAAAACCATGGTTAGAAAACTGTGCAGAGAGGTGGTGTTTTACAGAATCCTGGGTTTGAGTTTTGTCTATGCAAACTGAGGTTGGGGAGAAATATCATTACAGTGATTGTCAATTAAGCACATGCAACTGGTTATGGTGAGATTACACATGCACTTTATCCTGTAAAGACTGTGTATTAAATACATTTTTTAAATGATGGCTTAAAAAGAGAAGTAGTACATTTAATTAAACAAGAAAGCATTTGTTGGAGCAGGCAGTGCAGTGCATTTTGCGCTCCTGATTGGACACAAAGCCGACAGGCCACGCCTTCTCAGTGGAGAGTAATATTTACATATGGCGAAGTAGTGTTACTGTTTTGTAATGAGAACAAGAGCTTCTAACTGCATTTAAACTCATCTGTATTCAGGACATCCTGCAAAAACATTTTTTTGGTGAGGGGTTCATGTATGCTGTCTCTGCTGAAGATCAGGAGCTGTACAACAAGGGAGGAATCCAGCTGTTCATTCAAACGGTTTGAGGTAAACTAGAAAAGGTAACCTTTCTTTATACAGGCAGGGTCCCAAATTCATTCGTACTCAAAGACGCGAGACAATTATTTAATCAGATCTCAAAGAAAGTTACTACGTCGGCATTGGCATAACATATCGCGATGTCTCCTTTGTGTAAGTGAGCAGCGTTCATCTCCATCCCGATGTGTGTGTATGGGGAGGGGGGGGGTCATTGTTTGTTACCCGCGCTGGTTCAAGAGAAAAGAGAGCTGTAGTAGTGGAAAAAGCTGCAGAAGAAGCCCTTGTTTTAAGATTAGAGTTGTACTGACATCTAGTTTTTTTATGCTTTTGTTAAAGGACTCCTTGGCTGCTCTGTTTGCACCTGATTGTGGATTACAGAGCATCGGATCACGACTGAATTTCACAGCAAGCAGCCGAGTGACCTGGGAGATGAGTTTCAGCTTTAAAAAAATGTGGCGTAAAGGCAGAGCTGGTACTTAGTTTGAAGCGGATTCTTGGCTGAAGAGCGTGATATTAAAAAAGGGGGATGAGGGGCAAGGTCTGTTTTGTTTGTCTTATCATTAAATCCACAAATTAAAATTAAGAAAGTGACTAAAGTGCTCTAGTTCTGATATTAGAGAATCAACTGTAAAGTATTAGGATGTCTTGCTGTAGATTTGTGACTTTACAAAATTTGAAATCAGTAAGAACAAAGCACAGCAAAGGAAATAAAAAAAGCTCATGTTAATGTTGTTTTTTTGTCTATTCACATTCTTTCTATGCTTTTTTTCCTGGTGTAAGAACAAACCAGTTTAAATGTAATGTTGTAATGCTATGCCTACTTTAAGATGATGAAGCACAAGTTTCAGGTTGATTGTGCCATTATGTAACACTTAGTGTTTTCATTTACTCCATGGACTGTTTAATAGCATAATTTAATTCATGTCAACAAAATCCAGATCCTCCAAATAAACGGATTAGTTTGACTTGAACGGGTGTGTTCTTTTTAATATTCATTCACTTCCTTATCTAAACTAATCACAAAATACAGGGCAGGAACAGCTCTGCAGAAATTCCCACCTCTCCAGAACCACCCTGTTGTTCCAGAGCATGTTTTATGCAATATCATATCTCATTTTTATTGTAAAACCGACAGGAAGGATTTAATTTCTTTCCTCATAGAGTCGTTCGCTAAGCCTTTGGCATCAGGCGGCAGGAAAGATGATCTTTCACACACACCCTGACCATCTGTAAACAGTGACAGAGGATGTGAATGTCAGAGGACACCACTGCCAGAAGTCCTTCCTTCTATGGCCTCTGCTGTCATCAGGGATCTACCAAACTGTGCGTGGTTGGATGAGCAAAACAGGCAGACACTTTTTTCCCCCTTAGGAAGGTCATACAGTAAGTATGTGTTATTTTGCAACCTGTAAAGTCTGCGCTTCTCCTCCTCAAAGGAAATGAACTACACAACTACTTTATTTAACTACTTTTGTTCTGCAGTTGTTTATGCCCGCGGAACAACAAATGTGACAACATTACCAAAGAGCTAAACACAGCACTGGATACTGTCTGTTAATAAACCACTGACTGATATTTGCTCTTGGTTTGCACAGTCCAGATCTGATGCAACTAAAGTACTGACAATAGTTTTTTCATGCTGGCAGCTCCTACTCCTAAAACATGCCTGTACAGCTCACTGAAAAGGATTTCCAGTGAAGTTATGCATAGCATAACAGTAGGGCTACGGTGTGTTTCTTTTAATAAGCGCATGCAGTAGATGGAAATTGAAAATTAAAAAGAGTGAAAATTGATGTCACACTAAAATGAGAAGAGCTGGTACTTTAATTCATGGTTCTTGTGTTGAGCTTGTGTCCTGTTGAGTCATGAAACACATTAACCGTGAGAAACCTGCAGCCAAACGAATAACAGTAGCTGAGGAACCTCCCCACATGGATCATGCATTGTGTCACAGAAACTGATGTGCGTGGATTTATCGCAGCTCTTATGTGTTAGTGATATTGATATAATTGTAACTGTTATAAATGACTCACTCCTCCGGGTATGATTTAGAGGGCTTGGCCAAAAAGGCTCTACTCCTCCTTCCTTGTGTGAAAGATAGCTCACTGATGTGAGGAAACCTGAAGTAATTCATACATTACGCAAGCCTTTGACTGCAATGCTCTGATAGTCTATATCAAAAAGTATTAGTGCCTGTACCCTTTTCTGATGCTCTTATGGATTTCCTTCTTGGTATTTTCTGTATGAAATTATGAGTGAATAAATTGCATCTTCATTTATCTTCGAAAAAACCTTCTGTGCTGACTGTGATACTCAGCTCTCAGCACTTTACATAATTATATTAGTCTTCTGCTACACCACGAAATTGATTGCCCAAGAAAATGAACCTGGCTTATGCTATAAATTACACCTATGGATCATAAGAAATGTGTTATTTTGTTTAAAATAGTACCTAATATAATTAGAGCTCTAATTCATGGCAAGCTACAAGTGTGGCTATTACAGTAACAGGGTTTGGAATTTAATCTGTCTCCTGGATAAAGAATGATCCTGTGTGGTTTTCATTTGTAATCCCAGACACATTATTTCAGTAAAATAGTCTGTGACTTTTAGATATGAGAGATGGATTGTTGAATGAATAACTATATTCATAAGTTTCTGTATTAAAGTTAACAATTCATCCAAGGAACTTTCAACGGTCATCCTACAGCCTGTCCTGTTTTATTCTGGATGCCATTTTCTTGGGAATATTTGCCAGTGTCATCTTTGCTGGAAAGCCTACAGCAGAACACAAGCAAACACCTGATTGAAATATTTACAGGAGAGGAGAATGACACCTGAAAGATTTACACTGACGGGTGATGTTGTTCAAATCATGGAAATGTGTATTTAAAGGATAAGGCTGTCACTGGTTTGCGTTTCCCTTCGCATTAACAAATTCCACAAAAAGGACCAAAACCAACAGCGTGCTAATAGGTCTTTCAAAACTGTCCAACGTTCCTGCTGTGTCTGACTCATTCTGCCCCGGGCCAATTTGCTCCCTCTGAAAATGTAATTTTCCAAAGACCACTACAAATAGTTTAATTTTAAAACATAGATTAATGGTGCATTTGTTGGGGACTTTGTGTTTCAGGCACACTTTAATAAATACAGTACTTGGTGCTGGGGAAACTGTACAAGGGTTAGACTCCACATCAACCACTGTGCCTACATCCATTGCACTGTAACACTTAACATTTCTTAAGTGTTTTCAGACAGCAATGAAGTGCTATTACAGACAGGAATAAACTATAACACCACCACTACCTGTGCTTAAGTAATCCATGCTGGTTGGACCACTTCATTGTTGGTTCTGGTAATTTTTGGAGATCTGTGCAGTAATAAAATGATAATAACACCACCTTTAACTGTCAGTTAAGTAATTATTTATCCCATAATGTCTTCCACATTACATTTGAAAATTACAGCACTATTTCTTGTGATAAAGTATGAAATAAGTTTGATCATTTGTGTAGTTTAACACAGTCTTGTTACCATGCCTTGGATTAATTTGAGAGATTGTGCATTTCAAATCTAATCATAATCAGGCATCAAATATTGAAAGAATCTTTGTTATCTTTAAAAACTATCCCTGTGTCTGTCTATGCCACCCATTAGGTAAGCTTATTTGACCTTACTCATTACTTTCTTCAAATTTCTAATTTTGTCAAATGTAATTGTTTCACTGTTATAACAGCAGCAGATTTAAAGGAAAACGTTAAAGTCTCATTTTATATTTCTGTTTTCTTTGGAGACATTTGGCAAAGCCCTAAGATTTTTTGTCTAACCATTATAATCCAAGTCTCACATAAATTTTTAGATTTTTTTAAATCACCTTTTGGGTTGGACTACATCTGATCTGACCTCACTGACCTCAAGTTAAAATCTACTCTGTAACAGTCGACTATATATATATAAAAAATTCTATGTTAAGCCCATTTAAATAAAAAAATTTAAAGAAGATCAGCTTTCTTTTGCTGGAAACTTGGTATCTTAAAATAAGATACAATGATTGATTAGTGCTGGGTGTGTTTCCTTATAGCAACAGTTCACAATTAAGTTAACAGTCAACTATAACAACCAATGAGGATCCATGTGAAAGGATGACAGACACCATGGCTCTAGTCATCGCAGCGCTGATCCCTTTGATCTAGCAGACTCACATATCAAGACAACTATTGGATCACACAATTTGTACAGACAATAATTCCTCTGGGGGGGACTTTAGTGTTCTCTTGTTTCTTTAGTGCCACATCAAGGTGATGTTTTTAGTTTGGGGTAAAAAAAATTATTATCACATTTGATTCTGACTGTTATGCTCCCCCGGAGGATGAATGTCAGTTTCAGCATAGCGATCCCTGACTTTTCCTGTAGTGTCACCAGCTGGCTAATGTTACTACTACTGTGGTTGAAATATCTCAACATATCCTTGATGGATAGGGCCAAAATCTGCTGCAGGCATTCATGATACCCAGAGGATGGATGCATGCCAATAACTTTTGTAATTTTTTTAACTGTTCACTTAGAATTCAAGCAAATAAAAGCCTCAACCTTGAGATGGGAGATTTTGTCCCAGCAAACAAGCCAAAACACCAAAACTGTCAAGACACAAACAAATGACAGTCATTTAATAAAATAACAGATGATTATCTTGCCATCTTATAGACAGTTTGCAGTGTCTCCCTTTTGAAATTACCAGTCTTAGGAACATTTCCTACTTCTGTTGTTCTCCTTACCTACAGGCCTCTGCATTACAATCTAAAATCCAAGAGCGCAGAGGCAGCTTGCAGGGTTAAGTAATTCTGCACCATCGAGAAAGACATTTGATTTCATTTGTAGTGTGTCTTGCAGCGGGCGGAGGTGAGCCCACCTTTGGCTGCGGGAGGAGTGAAGCGGCACACATATCTAGTGCTGGGAGACACAAAATTGACAATGCATTTATCTTTGAATAATGTAAATGTCCTGAGAATACGGTGGCAGTGGTCCTGGTGTGTCCACCGAGGGTGCAGGGCTGTCACACACCGAGCTCTCTGGCCCCACTGCAGCATAATGTAGCCTCCGGCTCCCCTCGAGCATCCCGCTGCTATGGTCTGCTCTGCCTCAGGCCCACATTCCTGCTTCAGCACACTGCACTAGCTCCCCACTTAATTTACACTCTGGTAGGAGAGGGAGTTAATGCAGAAAAGCCTGCCAAGTTGAACCTTATCTTCTTTCCCTCTTAAGCGCGAGTTAGTTCAAAGCATAGGTGGAAGGCGGTAGTATTTTTCCAGCACATCTGTGTGATATTTGTCTATCAGGATGTTAAACATAAAATGAAACCAGAGACGTGTGATGAGGCTACACACTTCCCGTGTTTGAATAGCTTCTATTATCTTAAGTAGTTGGCATAACTTAAATGGTTCTATGAATAGTGTGAGTTATTGTGTCCAAGAAATGTGCAGCCTCGTGACTAAAACATGTATTGTTTAAAATGGATGGTTCCTGGCAGGCTGACAGTGCTGTTCAGTGAGGCAAAGTGCCAGTAAATTGTTTGTCTTCTGCAGTGCAGCCCTATAATTCTTCTGGGAACCAATGGCATTGTGTTTGCCAAAGAGAATAATGATAGATGGGATAAAATCAAACTAGAGGATTTTGGGATGCACTCTGACCACCAGGCATAATCTGAATTCATTTGTGTCCCCAGAAATAGTGCCATTGTTACCTTTCTGAATTCCCAGTATTCGTCTGTCCCTGTCTGTTCTTTCTTTCTTTCTTTCTTTCTTTCTTTCTTTCTTTCTTTCTTTCTTTCTTTCTTTCTTTCTTTCTTTATTTGGGGGGGGGGGGGGATTGTGTACTGTGTACGTAATGATTAATATCATCACATTTCTTATTCAGTTATTACAATTTCAGTTTGTTTATTGCCCGCATTGAAATGGTACACCTATACATTCCTGTACAGTCTGTCCCGAGTACCACTGGACTATACAGGAGCTGTATGAATAGAACTATGAACCAATTAACACAACTGTAATAAGCACTAGCTTGTAATGACTCCAGTTCTGAGGTGTAAATGTAAATGCGCAATCTGCCTGTTCAAGTGTCCTGCTGGCCCAACAACAGGATCACATCTCCATCTGTTCTCTCTCTGGAGTGGCCAGACAATACATTTCCCCCCGCCAGACGTTCCCATTTGCTCGAGCAGAGGTTTTTCCAGCTATTTCTATGGTTACAGGCAGGATAAGTGCCTTGACTGTTTGCTTACAGTTCTCTGACCAGAACTAGTCTTTTCTCATTTGCAGAGACACTTGGGCTTTTTTTTTTTTTTTTTGCTGAGAAATATTTAAATGTGCTATCCTTGGCTTTCAAGCGATTTGTTGCTGCTGCTGCAGTTCCACAGGACGCGAGAAGCGTAAGACGAGCACGGCTGTCAGTGGAGTGTGATTTGTTGCAAGCCCAGCCTTGCCAACTGTGAGGTACTGAGGTGTGACCATAGAGATGCCTACAGTCGCCTCAGGGCCAGCCAGTCAATTGCACAATACTGCCTACCCAGAGCAACGATATGTGCTCAGTAATGGACCAACGGCAGACAGGCCTCACAATTGTTTATACTGATGCCATTGATAGAGATTTTTTTTATTAAAAGATTTTCATTCTGTCAAATAAATTGGTCACCTGTGAAAATGATTGTGTCTGCATGAGAGTCTGTTTGCAGTACAGTGAGAATTTGTATTAGGATATTTTCAGCAGGCTGTATCAAAAGAGTAATACTGTGGACCTCGACTGTTTATGAGGACCATGTGTGGGAAACTCCAAGCAGGTCCTTGCTCAAAGCAACAAAAAAGATGCCTCTTCTTTGTGAAGCACCTTATCGGGTGGATGCAGATGTGCTTTTTGTTGGAACCTTGCACCTCATCCATTACACACAGTCTGCCAGAGAGATAGTGCAGAATGAATCCATTCAAAAGGTCTATGACAGGGCCTGCTGCTCAGCTGAACTTTCTGTGAACTAGGCTCAACAGTGGGATCCATGCATCAAAAAAAAAAGTTATTTCTCTTTGCTGCTCTGGCCTGTGTTTCATGCAGATTGCTACTATCATCACGTCTGGCATCCTCATGTATCAATCTGTCAATCTGATATTTGTTTGAGGGCTGTATCTGTCTCTGAGGATTCAATCTCTGAAAGAATAAGCGTGAGCTTGGAATTTTGTGAGCATCTTGATGCAACAAGGTAAGATTTAGTTTTTTTGTTTTTTGCTTTTTTTGCATTCTATATTTTTTATAGCTTATAAAAGCTGGAAATTAGTTTGTTTGTTTTTTGCATGGATACAGAATAATAATTGTATTACTTTTATAGTCTCTATTACTATAGTATAACTGTTTTCATTTGCTTTATAAGGACCATATGATATTTAAAATTATGTTGTAATTATTGTTTTTGTAGCTTCAAATAGATGAATGAATATCTTGGGAATATGCTTGAGTGTTAGTAGGTGGATTTAGATAGAGCTAGGCAAGCAGCTAAGCTATGATAACAAAATATGGGCAGTATTTCTCAAAGAGGTTTGAAAGTAGGCTTAATCTTTTGGTCAAAAAATGCCAGACAGATATTTTTCAAAAATATTTCTTTAAGGCATTATGTTTAAATTATTCACACTACCATTAACATTTACAGGGAGGTGTTAGAGATATTAATTTCTATACCAGCAGCAACTTAAGGAGTAGTTGTACAGTACAGAAGCATATCTGTTTTTAGCCTTTCTTCTATTGCCCATTCATTGTACTCATTAAACACACTCGCTAAGGTTTCATTTGTTTGGAAATAGCAGATCGGTCCTTGAGTTTCATTTGAAATGGTGCCTGTATTGACTGTTGTGGACAAGCCTTGTACACAAGTCATGTATCAGTGTACAAGGAAGTTAAACAAACTAAAAACGTCCCCACAATGTCAAGTTTTGGGTATGAGAAAAGGGGAAACTGAAACACAGTAAAGTCTAGAGATCGTCCGAAATTATGTACTAGGTTAAAATCACATGTGTGCTGGTTTTGCGTTCTCATTCATTTTGAATACAAATGAATATTTTCAGAAACTTTGCTGGTTTGAAAATCTGTATTATCAGTCATTATTAATAGAAAATATATAATACAGTTTACCCATAAGTGATGTTTTACAGTTACAGTTGTGATTTTTTTTCTTTATTAGCTTCTCATAATAAAATAATTTTTAAAATGCTTCAGTTCAAGCAAAAAGGCGTCTCTGACCACTAATGCTACAGAGACTCTGGCACTATTGCCATAGACCTTGGGTTGCAATATGAAAAGTCAGTGGACACAATTTAATTTCTGTCAGCAGTCAGGCTCCACAGCCACAATGGATTTCTTTTATGCCTTAGCCTCTGACTCTCACCAAGCATCTGTGTGAATGGAAAACACAGTTTCTCCTAAACCCCTTCTTCCCCCACCCCCCACCCACTGCTTCTGCCCTTAAGGTGCATTTCATCCACATAGAAAATGAAGTTATATCTGAACTTCGACCAATAGTCTTGCTTGCCCAGGGGAAAGCTCGCCTTAGTATGGCCAGGCAGCAGAGACTGCACAGGGCTACACAAGTCCATCAATCTCCCTCTGTTCTGCACAATGCCTGCATACATACCATAACCATTTGAAAAATATTTGCTGATATGAAGTGGGTTCTTTCTTTAACACAAAATGCAGAAATTATGTTAAACACTACATTTTTTCTGGAGTTGTGTTGCACATTAGATTTCTTTATTGGTTCAAACGGTCCTGACTCTTTATTGTTACAGCTGCAGCATCTTAGACGAGTCATTAGGACCCGTCTTGGTGTAACATCCTCAGACTTCTTGTCCTGAAGCTGCATGTTGAAGGCTTGGATTTTGTCCAAAAGCCCTGAGTAAAGCCCTCTGATGAAAAATGTCTTGCTGACAGCTCGGGTGCTGTAAATGTTCAAAATGTGACTGCTGCCGCTCCTAATGACATGTAGAAGAGCAGCGTGTTTGTGGCTCTTTTGCTTATGGTGACTGACAGCTCTCAAGTCTGGTTTGACTGACAGGAAAATAAATTACACAATTTTCTTCTTCAGAGGTGCTGACATTAGATTTCTCTGGGCAAGGGCTTGTTGAATGTGAAGAGTTTGTACACATAACCAGACCACCATGCAATATCTTGGACCGCTATTAGCAATGGATCAAATCTTCAGAAAAAATTGTGGGCTCTGGGATGAGAGTCTAAATTTAGCCTAGCTGCCCTTTTCCCCTTCTTTTTTTGGCTTCACAGCTGTGGCTCTGGAGGTAGAGTGAGCTGTCTACAAGTTTAGTAGTTTAATCCCAGGCAACTATATCCTTGGGTAAGATACCAAACCCCGAGTTGCCCTTGATGCATCCATCGGAGTGTGGGTGTGTGTGAATGTTAGACAAAGTATTTCAGTATAGGAAAAAAAAGCTCTTGTATGAATGTGTGTGTGACTGAGTGAATGAGCCATGTAGTAAAGAAATGCTTTGAGTGCTAGGTTAAAATAGTAAATGGTAAATCAGCCCATTTACCATTACTCTTACTGGTCTAACCAGCTTCAGGACAGCAGTCATCTGTTTTTTGCTAAAAAGCTCTGATGAATCTGTGCTACATACTTAGCACCAAATTTAAGATACACCAAATAAATACTTAGCTGGTGAGGACAGCAAGCTTTTGGGGTATATAAAGAGCCTTCTCCCTTAGAATATACAAAAAACAAAAAACGAGTGCAGCATCAACATCCATCAATGGCCACATGGTTTTGCATGAGATGTTATCCAATCACGTTGATGCCTTTTTACTGCGACACTGTGAAATTTCATTAATGACATGTTGCTAACCTTTTCGGATTTCTGCCATCTCATTATAAATCACATCACCTGCCACTAGGACGTTGCTTCACACAACTCTTCAAACCTCCTCAGCCTTTGCTGTTTTAGTTTCAGCACTCTATGTATGTAACTCAGCGAGAAACTCACAAGTTTATTGTTCATTATCTAGTCGCCAATGTTTCCTCCTTCTCTCTGCGTCTCCTCTCTCTCCTCAGCAGTTGCAACCAGCTGGTTGTCACATGAGGACAGCCACCTAAGAGACGGTATGCTCTCACAGATCGTTTGTCTTAATTAAAATTTAATGAAATGCAGCTCTCTTTACTATTGTGTCTTGCAGCTCATAAATGAAACATTGTACGTTATAGCATTGCTCTTACAGTGTTCATTTAGGCCTGCTGAAACAAATGGTATACTAGCAAATATAGTATATAGCTGTTTTCACTCGTGAACAATTTTCAGAGAATACAGTTGGGACATTTTTTCACAGTCTTCTCACACAGCAGACACATTCGCTTTACATGAGATGCTCTGTGTGGTTTAAGCAACCGGAGGCAGCGGCAGCACACATGACGCCCACTCACTAACGTTGACAATTAGCTGCACTAGTTGCGTATTCCTGCGATCACACAGACTTTGCACTAGAGAGCGGGAAGGTTAAAGCCCATCTGATTCAGCTGTGTTGCACATTTGCATTCAGAAATGAACCTCTGTCAAGTTAATCTTTAGAAATGCCACTGCCTGAATAAATTAGGCTTTCAAAGCCAAGAGATGCCTGTTTTCAGTACAGCTACACAGCCCATGCAATGAATTATGTCATTTCTAACAGCCACTCATATTGGCTGATATCACAGCCCAAGTGTAAGCTATTATTTGTGTTTTAAGTAGCATGCAACTGAGGAAGACCACGCTAGCTAGTGCGCCATCCTCTTCTGTGTGGTCTATCTTTAACTTGAATAATTTCAATTTCAGATTTGTAACTTTTTTTGTTATTTTATTCTGTACATTTTTTTTTAAATTTAATTTTAAACTTGGCAAAACTGGCAAGGTGGGACAGTGACTCTCAGGACCACCTCACAGTGACAGCCACACTAAGTCTTAAATACATCATGGACTTCATCAGCTTTGAGAACTGAAGAAACCTCTCAGATGAGAATTGAAACATCTTCATGAGCCTATAAAAAGAAGCCCAGTTCAAATCGAGTACTTGAGTCTTCAGTGGCCTGGGTGACTGGCATCTTACAGACATATTTAAACGTGATCTTTTATTTTCATTTGTCTTTTTTTCCTTTCTCTTTAATAAAATATTAAAGAATACATTAATATTAAATGAATTAAATGTACATCACTGCATTTTCTCATTGTCTTGGTCTCTGGCAATATTTGCTATCTAAAGACAATATGCCTTCACCATGAAAGAGTTTACTTTTTGATGACATGAATGTGCGCCACACATGCCTTACCATGCCTTTAAAAACAGTGTTCATCTGTCTTTCTAAAGAATGACACACAGTGTGAAATATAGTATGACTTTGTAAGAGTTGAAGATATATAAAGACAAGTTAAACACTGACTTCATGATTTTAATAAACAATGGTTTTTTATGGCATCCAAAATGTGTACAGCCCACTTGAAACTGTTAACGCAGAAGGTGCACAGTGTGAGCAGCACTTTAGCCGAACAGCAGTAACAGCTCTGTTGGTGCATCTGTGTGTAAAAAACAGAATGCGTTCAGACAGAGTATCAAGCTATAGTCTCTCCCATTTAGTTTACGGGCAGACAGGGTGAGTAAAATGCAAGCTGTTATCCCGCCTGTTGCCCCACTCTACTGGTGTACCAACTGTACTTTGCATTTATGATTTCTTCAAGTTCCTCTGCATCTTCCAATCTATCCTCCAGGATTAGCGTTACTTTTTTGTTCGTGATGCTGACTTCTTTAACTCCTGCAGGCCTCAACTCATTTTGCTTCATGTTTATCTAAACACACCTCAGGGAGTCATCTTAACCAGAGCAGAAAAGGTTGCGAGTCATGCTGTTGCTATGGATACTGGCAGTTTAAAGATTCTTTGAGCGATGTGTCCCGATGCAAAAACAAAACCAGAATCGGTGGCAGTGTAGCGGCGGAGATTATCATGCGGACAAACTGCATGATGTATTGAAGAAAGGTGTGAAAAATGTCCAGTGTTCCACAAAGCAAGCCTCTGCGTTACATCAAAATGTATGCAGAAGGTACAATCGAGTCATCTTGGGTTGTAATAAACTCACACCGATATTCTTCTTAAGTGATCAGTTTGAAATGAGTTTTATAGTTTCTGTGTGCAACTTGCTTGACAGGTGGTAGATTTATGGCTTTAGGCAGAAAAAGCATCTTGTTGATACACTTGAAGCATTTCAGAGACAAATCGCAACCACGAGCACAGTGTATGCTGGTGATACTAAATAACGAATAAATACATTTTTTTTTTACCTTATTGACTGATGCTTTGCCTTTATATTGCATAAAGAAAGATTTCACATCCTTCCAAGTTTTTCTTATATGTCAGACTCACCTTAAGTCTGTGAGTTCATTTTTCTCAGGGTTCATTTTTCTCATTAATTTCCACAGACTATGACAAAGCAAAACTGCTTCTTAGAGTTTTTTTTGTTTATGTATAAAAATAAAAGAACACCCTATGTACTAAAAAATCAGACATTTCGGTATGAGACTTGCAGTTTATCTCTGAAAAAAAAACCCCCACTTCTATCAACTGTCACTTTGATTCTTTTACAAACTGACTGGAATACATTAGTGCCTCATTAAACTACGTGTTAACAATTAGAAATGATTTCTAGGAGGTCCTGTTGGAGAAAAACTTCTTTTTGTCTTGTAGATCAGAGCTAGGTCCATGAGTTTTTGGACAATGGACATTTTTATAATTGTGCCTCTAGTCCAATCACCTTTAACTCTCAAAAGAATTGAGAGTTAAAGGTGATTGGACTATTGACCGACAAGCTCTTTCATGGCCAGGTGAGGCCTTTTCCCTTGTTATTTTTTATAGAAAGGATCTAGAGTTAAGTCCAAATGTTACACTTGCATTTGGTAGATTCTCAATATGAGGTCCAGAGAGAGCTTAAAGCTACAAAATCAAAATAAACCCATCAGAGCGAAAGCAAAAACTTTAAAAGTAGCCAAATCAAAAATCTGATGCATTCTTATAAAGGAGGAATACTCTGGCCAGCCCAGCAACACCAAAGACCACAGAAGACAATGAGAGTTCATGATAACACAATTATTTCTGTTGTTAAGAAAAACATTTTACCAAGTAAAGATTGCTCTCGTAAATACAGAGGGTTTACAACAAGGTGGTTACACTCAGGAACAGAGGGGGGGCAGATTAGACTGTGCAGGCTGAAAACATCTAAAACAGCCTCTGAAAGAGAAAACTTTGGGGCAAATGAAACCATGATTAATTATTTTTATTTATTAATGATGTGACTGCTGATAGAGGTAGCAGGAGGAATTTTGAAGTTTAAGAGCTTCACTCTGCAAAACTGATCAGACGGTGCTTCACAGCACAAACGCATAATGACCCGACGCAGCCCAAGAGTTTCCAGAAGGAATCAAATGGGATTTCCTTCAACTGCCAAGTCAGGTACCTGGTCTCAACCCAAAAGAATAAAACTGAATGCAGAGAAATGAACAAACAACAACAACCAAGAATGAGTGCGGTAAAAGCCTTAAAGAGCATCTTAAGTGAGAAAACACAGCATTTGGTTTGACTTCTACTCTTTAGAGAGTCATTGACTGCAAAGTTATAAAAACATGTTGTTAAACCCTTTGAATTGAGGTTAAAAGTCAGCACTTCAGTCACATATTAATACAAAATAACAAAACTTGTGTCATTGTCCAAATATATAGGGATCCGACGTTCATAGTCACCATGCTGTTAGAGAAGAACAACCACTGGTGCAGCACTCCCCCGATCAGGCCTTCATGGTAGAGTGGCCAGACAGAAGCCATTCGTCACTAAAATGCAGATGACAGCCCACTGAGAGTTTGCCAGAAGGCACCTGAACAACTTGCAGACCATAAGAAGCAAAATCCTCTGGTTTGTGTGGAGGAAACCAAGCAATGAGCATCACCTCATTAATACTATCCCTACAGTCAAACACAGAGCTGTGGGGATGTTTTTTTTCTGCAACAGGGACTTTGAGACTAGTCTGAACCAAAGGAAAGATGTAGAAAAACATAGGGCAATCCTGAGTAACTGTGTCTGCGGTGCTGAAATTCTCTGGCAGGCACAAAAGTTTACATTTCAGCAAGACAACAACCCACAGTATGTGGCCAAGAACACACAGCAGTGGCTTCAGAAAAACTCTGCCAAAGACTTTTATTGGCCCAGCCAGTTTCTGGACCTGAATCCAACACAGCTTCTCTGGAGACAGGCTGTGCATGTAACATCATTCCCAAGAAGGGCTAATGTGGTTGTGACTGCCAAAGGTCTGTTAAGGGTATGAATGCTTAAACTGAATAATTTAATATTTTGTTTTATACAAATATACAGTGAATCCAAAAACCTGTTTTTGTTTTTGCATTCGAAATATATTATGATGAGCATTCGACAGCACAAGATCAGGGTGAAATAAAAAAAAAAGACTTTCAGAATGCACAGAAGCACAAGGTGTGCTTGGCTGGAAAGGTCATGCAGAGGTCATCATTTCTTTAAAGATTAGCATAATTTAGTTTTCATTTGAGTTTGACACCATTTATAGAGATATAGACACAACACGTGTAAAAAAGAGGGTAGAACATGCAACAAAAACCCCTTCCAGCCCAGAGATTTACCACTTAATGATTAAGGCAATAAGGAATAGTAGATTTCTCGTCAAGCATAGAGCTAACTCGGTGTATTCCTTGTTTTAGTAAGTATAGAAATGATCCATTAAAAGAGGCATTAAATGTCACCATGATAACATAACTTGTTTCCATTTACATTGAAATATGTTATGTTATAAATCAAGAGCAGAAACATGTCAATCATAGATACCACAGAGTGATAAAAACATACCTACTATATATTTTTTATTTATTTAAAAATAAAAAATTTTCTAATGCAATATTGAATTATTTTGCAAGACTAATTACAAATGTTTATGAACTAAGACTCTCACTCTCACCTGCACTTACTGTGTTTAAATTCACTGTAACCCAAGATGATGAATTCAGAAAGGGAAGAACTTTTATGAGGTGCGAATTACAGGTGGGGTCATTAGAGATGATTAAGGGTGATATAATGAGTTTAATCCCCACCTTTGTCTAATATTGGGCTATTACCTTTCTCCCAACTAGCCTTTTAATGTCCTTGCCTCACAGCCTTTAACATAAATTAGCTAAACTTACCCTGACCTCAATATCTCTGTGTTCTTCCTTTAATTTGTAGGGGACAGACCTTTGGTGAATTGCTGTTCACGTTAGCTGGTATCTGGTTCGCTGCACCTACGTATGCATCATGTCTTTTCTTTGTTAATCTGCCGATATTATTACAGCAGTTTAGCTCTTAGCTCTAAAGATTTGTGCAGTTTTATTATTATAAGTTATATTAAGGTTCATCAGGTTTTGGACAACAGTAGAGTTTTTATTGTTTTGTCTTTTTGCACCACTGCACTTTTTTTTTTTAAATTAAACAATCAAGAAGTTCTAGGTTTTCCAAAAAGTTAGCATGTTTAGAGGGTCAAAAGAAATGAGACGTGGCCACGACACCTTTATTTTTTTATTCCACAACAATTTAAAGAGATAACCCTGGAGCTGATGTGTGTTAAACTTGGTTTTTACTAATTCTCTCAGTATAGATATAGGGTCCAATGAGATGCCAATACAAAAAAGGAAGGCTGACATTAGGCTGAAAAACCCAAATAAACCAGATAACCAAACCTTTGGGAGTGACCAAGTCAACAGTCTGGGTCATCTTTAAAAAGAAGGCATGAACTGGCCACCTCAGTAAGAGAAGGTCTGGAAGATCACAGAAGACAAAAAAAAGTGCATGATGGCAGAATTATTACCATGATTAAGAAAAACAAGCTCACACCATCTGACCAAGTCAAGAACTCCCGAGGTTTCTCAGTGATCAACTCAATCACCTGATCTCAACATAATATATTATGCATTTCAATACCTGAAGACAAAACTGAATGCAGAAAGACCCACAAACACGCAGCAGTTGCAGGTGGCTGCAATAAAAGGCTACACAGAGCGTCTCAAGGGAGGAAACACTGCATTTAGTGATGTCCCCGACTTCTAGATTTCAGGTAGTCATTGACTGTGAAGCATTTTTATCCAAGCATTAGAAAAAATATCTTATAAACTAACATCACATGAATGATGTTAGTTTGTCCAGCTACCTCTGAACATAGTCATATCTTAATAAAAATCCACTGCAGTGTTGTGCAGAGGCAAAATTTGTTTTTCATAGCAGGCTGTAAACGTACTTATTTCTGCTCTAAAGCTGGGCATCGACTCTAATGGCCATTTGAGGATCTAGGGTTCCTGGCACTTGTGCGTTGTTGTGAGGGACCAAGCAGTGAAGGTCAGGAAAAAATGTTTTCATTGTGGGGTTTTATTTCACCACCCAAAATGAAAAAGTTAAAAATATAATTAATGGGTCCATTAAAGAGGTCAAGTAAACATAAATACTCAAAAAGTGACTTACAGAAAATTAACTCAGCAAACAAAGTATATACAACTTAACTTATAAACTGGCAAACAAAGACTAGGAGTGTAACTTTTATAGTGGTTTGGTCAAACCATTTACACACAATAGGGGAAACTAAACTAATCAATGGGAGATCAATACTATCCAAGCACAAAATAACCTAGCTAAACCTAGCTAGCTAGACAAGCACATGGTTGGTCAACACCTTTTCCACAGACAGGAAACAGCAAACTCCCCAAGCCAGGTAACTCAAAATTAAGAGAAACATAATTAATATAACAGAAAGCATTTAATAAATTGTAAAAAACACAGTACTATTATGGTTGCACTTCATAACATCACTGTTTAAGTAAAGAAATTAATGAATTATGTTACTAAAATACGTGTTTAACTATGAAACAAAACTAATGAGGTGTGTGGACTGATTTTACTAATGTGTGGTTGAGGCCATCCCAGTCGGCTTCATTTGTTATATGTTGAGGTTTCAGTTTGGGAACAGCATTTAAAAGTTGTAAAATGAGTCCACTGCATCAAGAAAGGCTATGAAGAACAGCTGGAATAATTACCTATGATACACAACTTCAAAGGGACTGGACTGAGCAGTCTTTCATTAATTCCACCGATGTTCTTGTCGTGTAGAAATTTGTCCACTGTTTTGGTTTTCAGGCTTTCCAGTTGTGAACAATAATGCAAGCTGATATGGTCATGATAATAGCTTTGGGAGTTGGTATTTGTTTGCAGCTGAAGGGCAGCAGTTTAACAGTCAACCCCTGATGTAAAGTAATACTGTACATGACATCTACACTCTCTGTTACTGTCATGTTTTTTGGACGGTGACCCAAAGGAGGAGGATCCAACAGCAGCTTTCATGTCTTTTTTTGAGTTTCTTGGCACATCGTGAACTGGGAGGAGACAGTCCCCCCTTTGAAGTGGATCAGCTCTATCTGAGCGCATTGTTAAGGCTGAGAAGAAGCTCAGGAGCAGACCCCTGGTTCCATCTTATCATTTACTTTCAGGAAGGGTGAAGGGTAAAGGCACTGGAATGATGGAACGCGGTTACCCAACTCTCATTGTTTTTAAGGGGCGCCTGTATGCGTTCACGTTTCTCTTTAACTCTGAGCTCAGGGGGAAATTATAATTAATCTGTTAATGACAGTCGGGGCTGTCATAAGCTTGGGGAGTGTATAATAAATTGCTGTAATAAAAATTAAGATTGCATGCATCATTGAGGCCTTCAGAGGGTTTGTTTAATGTAGTTACAAAAATGGTAGCAGCTGATGTGGCGTCCACTGCTCTACCAGGAGAACGCTAATTTCTGAGTGACACTTAACCTGCTGTAGCTCAACCAAGGCTGAGGGAGGTGAGGAGAAACCTAATGAGTTTTTCTGCGTCCCATTTTGAGAACCACTGAACTGGATGGCCTGGTTTGTTTCCAAAAAAATAATAAAAAAGAACTTGCATTGTTCATGGGAAATTAGCTATATCCCCCTGTAAGTCTACCCAATTTCAAAATTCAAATAAAAGTATTATTATGGTCTGCTGCCCTGGACAATGAGTGATTGGTCATTATTTCTAAGTACCAAAACATCAACCAAGGGCCCTGAAAAGTCATGCACGGGTTAAAGGTTACGTTATTCACTTGTTCCTCTTCTCCTTAACTTTAACATGAAAGATGCTGCATCATCTGTAACGCGCCCTTTGACTTTGAAGCCACAGTTACAGTAGACTGCTTCTTTTGTTTGAGAGCCAAAGCTTCTTCTGTGGTGCAGGGTGCCAGAAAATGAGAAACCTTGACTTCTGCCCTGGAGGAAACAAAAGAGCAAATCTTAAGCATAGATGCACATTTTAGAAAACACTCTTCTTCCTTAAGAAGCACCTCAAAATATCACAGTTTCAACTGACATTTTTGCACAGCAATGTTCATGCTCTCTACTTGTGATCTCTCAACTGTGATCTGCTAACATTGAAAGCATAAGTTGGCTGACCAACTTCCTGTGTCATCACCGCAGCCGTGTCTTGTCTTCTGGTGTTTTTAACCAGAAATATTTGTCAAGGAAGAGACTGGGAACCCTATCTTTGGTTAGGTTGTTTAGGACACAAGGGGCCTCGTTTGGGGTTTTAGCCTGCAGGCAAGCTGCTATATTGCACTTGTAGCCTGACACCAGTTGACATTGTATAGGTGCTGAGGTCACCCTACAAAAACACTGCTCTCTTTCTGGATGAAGCAACCAAACAATGGATAGTTGTTGTTGACAGACAGCCCGTGGAGCTCTAATTGAGACTAAGCTCACCTGGGTGGATTTTGCAATGAACTTTAAAGAAACGGCCTGCTTCCTGTCTTGCTGTTCAACTTAGGTGTATTCTTCTGTTAGAGGATGAGGTTACATTGTTCTATCATATTTATTCTGTAGAGATAACAAACATCAATTCTTTACCTTTTACATAAATAGGCCATTTTTAAAAGCCGGCATTTGTCGTATAACATCAGTTACAGTGCAAGTTTGGGCTTTCAAAGCCACAGCCATAAGTCTGTAGCTCAAAGATAAAGCTTGTGAGCCAAGTCTAATGGGGCCTCAGTGGAAGGTAGACTGCAGCGGGAGGTCCTCCAGTGTGATTCATCTCTATTGTTTTGCTGGTTTGTTACCTTTCCCTCAAACAGCCTATTGCTCCCGTGGCTCCCACAACAATTATCACCCCACTTGTCTCTCAGCTTGCCTGATAACACTATGTGGTTGTGTCAGCGTCTCCGCTACCGTCCTCCGCATCTTCCACCTTTTTGGTTGTGCTGAATTTAGTCATATATAAACTTGTTATGCATCACCCACTGGCCATGAAAGATAATTATGGACCAAAAGGAGCAATGGGCTTAATTTTCAAAATTAAGTGAAACTTAATAATACTCGCCTAAATCCTGGCAGTGATTAATGACTTGGAAGCGACTAGGAAAAAGTGTTATGTACATACAGGTCAACTGCTTTGTATAGTAAATAAACAATGCACTGTCTTTCTGAAGAATACTGGAATTAAAAAACCGCTAAAGCCTACAAAACCGTCTTGGAAGAAAAAACAATAACAAAATAAAATAATACATTTTTATATGTATTGCAATTTCACTGTCCTTTAAAAGTGTTCATCATGACACACATGAAAAACAAAACACATATAAGACAAAAGGGGCAAGCACCCCCGCACAGCATCATCCACTTTTTCATACATACAGGAATAAATATAATCATTCTTTTTAATTACTGTACCTAGGCACTCTATTAAAATTCTAATTCACCTCATCCACCTCGATTGATCTGTTCACAGTGGGTGGCTATGGTGAAATACACTGTATAATATTCATGCTGGTACGCCTTGGTTGTGCTGTGTGTCAGAAGCCATCTTGCAGAGAATCCCTCACCCACCTTGGAGCGCAGCCTGTGGAACTGATGAGGTGAAGAGCATTGCTCTGCAGCTCCATGCTAGTAATCACGGGACTGAAGAAACACATACATCATCTGCCACACAGGTTGGCATGGCGAGTGAAAAGCCTTCACATCACGTAAGATGTTGGACAAATGATGGTCATACGTGTGTTTGTCTCCTCACAGATGGCTGTGCATCTTCCGTCAGGAAAAAGCTGAGCCTGGCACTTATTCCCCTCCCCCAATCCTCTCCTCTTGCTCCCTCTTCCTCACTCCCTCCATCAGTCTTTTGTAGCACGTTGCCTTTTTTTTCTGCCTCTCCTCTGCAGGAGGTTTGATATTGGCAACACGGTTAGTGCCCTCCACGGAAATAACAGTGGAAAAGATGACATAAATTATTTGCCAATTGTTTGACACATGCAGGGCATTGTCCTTGCTATAATCATCAGCACTCTGTCACCTGAAGGTATGAATGGTGCCACTGCTGTTTTGTGTCTCTGCTAAGCCTCTTGGGCTGTTCTGGGCTAATCCTCTCTTCAGTAAGAAAGTATACCACGCACCTATCTGCCAAGCTGCATGAAGGGAGGATGGTGCAATGAATCACATCATGATTAATATTTAATGCAAAAATAAAAAAGGACAGCACAGCATTTAAACAACAATAGTCATTCTTATACAATGACAGCTTGCCACCTGAGTGACATACATTTTTCTCATACAAAAAGGTTTCTATTTGACTATTGGTAAAGCACTGATATTTATTTAATTTCTTAAACATGTGACGATGCACGGACAGAAAGTTAAATTATATTTAAGTAACCTTCTGAAATGGCAATGTTGAGGACACGCTCACTCTTTTTAGTACCTCCGTTAATGCACTTTAGTGTGTACTAACTACTGTGTGCAAATAGCCACAATGAATACTTAGTAGCACAGTGTGTGAATTTAACATAATAATATTGTCTCAGACTGAAAAGGTAAGGTGTCATCTGGGTGATGTGGTGGTTAGTAATAACCTATAGGTACTCTGTCTTCCTCTTCAAGTCAAAAATTGGTGACTGAACTTTCTGTAGTTCTGTATTGAATGTGAACATGGTTGTCTGTCTCTCTGTGATGGCCCTGCAATAAACTAGAATCCTGTCCAGGGTGTACCTCGCCCATCCTGATAAGTGGACGAGAATGGATGGCTGGATGAATAAGGCCTCTAATTCTTGTTACATTATATTACAATAAAGATTGCATTATGGCACATATTTACTAAACAAACAACACATGACTAATGAAATGTCACCGCTTAATACAGCTAAAAAGGCTACCTAGCTAGCCTTAGCAAAGCTATCTTCAGTCTAAGCCTTCAGCAAAGCCCTTCCAGAAGCAAGTATCGCACTTGGCAGTCATCTTGGTAATGCTTCTGGAAACATACTTGGATAGTTTTTGATTAGGGTTGATGTGCTTTCCCCCAAAAAAGTATATGTATGTCGACTTCTTTTTTCTCCTGTGGAAATGGTGAGTACTTCACCATAGACGCATTAAACAATGATGATGTAGCTTGCTTTTTGTGGCTTAAAGCTGTGGCTGAAATTCCAAGACCAAAAAATACTCGTCTGTAAAAGATACAAAATTTAAGCTATGATCCATAAAAATGTATAGTAGAATTCTGGCATAAACCTGTTGCCTAACTAGTTACACAGTTACTGCAGAAACATGACATATGCAAGCAAACAGATAGCATTTTTCAGTTTCAGGTCCTCTCTCTAAATCCTCTGTGTACTCATCAACGAACAAAGTCTATAATGTTTTTAATCAGCTAGGAGGTAGGAGGTCTTAATGTGTATTTTTTACAATAGGAGAATTATGACTGACACATCTAAACATATAAGGATTGATCTATACAGGCGAGACAAGCAGCTTATCAGCAATGAAAGGCAAATTCTAGTCTCAATTCCCCAGACAAAGAAATTATACTCAGCAGTCTATGCAATTCCATTAAAAGTGGTGAGAGAATAAGAGACTGAAAGAAAACTATGTTAGTTTATGTGCATGAGTGTTTGGTTTATTTTCAAAGTGGTTGCCAATGTCAGTATGAAGCACATTTTAGTTAGCCCGTGCAAAACTATTGTTATTAAATTGTGGATGGTGATGCATTACAGTTCATATGTAGCATCCCACAGTAAACGAGAAAATTTCCAATAGGCTCAGCCACATTTCATGCACAGTACACAACACATTATAGTGCATGGATATGAGATATAGAGCTGGATCAATACATGATTTAGCTACATGAAGAATGATGCGCAGCCTAGAACAAGAAAATACAACAAGAGACGAAAGTGGTCCCTCCACATGAAAAATGCTCATTATCAATGGGGGAGGTGTTTAGTCTAGATGTAATGAGATACTGTCATGCTGTGGTACAGTGCAGAACAAGCAGAGCCACCCCTATGCAGCCTGTACCATTCTATAATGTCCTTGCCCTTGATCAGTTCCTACTGCCTTCAATTGCACTGAAACCCATTATAAATTAATCACCTTGTCTCCCAATTTGCATACAACACACACAGCAACATTTCCATTCACCTCTGTCTATGAAGTGGATTAGGAAAAACAGAATTATATGGCACATTAAAGAAGAAGGAGCCGATTCGTGGAAATAGGCACCAATTCGGTGACGAAGTCAACAGTGAAATTCCTGTGAGCAGCATAATTAATGCGTGCCTTGCAACCATACGTGAGGGACAGCTCATTGCATTTGGGAACAAAATGAAAGATTTCTCACATTGGTCCCTCAATTCCCTTTTGCCGCCTGATATTTTTTATTTATTTATTTTTGCATAATATGATATGACTATACTGCCGTGATTTTTTTTTCTGTTTTGACACATTCTTGTATAGAGAATTATGAGATTCCAGAGGATTTACAGATCTTATCTCCCGTGTTTGTTTTGGCTGCACAAAGCAGTAAGATGTGCACCTGCTCACTCAAATTATAACAGATTTGCCCTGGAGTGATGAGGTAATCAGCTATGTGAAGACGCCTAGCGATTGCTCAGACAATGAGGAGCCAGTCATGACAATAAACTTAACTGAAAGACTGAAGATTGATCACAGAGTTCTTATTTAGACAAACACGACTCTGCGAAAAAGGCAATTCATCTGATCTGTCCTGGTGTATTTTCCTTATGAATCAGCAAAAAATCGCAAGGCTATCCCTGACGTAGATTAGGAAAAAAAGAGCATAAATCATGTAATTACATTGTCAAAGCAAGCATCTGATCTTTGCAGTCATATGCTTTGTTTACAGAGAAAAATGTACTTTCATCTTTATGCTCTGTTTAATTAATGTAGTTTTCACAATCAATGCTCCCGTAGTCAAAAGAAGAAAATAAACATAATCCAAAACAAATAATTTGTTGCATTTTTTATGCATACTGATGTGGATTTACATTCTGATGCACAATATCTACACAGCATCGACAGCATCTTTATTTTCTCTCTTTTATCTGGCTTCCAAATGCATTTATAATGCACTGTCTACATTTCTTCAAATGGTAACATTTGTTGTTGTAAAATTATCAAAATATTTGAGGAGAGAGGATTGGAAAAAATGGAAAAGTGTGTGCAGGGTAACTATGAAATGATCTAGCTGTGTAATGGACATCAGGCTTGTAAAGCTCCCTGTCCAACAGTGTAGTTTGGCAGTGATGCTCCCATATTAGCAGCACAACAGTAGTTATTCTCACAGTGCTTTCCTAAATGTCACAGTTTGCATTTGTCAGATTGCAATGTATCACTTAGAGGGGGGTGATGGGAACCCCTCCAAGAGTAACCTTGAATGGCAGCCAATCGGCACGGGACCAATGGCCTCCCATTCCTCTGCTTCACTGCGCTGGCGCTGCGCTCTACAGTATATTTAAACACATGCCGACACCCAAGAGGAGGAGAAATAGCACCTGACCCCTTGAAACTGGTACCCTCGAAAGCAAGGGAGAGGGGAAATTGTTTAATGAAGATGGATCACAGTGATGGCTTTACATTTCATTTCTTAACAGCGGGCATACGGCTTTATTACAGCCAGTCCTCACCTTTGTCCTCCCCCTCTCAGACGAGGCACTCGAGAGGCTCTGTGTACTCACTTTAGTTTTGATTTTGGTGTCTTTTTTAGGAGGTGTGTGTGTGTCTGTGTGTATGGTGCCTCTTGCCTCCTGAATGTACAATCTGCTGGCATTGTGGAACTTGCTTAGCTGGCTAGTCAACAGGGAAATGTTGACAATTCAGTCTACTTCCATCTGGCCGCATTCTTCCTGGTCTAGCTGCTCTGAGAGTTCTCCTGTGAAATGATGTCCTCTATCAGCACTAAAAGTCACAAGCCCTATGTCATTATTGCAAAAAAGGATCCCTACTGAGTTTATGAAAGAAAAGGATCTGTTATGTACTGTGACTGTATGGTTTCTTGCTTAATATGCTGAAATGAAAAAGATTCAGTCCGGGAGTAGAGTCTCTAGATCATAGGCTATTTGTAAAAAAAAAAATGATGCAGACACTGTGGTGTCACCCACTACTATGTGAAGTCTTATTTTAAAAATAGAACTTCACATTTGGCATTTTGGCTAATGCTATTTAGTTTCTTTTCTATTTTGGGAGTCAGCAATTATCATATTTGTTGACATATTAAGCATTAAATATGCTCTGAAAGAAGGCAAAACCACAAACACAGTGAAGAGATGCTAAGTTGAGGTGGAAGCTAACAGACAGCTAGCAGCCAAATCAACACCCACCACACACTCAAACCTAATTAATGCATAACTGTAATGCCCAATAAAGTTCGACCCCTTAACGCCTAGTGCATCATATTTGATATATACAGTTTTTGTGAGGTTTTGAGACTTTTACATCATCATTGTGACTTTTTTTCCATTTTTAAGCAATAAATTGCACATAAATGCCAGATGTAGCAAATATAATACAAATTAAAACTCATATATGCAAATTTATATTTCTTTTCTTTTTTGTTAACTGTCAGAAGCTTCAATAAATGTTCCATTTTCCTCCCAAAAAAATAATTCTCTGTTGATTATATTAGGGTTCAGGCTTAAACAACGGACTTATTTAAAAAAATATCTTAAGAAGCGGAAATTAGCCAGCCACATCCAGTTTTTTGTAACAGGCTGTAGACATATTTCTGTATGATGAAAAGTTTAGCAGTTGCACATGGTAGCCAGTGTAAATTGGCTTATCTTTTAAAGCCATCCTCAAGCAGCCACTTTTATCCTCAGTCACAGAGACTGGTAATCACTGGTTACCAGGAAAAAGTGTGAATTCAGTGACCATTTGGTCAGTGGTTGTTGGCAGCATCAGTGTGACACTGGTTGCATGTACGGTGCTGCACTGAAATCTCCTTGGAATTGCTTTGGTTGCTAGAGATGTGCTGTGATTAGTGTAGATTGCATGGAACACACAGACTTGTCTTCAAGCAATCGCAGTTGAAGTGATAGTGAAATATAATCAATTATCAATGAATTTGATTCCAACGGAAAAGTTTGGTTTGGCTGCAGTGGCTAGGCACAACTCTTACTTTGAAGGTGAATAATCTCTGACTGAAGAAGTCACGTGGATGAAAACGTCACATCCAGATAAACAGAATGAACTTTTTGGAATCCCAATTTGGTTAAGCGCCTTTACTTTTTTCTTTTTAAAAAAAATTATCATAAGCAATCTGCTTATTAGGGACAGAACTATGGAACTAGTCTTTATGTTTATTTTATCTCAACATGCTCTAATTCAAGCAAATGTTCCTTAGCTTGTCTTAATGTGCAAATTATTGGGGTTTGTTTTTAGTTAGATATGAGGAACATATTTGTTACAGGACCTCCCCTAATGCCTTCGACATTTACTTTAAGTTTGCTAGTATGTTATACAATAAATCTCAAATCTCATCTCAGAATATTCCCATCCATTCAGGATAAGGGATCACTGACACATTTCATTAATATGGAAAAGATTGCTATAACTTTCACACCCACCAAGTTTGCATTCAAATGTTCATGATCACTTTATCTTGTCCCTGATAGAAAACACAGCTCCAGTGTAATTCCTTTCAGGCATTATTTGGGTTTACAACTTCTCTAATTCAAGTCGATTAATTGTAGTGCACTAGCAATTCAACAACCCTCAAAGTGATGTTATGTCAACATGTTATGAGCAGATTATAATGAAGCAGCATAACGTCCATAGTTCACCTGCTGGTTTATAAAAACTACTGAATATCCAAAAGATATCAGTAGGTTACAGCCTGAAGTGAAAAATGCACACATTTAAGGGATTTGCATTGCTTGCCAGTCATGTTGACTGTTGCACATTGATAAGGGGTGTTCCTGTGTATCCTGTGCTAAAGGATGTATTATTTAAAGCGCTAGTGTCCTAGCTCTGTCTTTGCTAATAAAAAACCCTTTGCTTTGTTCCTAATCCTCCCTCCCTATGCCCCTTTTATTATTACTTTCCCATATAGTCTGGACTTTTGTTGAACTTAAAATCAACCAAACATCTATCAGAGATTCTGGGACCAGTGCCTTAGACAACAGTCTCCCTCAAAATCATCGCAACACCAAATAAGCGAGTACTCTTGGTGCTCCGTCCCTCCAGAGACCTGATTTGTTCAGTCTAGCGTGTGGGCCTGATATGTTATCTGTGAGAAAATATCAAGATACGCGCTCTCTAATCTGCTCATTCATCTGAACAAACATAATCTGTAGTTGTCACAGGCTGCGGTAGCTACTGTTCCATAATCTCCTACAAGTCATGTAAAAGGAACCAGATGTTTTATGCTATTAAAAAAACTGCTGTTTTACAATGATTGATTAGAGGTTGGCTTTGGCTTGATACAACTTCATGCTGACTCAGCATTTTCCTAAAAAGCAGGCTTAACTCAGTGGTTTAAACATATAATAATTTTGGATGTATTGTGCAGCTGAACTGCAAACCTGTTGCCTTTTTATCATTCTAGTAGAACATTTACTTAAATAAAACTTTTGATAGGCTTGTTTGCATATGGAGCCATGCTCTGGATGTCTGAGATGTAGCACAGTCTGCACCTCTGAACCCTGGACCAAAGGCCAAGGGTTCAAATGGACAACGGGGCCCTCGGGCAGAAAACATAAACCCTTCTCACCTTGATGACAGGACAAAGTGCATCAGCAGTCCAGTATCTCCCTGAAACTGTGCAACCCACTAGTTGTATTGAATATTTTTACATCACAGGGAAATTTTAATCTACTTATGGCACCAAACATTCTGAGGATTTGAGGCTGTGCTGCAACAAATTCAATTTAGCAACGGGTAATTCATTTTTGCCTGGTATATCGAGATATAGATGGATATGGAGGTATGGTAGTTCCTCATGCAATAGCGATTGAATTTTAAATGAAAGTTAATAGAAGTTTCAGTCATCAAAAAACTCGAACTTGCTCTGGTCATGAACCAAGGGGAGCATTTGTCTGGTATAACAAAGATATATGAGTCTTGCAGTACACAGCTCGCTAGTCTTAATTAGGTAGCTACCATCAAATGGGAATTGTATCATCACATTGGTAAGTGTACCACAACATGCTCGCCCCTAACCTTATACATTTATGAATTTCAATATTAACGGGGGCATAGGATACTTAGAGGAATAATTAATGCAAGACTAAATTGGGTTTGAAAAGCCTGTGGTTTACCGTGTCATTGGTGCAGACTGTCAGCCAATTGCAGCGGCTGAGGGATTGGGAGGGTCAATGTGTAATGTCCGTGCGATGAGTAGTGCTGCTTTATGACTTCCATTTGCTCCATTGCGGGCAGCCTTCCCACTGGTCCTCACTAATGACGCCTCTCTAATGCTGCATGGTAGAGCAGAGGAGGGTAATGTAAGTGGAGATAGGGGAGCCACTTGGGTAAAAATTAAAATGTGATAATTGATTATATTTCAATGTAGCTTAACAGAATTGCTCCATATTATGTTCAAGAAGATTATCAATGAATAATTAATAGAACATAGGCATATTTCATAATTGAGATGGAGCAGATGTGAGCGCTGGATTTTGATCTACCAAGTGTGGAAGCATTGGCAAAACTGCACAATCAAACAAATGCGGAATACTCGAATTATGAGCGGTTTTATGTGCAGGTAGTACTCCCAGGTTATTATCTAGCAATTAAAGACGAGGTTTGTTTATTAGCTCTATAGAGTAGGTGGTAGTGTTTTTAACATGCGAGTTGTGTTTGTGTCATAATGACAAAATTTGGTCCTGTGTGTGTGTGTATACATATTACTGCTGTTTACTCATTCACTGGCATTTCACTTTATTAACAGGCAGCTGTTCTTATCCCTATGCGAGACTATCTCTAATATTTCTTTGTGTGAAGTGAAGGTTGTGAACAAAATATGAAGTCAGGGGGAGCCCATAAATTTCAAATATTTAAATAATTTCTCCACATCTTCCTGACTTTTTTTTTAATCACAATAGAAGAAGAAGACGACTTTTGTGTGAGCAGTATTGAGGGCTTGTGTGCACTATATGGACAATACTACTAGGCCACACCTCTTAATCTTGAAATTTGAATCTTGAAAATAAAATCAAGCACCTAGTTATGCTGTCTTGCTTGACAAAAGTTTTTGGAAGAATTGGTCGTTCTAAAGAATCTGAGGATACCACCAGACCATTTGGGAAATTTGTTCAGTGCTTCATATTCAGCAATCAACTTAAAGTGGTATTATTGCAAACTGGAGGGAACCACAGCGACTTGGCCATGAAGTGACAAACCACCTCGTTACAAAGCGGGGCTGCTGAGTACTGAGGTGCATCATGCATAAACGTTACCAACACTGCAGTTTCAGTACTTGCAGAGGTCCAAACCTCCTCTGGGGTTAACTCCAGCACAAAAACTGTGCACCAGAAACTTCATAGCCTGGCTTACCATTGGTGAGCAGCTCCTGTATATGTAATCATATATGCATATGTAGTAACATAACCCTAAAAACACTTTATTATGTAATAAACAGTCTACAGAACTATTACCAAAAAATATAATTTGAGTATTAAATATGAAAACATTCGGTGAGTTGAATTACTCATTTGGGGTTTTTAAATTTAAGATGACTGACTTAATAGTGGTGTCAGTTTCTCCATCATGTCAAATTCCTGTTGCTCATGTTTGATATCTTGCATTTGTTGTCTTTTGGTTGAGAAAAAAAACTCCTGGAGATATTGCCTTACAAATTTAAAAAGAAAAACTCACAAAATGTTAATATTTAGCAATGCAATCTTCTCATTTAAAATTTTAATTTTAATCTTAAAAGTAACATGTAACTGCAACCTTGAGATAGAAATGCAAACATCATTAATATATTAATATTTTCTATAAAGTTTTGTGGTGCAGAAGTAAAAATGAACAGATAAAAACATTTCAGCAACTGCACCTTTTGTTGCTTGCCATTACTTAAGTTAAAGGTCCCCATGTAGCGATGAAGAGGAGGAGTCATTTGAGTAAACCTCTCAGTGTCATGGTGCTGTGACTCTAGGAGTGTTGTGCCTCGGAAGTAAAATAATTGCAGGAAGCGAGGGACCTGACTAAATCATACCAGTCTGGCGGGGAGAGGGCAGCAGACAGGAGCTGGACTATTCGGCCATGATGTCTATAAGTGCATTTCCTCCACCATGCCCCTTCTGATCCAGCTGTCCTTTATATCATAGATGCTCTGTTTGTGTTTGAGAATCAATAGATATTGTGCATGATGGATGAGCTGTTGGTAGACCTGCCCTCTCTTTGGAGTAGAGTCAGGGGTGGCCCGATTTAATGGATAGCTTGTCGGCTTTGAAACTAAACGCGCAACTGCTGCAACACAAAATATACATTTGCTGGAAAGGTGGTGTTAGCTTACTGATATGGCATCTACAGTACATGATTATTATGAGCTGTTTGACAGAGTGCTTTCTGCTCTCAGAAGGGACATACTTTATTTCATGTACTCGAATGACTGTATGCATATAAGAAATGTAAATATGAAAACAAACAGGGGTAAATATGTTTATGAGAAAAAATGGGGATTGTAGTTTTCATTAAAATGTGCTGTAGCAATCATGAAGTTATACCAACAATCACATAATAGGGGGATTACTTGTTACCGTGGTACCTTTCAATGGATGAGCTAGTGCTTCTACTTTTTGATCTGTCTGGGAAGTATAAGACAGATAGGTGACCTAGATTAGATAATGCTGCATGTATGTGTGCGTGTCTTCCTAGTCTTATACAAATAGGAAGAGCCCAGTAATAGCCATCATCTGAACATGCACTTTCATCCTGGTGCTTTTTCTTGCCTCCAGCGATGGGAGTGGATGACCTTTTACTGTCAGCTTCCAACATGACAAATTGCAGAGGCTGGATGACCGTGTTTTTTAGGAATGCAAGAGTTCACTGCCTGGTCAGGCCACTAGCAGGGCATCGGACCTCTACAATGGAGACAGATGTATTAATTGATAAATAATAGTGGTAGATGTATTGACTGGGGTCTCTGTATTTTGAGGCACGACATGTGATAGCCAAGTAAGCCTTTAAAGGGTTGTACTACTCCTTCCCCACAGGAGCTGCTAAAGAAGTACAGACCTGCAGAAACTAGATCATGTGCCCAACATCAGAGCAGATGACTCCTGGGATGAACCTCCACAGTGCTTCTGCAGGCTCTGTTTGAATGCAAAGACAAAATTAGGTGCCACAGTTTCCTCTTGTGTATTTTTTTTTACTCTAACTTTAACTCTGAAAGCTAAGAGGGTGAGTGTGACATGTCTTGACTGGAGATCCAGAGATGGCTTACTTTTGCTCTTCTGTGTGATGTCAGTGCCCTGTTTAATTGGAGATCAGTTGGGCCAAACGAAGCGAGAGCTTTGGTTTTTGATCTCAGACGAGCCGATCTGTGCCATCCATTCAGTCCACTTTCTTCCAACCACATCATTCACCAGCTTGTCAGCTGGCTCAAGCAGCTTGTAAATATTTATTATACTGATTATGTGTGGTAGACCGACTTGCTAAGGGATAGTCTTTTAAGATGTACATCTGATGCTTACCTAATTTACACCACTTCCTGCTAGCAGTTGTAATGAGGTCATTGATACGTTCAGAGCTGACCAGGCGGACAACTGCATGATCAGGGTCATTCCTAAGGCACAGAGAGGGCTTTTGTTCATCTCGTCAGGTGTGCAGCCATGTGGAAATCATTACATATTTACTTGCAGTTTTCATTTTGTCCCACACAGATTGGATCATTACATATTCCTCATTTGTTCAATGACACTACTATATTATGCAAATGCTTATTGTTATGGATTTAGTGCCATAGACCAAATATTACTGGTGTAGTTATCACATATTGCAGTGTAGCCAACAGTTAGTGAGCTGAGAAAATGAAACAGAAATTGCCCAGCATCACATCCACATTTATGGAACGGAGCATTGTGGGGAAAAAAAATTATTATTTTATCCCCAGGGTTTTGAAACACTCATAAACAATCACGCAGCTTTCCATGCAAGCAGAAATTCATGTTAGCTATAATATTAACTCAGGTTCTATGGGCTTCAGTGCAGTTATTCTATAAGAATTAATTGCACTTGGTAATATAGTAACTGTTTGCTGTGCAAAGCTGAATTTTATTTGATTCTATCATAAACAGCTTTGCCACAGCCTGTGTTTCTTATGGTAAAAGTAAAAGTTTGCATTTTAAGAACAAAAAGCAAAGTAAAAGACAGTGCCAATGACATGTAGTGGAGGCTGTAGGCTTAACACACATCTGTTTGCTATTTTCACCATTGAACTGGAAAGACATAGTCCTGGCTGCTGTTATTATGGAGAAACAAATGTGGCTCAACCACACTGTGGCAATATCATTGAAGGATACCTAGATTCATGGCTAGTGCTCCAATAAAATAAACAGCCAATAAAACATCAGGCTGGGACTCCCCTGACAGCACTTTAACATCATTACACTTTCAACAAGCTTTCATTGAAAACTTGAATATATATTTGACTGTTCCCTATTACTTGTAGTCTTTCTTTTTTGTTTTGTTTTATGGCCACCTACTTAATATCACATATCTCAATGCTCTTTGTAAAAGTGCTGCTAGCTCAGTGAGTGTGAGCATCTTGCGGGGAGATCTGGGGCCGATTTACGCTCGCCATTGCTTACATTAACTCCACTTCCACCTAATCACTCTGCCTTGACATCAGTAGCCAGAGAGCATATGGAGCATATACATTTTCCATCCACAGAGGAATTCTCAGGGACTTCACCATTGTATGAGGATTATGTTACTGGAATTGAGCACTAATAATAGTCAGAATAATATGATTACTCATTGATTGCAGATCATGCAGGAACTGTTGCTCATTAACCAAATAAAAAAACACATACAAAAATGTAATTCTGCAAATTATTTCTTAACAAACTGTATCATTGTTTGCATCATGTTTAATTGAAAAAAAAAAAAGAAGCATTTTTCATTTTTATCTTAAATTGAAAATCAAACTATGGAACAAAGACATTTTGTCTTCCCTAACTGAGCCTATACATAAAATACATGCAATATTATGAGAGCCAGAGCTCCTTTGTGATGGGCAGTGTCACATGCAATGGAGCTGAGAGCTGCCTTTGAAGTTGCTCTTTTTTTTAGAGGGAAGATCTGTTTCAATGAGGCTAATCCCTCTGACCTTTGCTGTTACTACAGTAGTTATCTTGGTGTGTATACAATGGTTTTCAAGAGGATTATACAGGCGCTTAAAAGGGGATTAGTTTAATCCTCATATTGCTTTTCTCAAATTCTATTACTGAAAAGGATTAGACTACCAACAATAACTGAAGGCAGTTTGGTCAGCCTGGAGTGTGGTACTTAAGACGTGCTGCTCCCTTTGTTCCAATATGACATAAATGATTTGTTTAAAACGCAAGAGCTGTGGGCCTCTTTCCACCTGAGTCAGATGCGGTGAGACTGGGTGCAAAAGACACTTTTTCCTTCTTTTTTTAACAACTCTGAAGGTTGGCAGAAAAATGGAAAAGTCTGTAATTACAAGCTGATGACAGGATTGCACATTCCATCATTTTGTGGTCCACCGTGTGTGTTTCCTCATGACACGCAGCAATGATGCCAGACTCCCCCTATAGGATGCCAGGAGTACTTCAGGATTTCAGTGAGAACGGTCTACTGCAATGAATTGCATTTTTGTGACACAGGCAGTGTCTTACTAATTTGTAGCAACTCTTCTATAAAATAGCAGAATTATTGTTGTTCTGCTGCAGTCTTATTTGCTTTTAGTTTAACGATTTGTTAATTCATGCAAAAAATAAACATAAATAGATTTAAAAAAAAAATCAATCTCTGAAAAATCTTAGCTCTGCAACAGACTGGACTGCAACCTGTCCAGGGTGTACCCCGCCTCTCACCCTATGACAGCTGGGATAGGCTCCAGCACCCCCTGAAAAGGATAAGCGGAAGCAAATGGATGGATGGATGGATCTCCAAAAATCTCCTTCAACCAGCTATGACAGAAAAGACAGCATCTGCAAATCAATGAAAATCAGGACATTAAATTATCAAGTAAAGCAGTGGATAAGCCTCAGTCTCAGAGGTTTATAATAGACTTCATTGATTTTTTTTTTTTTTTTTACACACCTAAAGTCTTGCGTGTGAGTACATGCTTCGATTATCCAGCAGAACCAGTCGGTTATCACACAGAACCTCTCAACGACAGCGCCCTCTGCTCACCCCCGAAGAGACACAGAGAGGCCACTTTACTCTACACTTGTGCTGTACTGCTTGTTTTTGTGTTTGTCCGAGTGTGTAAATGCGCTTTTGCTACAAGGCCAAAGGGGAACCCAATGGACTACGCACTCCTCTCTCCAGATCATGTTCATCCCTGTTTACTCCTCAAGAAGCACAAATAACTCAATTTGTTGGCGACTTACGTTTTAAGGCATCCCGCTTGTCAACTGATATTCATGGAATTTCAACAAGGGCTTCACAGTGAGCCTGAGCAGAGACGCGGGGAGGCTGACAGCACTAATGGCTATAAAGATAAGTGGAAGAATGTTGACGCTTCAGAAAGCCACAGGCAATGGGAGAGGATGAAAGAGAGAGTTCACCACTTAGACTGTTCCCTCACAATGGGGGGACACAACTAGTATTTATCAGCGCTCACACTTCAAATTACTGCCTCAAACGCTGCTCAGAACAGTGAACAAATAAATCCAATACAATACAATCCCACAAACCAACAGTGTGTTTGATTTTATCATATTAGGACAGTAAATGTTTTTGGCCACACGCCTGCTGTCTGAACGTTGATCCGCAGCCACATTAAGGCCCTAATAAGCACAGAGAAGGCGGTGATTTTCGCCTGTTGATTTAAAAAAAAGAAAAAGCAAAACACTGAATCTGGAGCCACCACTTTTTCTGTCCTTGTATCTGTCTCCCTTCATCTGCTTCCCTCTGAGGTGCGGCCAAAGTAAATACCGTGTTCAGATCTCTCAATCACAGGATCTCTCAGAGGAAGAGGGGGCAGTGCCCTGGCACAGCGCTGGTGGCCAGGCCTGGGGAGCGGACGAGGAAGTAGGCCGCTGCCTCAGAAACGTTCAATCACACAAGCGCCAGCGGGGAATTCACATCTATCAGAGCGGGGGCTTGCAAACTTAAGTGCTCCTACTTGACATAAATATTTGCATGACATGGGCTGACATGGGAGATCCTATCATAAGTCATACAAACTCATCATAGCCCATTACAAGCAGCGCTCAAAGTGACCACCAAGACAGACAGTGGCTAAGGAGAGAATAATAGCTGACTCCTGGCCCGGCAGCAGCTACGGTTACAGAGACATGGGATCATTCTGTCATCACGTTTTTAAACAAAATGTCATCCCAGCTATTAGATTGTCATTTTGAGCTCCTCTCTCGCAGCCCTGCAAAAAGTCCAGTGACAGATCGTCCTCCCGCTGCGTGCTTCTCGGTAGTTCTATGCCTGCGCATTTTCCCACGTACTTCAACCTTTGCCTGACTGTAGCACACATCACTCTCAATTGTGCTTTGTGAAACAGCGCAAGGAAGAGCCTTTCTGTTATTTTTGGTGTATGAATGTGTCCGTGAGGTGTTGTGTGTGTGCAAGACAGGCCTATTCATTTTACTTTTGTCAGTCATCGCTTACTGTATTCAAGAGGAAGCCGTGGCTTTCATGCAGCGCAGTGGCCAGTTTTTGTCCGACTGAGCATTTCCTTCATTTAGGAGGAAAAAAGATATGTGGTTTGTGACAATATCACTGGCCTCACTGGCTTGTTTTCCTGCTCAGTCTGCTCTGATTCAAAGAGTGTGTTACAGATATGTTTGGCTTGGAACCAGAACAGTTTGCCAAGTGCCAAGCAGGTTATCCTGCTGTGCTCTTCGACATAAATCTACTGCTAAATAGTAAGTGCTAGAAATGCAGACACGCTGATCTAAGTGACCTGAATTGAAAAAAGTATAACACTTATGGGATGCTGGATTGGTTTTAGGCCAGCCTTAAGGTACTAAGTTGCTTTAACGCACATGTTTATCTCAAATATATCTTAATATCAGTGTGCGTCTCTTCTCATGCAGACAAGGTTATCATCTACAGTCTCAATGCAGGATTACAGACCACATAAAATAATGGATGCCAGTGAGGAAAGTTCACATGACAGTGATCAGGATAGGATTATTTGCATGCGTTCATATCACAACTCTGTAGAGAACGATCACTGTCATCTCGAAACAATGGAGCTAAGATATGAAATATGACAATACTGAGACATTCATGATTATTGATTGGTATTGTTAGGAGATTTAAAAGAGCCATATGTCTTCATCTTCAGCAATGACACACGTATAACAAATAAGTGTACCACACTGCGCGAGTCGAAAACCCAAAGGCAACATTTTAGGAATCTGATACACATCACAGGGTTACTTCATTACATGTTGTGTCATTATAGTGAGATTCTTGCATGAATTATCAAAATAAATGAATATAAACCTTTTTGTTGACAAGCACATCCATAAAAACAGGAGGGAAGAGTTTGCTATTGAAATACAAATGAGTTTCTTATTAGGCAGGTGTGCACTTATTGTACTGTATAGTATCGTAATACACTTATAACATTTACAGTTCAGTTTTGTAGGAGGAACACAGTATGTAGTTTCGGGGCTCATGCGTCTTAGTCAAGCATGATTCCTCTCGGAAATGTGTTTATAGGAATAATCTATTCTCTATTTGTTTTGAATTGTCACAGACAGGAGGATGTTGCCTCCTCTCAAGGTTTGCAAAGTTGCTCAGATGAATGGTTGCTTGAGACTCAGCTCGTCTGTCAATGTTTACCCCATTAGTGACAGCTCCGAGGCAGTAGGCCACTTAATATTGTCCGTGTTACCCCGGCTGTCCCCACACGTCAGTTCAAAAGTTCAGCCACTTCCTCAAGGGTCTCATCACATTCTCGCCACATCTTGATTTTCAAAGCTTCATGAAGAGACTCGACCTGTCAGGAGAGATACCGCAAAAAAATGATGATGGAACACAGGTTTGGAGCCAGGGCCGCTCAGGCCAACAAAGCTGCCTCCTGGCTCTCTGGTTAGGAGGCCTGGACGATGGATCTCATATTAAAGGTTGTGTGGTGGTCAAAGGCACGGCTGCATGCATCCAGCAAGAGGAGGAATTGATTGTTCTGGAAACTGATGAAGCTCGGGCACAATTAGATTGCAAGGCAGCACTGTGAGGTGAGAGAGCACCCTGCTTGCCTCACTGTTGATTGATGATAAAATAATAACCGCTGCGTATTAACTATAGAGTTCACCAGCAGGTTAAGGTGGGCCAAAAATTGCTGCTCTTATTAGATTCTGATATGACTTGCGATGTAAAAAGATTATTTTCACTGTGGCAGTGGGCAGTCATTTTGCATGCAGTGAGGTGGTTTCCTACAGTATGCTGATAAACTGTTAAACCTCCGCGAGATACTTTTGAGGCGGGAGGGCACTGGGTCAGGAGTCACACTAGGATGTTTGCGAATGTTATTCTGACATTCAAGCTGAAGAAAACAGATGTGAAGTCTATTCAAATGCAGTCATTTACACCGAGCTTGTCGCGGGGTCCCTGTGTTCCACGGTTTTCTCATACTGCATCAATGTCCGCTCAGAAATGTAGCTCTTAAAAAGCTGGGAGAGCATCAGTTTATCATGTTACTGCACTTCAAGATGAATATCCCCTTTCATATATGTGTCAGGGAGCCAAGCCAGTGAGTGTACAACCATAGAAAATATGAGTAAAGAAATATCCTGCTCGTGGACAGAGGCAGTTTCTCCGAGCAATCTCTCCGCTCTTTAGATAAGGATTAGGTAGGCCAAACAGTCAAACAGCAAATGCGTTTTCCTTGAAGAGAGTTCCCTCAACATGTGATTACCACCCCCTCCTTGCTCCCTCCCCTTTTTGCTCAAAGTGTGTAATCCTGCTGGTCATTTGTTAGCTGGTGCATCTCCCATGTGGAGGCGAGGCCGCTGGCAGAGTGTTGGGGTATACGGGAGGTGAAAGCTTATAGTCGCGTATCAGAGCTTGGGGATTCACGCTCATTTATCTCCATTTCTTGCACACGGTGTCTAGTAATAAAGGCTCAAGTGAAAATGGTGTTTATCATTGGCATGACAACATCTCCCAGATGCTGCAGTAGAAATCTAGAGAATAGATAACGCATTACAATAACAAGTCCTTACTCTGCAGAGAATCCAATTAGGAGAGCCTTACATCATGATAATCAAGCGGAGGTGGACTGGTTCATTTAGACCAGTGGATAACAGAGCAGAGGGGAGGTCTGGTCCAGGGGATCGGGGTTAGTTGCTGTTAGACCTGCTGCATACATCAGCAGCCCTCTAGTGTGGGCAGCTTTACCCCCTAGTGGTTCACGGGAGCAATACAAGCCAGAGCTGCTTTTAATAAACATTAGGGAAAATCAGTTTAAATGCTGATGTTCGCACTAGAGTGAGAATGACTTGAGCTCACTTTATTTCTGTGCTGTGTTCATTTATAAGAATTGTGGAGTTTGTGCAACAGCAGCTGGGAAGTTTTCCTCTGTCTGTGCAGATGTTTATAAATGAATATGTCAGTATGGCTGTGATGGTGGGTTATGTTGTTGTGGAGTGGGTGCACCACTGGGCCTGTCTGTTCTGGTGTGCTGCTTTCCTGCTGCTCAGCATTTCGCAGGGCCTCAGGGGGACACAGAGGGGACATATGACTGGGCCATGCAAAGCTGAGCTAGTCACTCCTATCGTTCCGCAACAGACGCATCCCTTTGGCGTCCTTCTGTGTCTTCATTGTAAGCGCACTCCCCAGTACTGCAGTAGACATGGCAACAAGCCTGATGTTCCTCAGCATGTTAGTTAGCGGCGTCAGATCCTTAACATCTCAGAGCCGGCAATTGCAGAGCAGGTGCGCATGTAGCCACAAGGGCAAAATGGTCGTTTCTGCACTCCTTTCTCAGCAAAGCTCTATGCTGACATAACAGTTTACCACCCACCAGCACATACTGTGTCTGGATCCCTCTTTAACATTTACATGACCATACGGTGATTTATCTGTGCTGTGTAATTCTTTGTTCAAAGATGCAATGTGAGCTCGTCCGTGTACAAGAGATGGAGAATGATGATGCTGGCGTGTGAGATTTCTGGCAGCTAATAACAGGAAATTTATAGAAATGATGGTGTAAACAAATTATTAGCAAATCTGATCCTGATTCTGGACTCCACCCAGGTTAAATGAATGTGTCAAACTGAAGATAAAAATAAAAAATATTCACATTAGGGAGTGCCACGTTATAAAAGAATAAGCAATTATAAAAGAATAAAGAACTCTTTAGAATGATATAAATGCAATAAAATGAAGTCAGGACTTACAACACCTTACAGCAGGTCACGATCTGAATTATTAGTTATCTTTATTTGTACTGTATATTTGTTTATTGCTTTGTTTGGTTTTTTATATTGTATATCACAGTTTTATGCTCCAACACTATAACAACCCCATCATTTTAGTGTTTATTCTGTGCATTTATTTATTTCTTTTAATATCTGCGCACATACTTTGCTGTTGTTGTTTGCTATATGTGGGTAGCAAGCCTAAACTGCATTTCATTGTACTAGCCTATATTGTGTCCAATAGCATTTATTATGCACACAACTTTGTGCAAAAGCTGTACAAATAATATATAAATCTACAGAAAAAGGCTAGTGATGCAATGCTGCAGACAGTATGGAGGCAAAATTGTAAGTCAAGCGCATACTGTATTCATATACAGAATTTAAATGTGGTTACTATAATGATTATAATATTTATGCAATGCATGCTGCAGACAGTGCACAATAAACACCAATATGTGCTCCGGTCTGAAGCGTATCAAACATACTGTCAATTATTTTCACCGCAAAAGAAAAAACGAGAAAAAAGTAATTGAAAGAAATATCATGAAAGCCCGTATTGTGTAACTACACTCTGGCTCATATGAGCAGCCTTTGGTTACTGTCCTCTCTCTGTGCTGTTGGCAAAGCAGCACATTGTATGTGATGAGCATGAATCCTGACCTCTGACCTGTGCAGTGGCCTTTGCAACCCCCCTGAAAGTTCAGTGGAGGGTCAGAGAGTCTTTATGCCTCCACAGACATAGTGTTGATGGAAACTCCACCCCTCCTCTGCTGGTCAGTCTGTCTCAGACAGACACAAATACACACTCAAACCAAACAAACAAAACCTGGTCATGATGTGAGCACGAGGGTCACGGAAAATTTTTATGACTGACGATGTTTGCTCGTTAGCTTTATGCAGTTTGGAACGTGCATTTAAAAAAATGCACTCATCAGTTTCTATAAATGTAAACAAATCACAGATTGCATGGTTCATATTACACATTGTCACACTATAAAAAAAAACCCAGCGCTTCTCTAAATAAACAAAAATAATTTGTTTTTTCATAGTGATGAATTATGTCTGCTGGTTTCACAGGGATGCTTTCAGTACCCTAGCTGCTGGGGTTTGATACATGCATTTCTCTATGATCTGTGGCTTCAGGCACGGCCAATGGCAAATGGGGTTGATGCTCATCACATGAGATATCGCATGCTGCTAGGCAGAACATCTAGCATGTCCTGTTTGCAAGATATGCTGCTGTAACATGGAGATCATTTTCGTTCGGGGATGCCATTAATACCGAGGGCCTTACAGTCCCACTGATTTCAGTATGTAAATGATTTCATATGAGCCCAGAGCATGGCAGAATACCCCGGATTTGCTGTGATAGTTTGTTTAGGATCAGATTAGACCGCACATCATTCCATGCTAGAGATGACATCGTTACTCATCTGTTCTGCCACACGCATCAATCTTCAAACGCTCTACAGATACTCTTGAGGTGAATGAATTTTTCACTTTAGAGTTCAGCGCAGGGTCACACAGATACATACCTTTACATATAAGAGAGCGCAGCAGGTAAACCAAAGGACGTACAGCACTCAGTTTTCTTTCTTTCTTTTTATTCTTCCACAGTATCAGATTACTTGGGTTTTGTTTAATTATTCCAGTTGTTTCTGGTTAAGATTCACATGCATGATGCTGACACATGTTGCATGTTTTAAGTCTAAAAATTGCAAACCAGCTCGAGAATTAGTACAGTTTAAAACATACTGTATACAGTATCACTCATGTTTGGATGAGAGCATGGTTACTACATTTTCTATTCTATATGTAACCCTGGCTTTAGAGGAAAAGTACAGCTAATCCACAATCAAAGACCAGGCTACTCCATGGCTGCAGGACATCTTCTTAGATCTTTTTTACCCTTTGGTAAATGTGATATCATGTTTTAGCAGAGGTGTTCTGCACTGACAGGTGGAGTGAAGGTAAAAGAAAGGCAGGATTTACCCTCCTAAACTGTGTGCTGTCATCTTTACAAAGCATGTTCAGAGGGTGTGAAAGGGATCATTAGTTGTGTGGCAGCGGAAGCAGGCGTGTTGTCAGCTACCTGCTATTTACTTCCCCTCATTACTGTACGCTGGCTGGCGCTGGTGGGAGTGTCAACATCATTAACATGACTGTCATTAGTCCTGTCCCACACTGCATGGAGAAGTTAGTCCTGGGGAGAAAAATGAAGCATCATTCGACACAAACCTCTCTGCCAGTGCTGCAGCTCCCGCGCTGTAAACACCTTCATTCAGTAAGACTGGAGAAAAGGCGTCCAGAGAAGAAGGGAGAGACGAGCTCTGCACGGCGTACTGAAATGAAACCTTGTGAGCTGCATTATTAGTGCAGTGCATGCTGCCTCAGAGCCAAATCTATGGTTTGGAATAGGTTAAAAACATAAATTAATACAGAACTATAGAAATTAGACACTGAGTGAGTGTTGAAAAAATTTGATGCATGGATGAGAGCTGAAAACAATAGAGCTAATTTCTGTATCATTACATTTGCAGATGTGTGCAGCTATGCAAAACAAAAAACATCCTAATTCCCCCAAATTTCATCTTAATGAATGTAATGTCTTTTCTCTCAATTTGAGCTCATGCGCTATTACATGAGTGAAGATTAGAAAACAACAAAATGGCTTTAATGTGCCACTCTGCCAATTATTCAAATGCTGGATTTCACCTCTATTGTTGTATTTACCTACAGCGTTTCAGTTATGAATCTGCACCTACAGCAGGATTAAAACAAACAGTCTCCCTCACACCTTGTCATCTGCCTGACTTGGCTGGATGTTATTGTAGCCAACTTCAAGGCCTGAGCAGCAGCTGCAATCACTTACGGCAGTCTGCCTCAGTGCTCAGCCTCTCCATGCCCCCAACTAGTTTCACATCAGCCTTGAGGGGATAAAGCTCCTTGCACTTAGTTTCAACCCTTCTGCTCTCTGTCTTGTCTCGCTGAGACCTCCCTGACCTCTGCAGAGGTGACTGGAGAAGTAGAACAACCAAGAGTGTAGCAGCACAGAACATGTCTCTGTGCAAACGAATTCTGAGTGGGTCCACATACTGTGTTTCCACAAGCCTTTTGTACAGGGCTCGAGTTCACAGTGGGCTGGGCTTCCAGGGCACAGTATTGTCCAATGGCAGCGCCGGGATCGCCATGTGGGTCCTCTGATTTACGGTACATCATTAAGTCAGCCATTCCTTCTCCCTGTGGCCCAGGTGGCTGTGGGGCCCGAGGCCCAGACACACACAAGCAGAGCAAGGCTCTCTGTGGAGCACTGCACAGCAATGGGGAAGAGGCGCATAACACAGAGGAGCAGCTGCAGACCAGTGAATCCAGCTCCATATCACAACCATGCCACATCCCTTCTTGACAGGAAGTACTTAAAACAATAAATCTCAGCACCTTCTTTGTCTACAAAGAACATCTTGTCTTGTCTTTTGTTTTGTTTTGTTTTGTTTTGTTTTTGGTAAAGGCACACAATTCTATTTTATTTCAGCTTCAACTGTGCAGCAACTGAGAGAAAGAATAAGAACCCAGAAACAACAAACTATCCCATGTTCTGTTCCAAAGCAGGATCTTTTGGAACATATATGATTTAAAGTGAGTCATCCTCAGGCTAGTCTTATTGACAAAATACATGTACTTACCCCTGTAACAAACATTCATTTTATTCAGGATTTATGTATTATCATGTAATAATACATTTTTATTACATGATAATACATAATACATACATACATTTTTAATTAGTAATTTGCACCCTGGTGAATAAATGATCTGCCAAACTGCTTCTTTTTTTTTCATCTCCTGTATCTCAGCAGTAGCAAACAAATGAAGGTGCTCTGAGTCAGGAGAGATTTTTGGAGCTGCTTTGCCCTCTAGTGGTGACTGACAGTGTCAAAGTCAAAAGAGACATGAATGCCTGCCTGCTCCAGCACAGTACCCAGCAGCCACAGCACATGAAGCACAGCCTACAGCCAAACTCTTTGAACATGTAACAGGATGACTTGTCAATCTACACAAACCTTCACATTAACAGCTTTGTCATTTTCTGCAGTCTGTCAGTAAAAGAAATTAGCTGTTACAGGTTTCAGCACTTTATGAAACTTTACAAGGAGACTTTAATATTTTACAAGGCCACTAAAAACCCTGGCAGGCTTTTCGGCTCTGACTTACACCTTAGAGACAAACCAGGGTTTATGCTGAGGAACTAGGTGGCTCACAGAAACTGACTGTACAGTTTAAACTTTAATTTATATTTGGAAGCGAGAAAGAAAATCTTTCCTTTATTAGGTGTCATGCGCAAATAACCGAATGTAATACTCTTTATGCACCGTGTGGCTATTTTTATTTTTGAAATTTAATTTATTTACTTTTTTTGTCCATGGGTATGTTTTTGTGTGCCAAGGAGAGAGACACCTACACGCTAAGAGAGAGATTTTATTCACTATCATCTATAAGTTCATTCAGGAGGAAAGAAGTTGTGGTCATTTTAGCTTTTGGCTCCAGTTTTGGGAAATAGAAACTGTGTAGTGATTAGGTTCTTCCTGCACACTATTCTCTGTGTGTGTGTGTGTGTGTGTGTGTGTGTGTGTGTGTGTGTGTGTGTGTGTGTGTGTGTGTGTGTGTGTGTGTGTGTGTGTGTGTGCGTGCAAAGCCCAGCAGAAATTGGTGTTGGTGTTGGTGAAAAGCTTCTCGGCCCCCTTGCTGTCAGTGGGTAACGTGAGACAAACGGCGTGCCATTTGCTGTGTGCCTGACTCAGATATCGTGACCTGGCCAACTGGACAGGCCTGACTTTCAGCTCTGGCTTATCTCTCTGGCACAGCATTGGTCACTTCACACCATGCCACTTGATCAACCACATTTGCATGGGATCAGAGGCTAGTCTAGATTTGTAATGATGTGGAATATAGACCGACGGTGAGCTACATTTACTACCGGTAGCTTTAAATGAAAATTAAAATGCTCACTAAAACATTGCTGTTGCTGCATTTTACTGCGTCTAAAATACTGTGCACTTATTTAAGACAGTTCTCCCTCGCTGTACATGCGTTTTAATTGTCACCTGCCAGGCGACTGCAGATTAAATTTCCCTTTGAAATAACTACGTAAAAATAAATCAGATGTTTGGATTTCAATTTAATATGAACAAACAAAAAATTATATAGAGCCATCTAGTAGGGAAACACAACACATGCCTGTCTTTTTTTCAGGAACTGAACTATTAACTTTAGCTATTTATACCTAATATACTTTTACATTAAGCATTAAATATGTATGTGTTTTTCAGAAGATTATAACTAATTACCTGTAATAATTCTGAAGTTCATTATCTTGCCTCTTAAATAAACTCACCAAGGTTTTTCCTATTAGTGTGGATGGTTTTCATTTTAGTTTCAGCCTTTGTAGTCATTATTTGTCTCCAGTTACACCCAGATGCTACTGTAACCCACTCCTAACCTAATATGGCAACAGAGTAATGGCAGAGTGCAGTTACTGTCGTGTGGCCTTGCAGCATCTTATACAGGTGTGCGGGAGCCCACAACTTGTAAGCCACACTCATGAACTTTGAGCTGTGATAGTCAAAAATATGATCAGCAGTTTATTTTGTGGTAGGTCACTTTCTTAACTTCATACCCACTGAATTAAAAACAAGCAGTTCTTGCTCACTGCATTTTTACCTCAAAGATAAACAAAAACGACTGACACGATATGGCTCTAAACAAGAAAAAGCATTAGCAGTCAGTTTGCTTAATAAAATCATTAATAAATTAAATAAAATCAGTTGGAGTATGATGAGGTATCCTCGCATTCAAGAGTTAATTATAATAGTACACGCGTGCACTCTTGAGCCACTTCACAGTCTACAAAAAAAATCATTAAAACCTTGAGAAAGAAAAGTACTGTTTGAAATACAGGTAACACCAACACACAAAGTGCAACCCTGTTTGCTGACACAGTAAGCCTACAGCTATCACACAAAATAAATGTCCCGTGCAATAGGAAAGCAATTTTGCAATGCATCACTTTAAGTGAGTGGACCTCTGTGCAGCAACCAGCATCTCTTAACCTTTCCCTAATTTGTCTTGTCTTGTTATGAGCTCTCAGGAACAACAACAACGTCCTTTCGCTATCAAGTTTTTAAGTGCTCAGCCCGCCCAGAGCCGGTCCACATCAGGCCCAGCGCGAAAGGATGTTAGTCAAAGACTTTGCTGAAGTCAGATTTAGTTGTATCAGTCCCTTCCTATAGTTGATGCAGCTGTTTCCTCATTTGGTCTTTGAAGAAGCTCAGAAAAACCATGTGACATTACGAACCAGGTGCTCTGACCTGTCCACTCTTTCCTGTTATTAGATAACCATTATTCAAATGAGCGGCTAATAAAGAACAAGTTACTGCAACTTTCACTGCACTCTTGATTTACTGCCACCTTTCCACATGCAAACATCAAACACTTCATTTCAACGGGGAGCTGATAAGGAAATGTTATCTCAGTGTGAAGGAGGCAGTGACCTCCCCTCAGGCTTGTAAGAGGTAGCAGGAGAATACTTTCAGCATTGTCCAATATCACCATCCTCTGGGAGCCAAGTATAACAATTAATAGCTCATTTACTGAAGCTGCAGCACATGAGCTAAAAGATACGCACATGTAGGGTTTTAATACAGCTAGTGCTGAGAGCAGAGCTAGAATACATGGTTTCTTTTCACTATAAAGAAGTTTAGGGAATGGAGCTTTTGTACTTGTATAGGACATCATCACTCTTGTTCAACAACCTGACACGTATTTTGGTAGGATTGTCACCACAAGAAGGAAGTTGTAAACCAGAGAGGCTCCCAGTGCAGGAAGCCTCCTCGCATTGTGGGTAATGTCACCTTGAAAACATGGTGGTCCTCAGTAGACCCTACGCAGAACTCACACTAAGGTAGGGAACAATGTGTACCTCCCAGAACACCTTTTCTCTATTTATATACTCAGAAAATAGCATGCATTCGAGTAACAATGGAAGAAAGTGATCCCAGAAGGTGTACGTGAATCCATACCTATCCAGTGGCATTTGCAAGCAGTGTGTTTTAGACTGACAAGTTTAATTTTTAGGACTTGTTTATGTTGTGTTTATTCCCTCTCATTCCCTGGACACTTTGGTAACTCCAACCTTTCATTAAGCCTTATTACGCACAACACTCACTCAGCATCTGGCTTGGGGCTCCCAGAATGCCTCATTTGCCGTGCTTTTTATTGCAGTCATATAGCTGGAGTTGTAAATGCCTGTGTGGCTGTGTATTGTTTTGTGTTGTGGGGAGTGTGCAGTATTCTCACCAGCAACACAGAGTGTTAATGTGCCCAATTCACAGTGGCAGATCCCATGCAAATCTCTCAACAAGTTGCCTTAAAGCTTTTATGTGTGGAATTTTGCTGTTGAAAAGCGTTTTAAAGCCAAAATAACAGTCTGTGTCATTTTTGAATTATAGCTTTATTAGAAAATGCCATTAGTGGCGACAGTATTTAGACTATAGTGGAAGTGGGTTGTTCAGTTTAGCCTTTGGCCTGTGATTGGGTGAATGTGAGTTGAGTAAGTGGCACACAGTGGAGGGATTGGCAGCTCTATAACTCCCTCAGACAGGTTTGTCATCTGTGTCAATGACCCACCAGGGAGCCGGCCCTAATATCAAACCCAGTGCTGATGGATGACCACCGTTCCAGCTGTTAAAGCACTGTCACAAACAGGTTCCTTCGTAGCCTGTCAACCTGTGTATGTGTGTGTATTTGTGAGCGAGTGTGTGCTGTAAGTAGGATGTAAAAAGCCATGGTCAGCCTTGGAGCCTGGTGAAATCCAGAGCTGATGCTGTCATCATTAGCTCAGAGGGCCAAATCTGTAACAAAGCAGCTTTCTCTAGCTTTGAAAGTGGCACTCTTGCCAATTTCCCTGTGTTACATATACTCAGAAACAGTGAAAAGCATTTTGAAAAATGACAACTCAGTGAGAGTTTGAGCAGGCAAGGATACATGCAGATTTAAAAATGCCTGCAGGAGATGATGCATCTAACTACTACAGTTTAATTTAGCAAAATCCATATACATGTTTCTGTCCTAAATGTAACATAAGTAGAGCAGAAAATTTCTTAGAGCAGGTACCAGAAGACATATTCAGAAAAGGACATTTAATAATGCATCTTCTTTTGCATTCAAAATGGCACAAATTGAACTTGAATCCCTCGCACACAAGGATGTCAGGGTTGAATAAGAGTGCTGATGGTGAGCGAAATTAATGCTGAAGGATCGCGTAGGTGTTGCAAACCACATTTCAAGTGTTACTGGCTTGCACTGCCTCTCTGCACAGCCTCATTGTTTCATTGTTCTGCCTCGCTTCTTTCACCAAACGTGGTTCGTAGTGGCTCAAGTGTAAACTACAGTGCATCGCAGGAAGGAAGAGGGACCTGGTGGTGGTGGGGGTTGGGAGCAGGATCCCAGACCATAAAACCTGGCAGCCGCCCTCCTGCATTGTTCAGCGCCACCATTCCAGCCCTGTTTTACCATTTTCTCTCTGTGTCCTGCGTATCCTGTCCTTTTAGAGGCAGTAAATGTTGTTGACTAACATGAATCCTGAGCAGGCTTCTCGGCTGCCTTTGTTCCTGCAACGAACGCCCATGAAAGCAGGGAAAATGTTGTGCTAAAAGAGCAAATAAATATGTTATGGTTATGACTTTTGACACAAACGTCATCTGATTCCAATTAGACGTATATCTGGTTGCAAGCAGCATGCATTACACAGTGGTAAGAGTACAATAAATACATACCACAGCCTTTCTGCTTCATCTTAACACACCCAAATCTCCTCTTACGGCACCACCTTGTGGCGAGACTGAACTGTCTTTTTTTTTTTATAAAAAAAACAAACATGCTGCAGCGTCATATAACAGCAGAAGGCCACAGTGACTTAATGTATCTGACACATTGTAGCACATTTTTGTCCCATACTCCTAAAATGTTATTTTATAATGTAGCTTTAAAATAAAAATAAAAGGAAATGAGATCATGTAATAAACAGTCTTGTTTTGGCAGGTTCACCTGCATACTCACAATCAATGCAAATGTGATATATAGCCTCAAGCTTTAGTGCAAAAATGTTTCACTTAACTTTCTATCGTAAATGATTTGCCTGTTCTCATGTGTGCAATGAAACATTCAACATGACCCCAGCAGGAGCGTTCAACTTCTGTGGAATGCAGATGCTCCCCTCTTTAGTCTATTCATGTGATTTAAGGCTGACAGGGAAACCAAGGAGGGCCAAGACTGGAGGCTGGACATGACAATGAAGCTGGAGTCCTGCACAAACTGCTCCCCCTGCTGGTGGGGTTCAGAGGGCTCTGAGGGAAAACACTGTGAGAGGCATGAATTTAGTCATCTGTCAACTTTACTCAAATAAGTTGTAAGCAGAACAGTGATACATCACTTAAAGTCTTTACATAATATTTCCTAACTTTCCCACTAACACAGTCAGAGTTCATCTGACAACCACATGGCCAGTGGGTCTCCCATCAATCCCTCCTCTTGTCTCTCTCTCTCTCTCTCGTCTTGGCAGGATCAGAACTGTAAACAGAGGGCAGAAAACGCCTCTATGATCCCAGCTGCAAATAGAAAGCTGGAGACACGGGAACATTTTTCTTGAAACCGCTGTACACTCCACACTAAATGTAGCCTTTCTCTGAGATCCGAAGGACTGATGAAGCCTGTCATAATCATTTCTATGCTACATTAACAGACGCAACACTGTAGTTAGCCTTGGCATGAGCGAGTGTTGCTCAGCGGCCTCGAGCATTCATAAACTCCAACCTCCAATCCTGCTGAAGTGAAGGGTAAACGTCTGCCTGAGTTTAAAAAGTTTCACATCAGAAGCACTTAGTATTGCCTTTTAAAAGCTCTCGGATTATTTTTGTTCCATAGCAAAACCAAATACATCTGCTCTGATTATAGTAATATGACCACAGTTGTGTTTTTCATAATCAAATTCAGACTTCGTGCAAAAAAATTGCAAAGGCTTAAAAGCCTATCAGCCCCCCAAAATATTTATGGAGGATAATACTTAGTATCAAAGATCTTGTTACCTGGGACAGCTACATTTTGTAGTCCTTTATCAGATGGGAGCGCTTACAGGAAACACCTAACAGTTTCCAGGCACACGGTCTGTATTTTCAAAATCAATTTCTGTCTCACAGTTGGTTGCAGTGCCACTGAAGTCATCAGGGTCATGCACCTTCCTCCACAGTCGTTTGCCAGCCGCTTCCAGCTGAAAAATGGAGCCTTCTGGACTGGAGGGGTATATGAACAGAGATAGCTTGACACAACCATTTGTTTGGCTCAGGTGAATACAGCCAGACAGTAACACAGTCCCTTCTCCGCAGCAGGGCTTGCACTATGGCCAGATCCTACTGGACACTCATTCCTCAAAAACACTCTGAAGCTGTACTCTGAGACACCACTACTGTGCTGTTTATAAAAATACAACAATGGTCTCTTTTATGTAGTCTGCACCCTGATATTCAAGAGTGTTGCTTAAAATGCAGGGCAGAGTACAAACACAAGAATCAAAGCAAGAATCAAGCAATAATTCTTGGCGAGTGATATTTTACATTAAAATTGTGGTTCTTCAAAGTGCAGCAGGTGGCAGAAATGATGGAAGACACCACACTAAAGTATCTATTAGTAGCAAAGTGGGATACCTGGAAGATGGAGTTTATTAACTAACAAAACATTTTTTAGACTTGTTTTGTTTGTATTTCTACAGCCTTGCTAAAGCGAAATAAATGTGGTGTAGTTAGACATAAATACAGTGTGTGAAGACACTGAAGTGGAAACACACACACACACACACACACACAAAGAGATTTGGTTTGGAAGTCTCAGGATGAGAGCTCTGGCAGTCACAATCTTGTTTTCTTTTTAAACTGGCCCCAATGAGCAAGGGGTGGCTCTGAATGAAACAAACTTGTCAAGGTAGCCACACATTAAACCATATCCTGCTTTATTGTCTGTTTCACTGTCAAGGGAATCATATTTTACAAAATCATCACCATGTTCTATTCAGTGAGACTTAGTTAGTAAGTGAGACCATAAACTCATCAGGAAAGTGTTTTCCGAGGTTATATCACGGGAAATAAGGTGTCAGTTTTCTTGTACAATCTGATTTCTTTTTTGCATCCCCTGCTGGATGTTAGAAATATTGCAGGTTTAATGCATTTACACATTTGTTTCACTCTCCAGACCTGGAAACTATGCAATACTCTTTTATACAGTCTGTGAACCCAGCACCACCCACTGATTTATGCAGATATGCCATGAGAGAAACACAGTTTTTAATTAACACAATTCAGCATTAAAACTCTGTCTTCATGTTTCGAAAGTCCTTACTGTCTCTGTTAACAAATGATTTATTAATTTCCCTCAATACACAAGGACCGACTCACAAAGGACCCCACACAGTATAAATTTTTGAATTTCAGAAGTCAGAATGGCTGTGATAATAAATATAATTGGTGATAAATAACACTGAAGCCCAATTTTGTGGCGATGACGTTATGTGGCTCTAGCTCTGTTCTTTATTGACCGGGTCACACGCCTTCGTATAAAGAGTTTCGCTGTAACTCTTGTGCGACTGTCACAACTTCTCAGACTGGCCGTAATATTCACGGCTGCATACAGGTATGAACTGAAACAGCCCCGCACCTTGCATGTAATGAATTTGAATGTGTGCCTGATTCAGTATTAGTCTGGCTTACTGCTCGGCCCTGCAGGAAATGAATTGCCCTTTATTTAACATTACAAATTACAGGTGACCCACGGTGAGGAGAGCTGTGAGTTTGATAGGTGCGACAAATAGATTTAGAGAAGCAATGATTTCCTTCCAGATTCCTGTTGTGCGAATGCAAAAGATTAAATGACAGAGGATATTAGGAAATAATTTGTGATTCCCACTGTGATAAACGTAATGCTGTTAAAAGGCAATGAATATGTCTGTTTTCATCACAAATAAATCACATTAAGTATTAGATTGCATTAGGGTGATTTGTTGTATTGCAAATTGTCATGTGCTAGCAGAGGGCTAATGAGGATATGAGGTTAGCATTGCTGCAGGGATGGATTTCTTTCAGGTAACACCATGCTGCTCTAAGTGCTTCAGGTGTGGACTGAGCAACATCCTCATTAGACATCCTGGAACCTGTGGTAAGGATTAAATCCTCAGTTTTCAGTCAGTATAGTCTTTTGCCAACAAGGGTCCCAGGATGTAATAAGCTAAGCTAAATGCTGTACAGTAAAAAACTTGTCAGCATTGTGGTATTTAACTTTGTTCTCCCCAAGATTACTCAGCCAGGGTAAACCACATCAGTCAGATGTTAGGATCATATTGCCCCAGAGATAAATCCATCAGTTTCCTTGTGGGTATATCCAAAGCGAATGTGTTCAAACCATGCTTTACACCATCTTTGGTTCCCTCTAAAACCAGTGACTTGGCCTGTTGAGTAATGAAGTGTTGGAGTTCAGTAATGAGACTGTTTACAGGGCGTGCTTGTTTCACATGAATCAAGCCCAGTGTGTGGTTAGATAAATACCAGCTTGGCCCTGCACGAAGCCAGTCAAACCTTCTCTGCTCAGGAAATGGCAGCCAAATTCCTGCGGAATGAATGAAGAGGAAATCTGCGAGTGGCAGCCTACCACGAGATCGCTCTGAAAGGAGAGGGTGGAAAAGCTGTGGCCCTTCCTCTGCTATGGACCCGGGCCAGGGCTCACTAGGTGAGACTGATGGAATAATAATACACATCCCGAGTGTTCTTTTCATTAGCAGCACGGTTTCATGTTTTTCATCATCCTGCTGAGAGAAATGGAGAGACCCTTATTTCTGAGGTGGACAAATTACCCTTTCCCCTCTGGGAGATGCAGCTGCATTCAATATCGTGTATGTGTGCCCGTGTGTGCGTTTCTGTGTGCGTTTCTGTGTGTTTTAGGTGGGGGTCGTCGCTCGATACAGGGATTTCCTGTGGAAATAATAATTAACCGCAACATGCGCACAGAGCCAGCGATAAACACTCGGCCCTCTCCCAGAATATTGTCTTTTACAAGCAGCCAAGTACCTGGATTCATCTCATTTCCTACATGAGATTTAGATGTGAAGCAAACTTCCATTAGGATATAAGAAGTATTAGTTTAAAGCCATGACCTCAATCTGTCAGTTGTGTAAACCTATCAGTCTAGTTCTGCTTGAACTGACGTGACAGCATGGCCATCTGTATTTAGAGCACATTATCGGTGATTCATATTAGCCCTTAACCAAAGCAGTCCCTCCATTAACTCCACCTGCAAACACCTCATATCCCAGGTGACCTATTTTCTCAATTACTAATGCCATTACTCTACACTTCCTGTCCTCAGCAGCCATCACTAGGCGTCCAGATTAGAGCGGATTTCGCCGAAACTCCTCTGACGACTGCATTAGTGTACATTTTTCTGCACTCTTATTACAGAGCACACAGAAGAAGAGTTACAGTGCCTCTCAAATGAAGCAGGCTTGAGTGATAAATCTTCCGCACTAATGTGCACGCTTAAGAGTTTTTGACTGTAAATAAAGTCTTGGGAGACATCCTGTATTTACATGGAGAAAACCTTGAGGAAATAGTTCCCCCCCCCCCCCCCTCGCATGGGTGTGTATGCCTGCAGCCAATCAGGATTCAAGCTGCAAATGCCATTTTTTTCCCTCTAGGAGTCCTTACCAAGGCGTCATAGCTGCGTTTGTACTCTTACATGTAAGTAATGTAGGACAATAATTCACATGTTATGAAAATACTGTAGTCATCTTCCTAAAAAATAACACAGGGTGTTTAGAAAATATAATGTAAAGCACCATCTGCGATCATACTACCTGTGATAGAAAAGTACAGCAAACAGCCATCCGAATAACCATCACACAACCGGGATGTCGGCTCATTCCGGGTCAGCATATAGCTTTTCATCATAATCATCAAAGTGTCATCCATCTCTGTGCAAACACGGGTGACACCTTAATTGCTTTTGATAATACATTCATCCTGTCAAAACGATGCGATAATCAAGTTGTTTCCAGAGCAGCCATTGATGCCTGCACTAAATCAGTGTTAAAAAAATACAGTAAGGTACAGTTCATCTCGTGTTTTTTGTGCATTACGTTTGTCGATAAGTTCAATAAACGTAATGCACACGCACGCAGTCATCTGCCATTTGTAAGTTCATCATTTACAAAGTGTACTACCTCCAAACTTACAATTAAAAGCATAAATAGTATATCCCGAACAGTTTTATGACATGTATGAGGTGTGATCAAAAATTCACAGGAATGAGTCTATAAAAATTTAAAACCTTACCTGACCTAAAATTGGCAAATTTTTAAATCAAATTCATCTTCTTGATGAATTTGAAAACAGTCTTCTGGACTGTTTTCAGTCTGGCTCTTATTTAAGGTCACTCCCTGGAAGTCTCATGTTGTCCTCTTATCCTCATGCCTCTGCATTCTGCTTTCGATTTCTTCCAGTATGACAAAGCAGTGATCATTCAACTTGATTTTTAACATTACAGTTGGTGAGAGAAGATTGTGTTGGTGTGGCCAACAACTGCACCACTGGCAGGCACCAGAGTTAGGGTTGCTTTGGCTTTTGTTGTCCTCCAGACACCTCGGGATGGCTCTTCTCTAACAAAACTCTGGATTCTTTAAGTCAAACGTGCTTAAAAAAAACTGCTCAGGCACAGATCCGGACCCAGCTCTCATCACAAGTGGCCATTCTTCACACAAGATTCAGATTAGTTTTGAAAAAGACTAATCTGTTGGTGTCTGCAAGTTTGAGATTTTTGGTGAAATTGCTGTCCGTGCAGTGCAGGCGGTCAAAACCGGACATCCGGGGAGCGATCTGAAAATAACAGCTGCAGTGGAAGCCATCTGGACATGCTTTAAAAGAGGATGTTGGCCTTGCACTCTGACTGATTTCAGGTAAGGCTTTTTATTTTTACAGGCTGATTTACAGAACTCATAAACAAACAATGAGAAACTAGCTATGAAAATCTGATAACTTCACTTCTTCACACACTTTTCATCTGCAGATACAGCTGACATTAATTCAAGTCATTTTATTTGAATCGAAACAACTACTTCTTAAATTATAAAAGGTCTTCCAAAGCTGGAATTATACTCCTAAACTCATTTGAAGTTCATCTCCATTAATTGTATCTAATGTAGCTTATTTATATTTTTGTCTCTATTTTAGCTGCAAATGTGTTTCCAAACACATCTACGCAATAACTATAATATAGCACAATAAATTAGACATACTTTTATAAATGCACCTGCTTTCAAAATGTTCAATTATTAGGTTGTTTGTACAGCTTATAGACTAAACAGCTTATAATACAACATGTTTAACACATTCTTCTGCTCCTGTCAGAGTTTAGCTTTGAACTTCCTGGCACTTAAACTCAAAGATCTGCTGCTTGGGAAAGTATTGATTATTTAGATTAGCTTTCAGTGGAGTGGAAACCACCTTCACGCAGACCATCAAGTGCTAATTGGTTTGGAATGGAGCAAAGGTATCAGTGAACGGATTCCAGATGACACTCCAGTGATGGAAACATCCTTTAAGTAAATGTAGCAGTCGGCTCCAGCATACCACACCATGCTTCATCTGCTCAGGATGTCTGATTACGCAAGCAGTCAGTGCCAGCTGAGGCACAGGGTTCCTCTGTAGTGCATTCTTCTCTTTAATGAAGTGCACTGCTGCCGTTGCAGTTCTGCTTTGGGTCTGTGTGGCAGTTATCTGCTCGGCCTGTACTGTAAGTGGGAAAGTATCCGAGGCGGCAACGTCCCGACGGGTTTGGTACAGATGGAGCCGTTAAAGGCGAGCCACAACGATCAACTTTTCTGTGCCAGATATATTGGAGAATGAACAGGAACGATGAATCCAGTTTAGAATATTTAAGTGAAGTTCACAGAAAACAACATAACTAGCCACAGGAGAGTGGCACGCTGAGCCTGCAACTGAAACAGCCAAGTTCTGTGTTTAGCCGTTTAGAAAACTATAACTGTGTTTTTAAGTAGACACTATTAGTTTTGTTTAACATCATATGAGATATGATTATTGTATAATGGCAGAGTTTTAAAAAAATCTTTCTGCTTTCCAATGGTTTTTCTGTAATGGTAGTTCATAGTCACGGTATGTGGTGAAAGACATGTTTGTTGGCTCTGTCAGAGCCCAGTCCAGTGTGAAGAGCAAACCTGGATACCCCGGCATATTGCCCTAATTGGACGTCACATCAGCTCAGCGGGATACGAGGGGGGTGATGTTGTGAATTGTATTTTCTCGCTCATCGTGGGGTCTTCCCCCCTGCTTGCTGTGCTCTGGAGGTGTCAGGACACCAAGAGCAGACTCGCCATATTTAATACAGAAATCAAATTCTGCCCACTTTGTATCCTCTCTGATCTGATTATCTCTGTATTGATTGACATCATATACCGCCATCTTCTTCATATAAAGTATTTTAAATGGGTTATTGTCTGTGCATCTCCCACTGAAAATGGATACATTCAAGTTTTGGCTTTTTCTTTTTTTGCAGGACAGTCTTTTCTAGAAATTTTATGAATCAGATTTTCTTCTAAATGTTACTCTCACACTGATCTTTTTATAAAAAAAAAATATACATGCTTTCAGCCTCTATTGCTACCTTTTTATAAGAGTATGAGTTCTCCTTCAGATGTTTTGTGCTCGAACTGTGTTGTTGCAGCTGGCAGATGGCTCACACACCAAACACTCGGCACATGATTCCATTATGCCAATTAAAAGAAGGAGACCTGGTGTGCAGAAACTGAAAGTAACCGTTTTGTCTTTATCAAGGACGCCGGACTATTAAGATCTGTACACGCTCCCTAGTACTGGGACTAACTCCATTTGTTTCTACAGCATCCAACACATTGATAAAATCATTTGTTCACATGATATTCCCTACTCGAGATGTAGAGAAAAAGTCAAAATGCTGAATTTTGACATCTGATTGATGTTTACTGTGTCCCTGGAAAGATAAAATGTTGGCATTTTAGACTTAAAGGAATAGCGAGAAACTTTAGGGATGTGATTTTGTGAGGATTTTGACATAATACAGTAATTCTGACACCATAGTGGTATTTTTTTTTTTTTTCGTATTACTGATTTTTATCAGTACGCTGTTTTCTTTCTATCATGTTGGTCCTTTAATGTTGCCAGATTTTATTTGGTTTGGACGTTATCCACCCAGACAAGTCTCCAGCAATAATTTCCAACACTGTCCTTTGATCTATAATAAACCCCACTGGTTCAGCAAAACCTGCTCCATCCAGTCCAAGGTATTTATTAATTCCCTAAAAGATTTCGGGTACCTCTTTCCACAAATGCAAAACTAGTGCATTGTGTTACATTTCTAATATTCAGGATATTGTCTAGAGTTAAGTAAAAAAATCAACTGTTTCAGTGGTTTAACCCACTATTACAGTTTTAGATGAACGTCTCTCCTTTGTGTGATCAGTATGGTATCATGTACCAATGTTATGTTATAGGATGTATTATTATTTCAGTCTTCATAAACCAGCTACAAGGTGGATTAATTCCTACTTATCGAGATAGTTAGCTTAGCTTAGTCCAATTATTAGAAACACTGGAAGCAGTCAGGCACCATTCAAACTTACTAAATAGCAAAGCCATCATGTTTATGTCGAGTAAAACACAAACCAAAAAAACAAATACATAAAATGATAATATTGTAATATTATATACACAAAACCAACATATTTAAGGGCGATGTATTACAAAGATGATGTATTTCCCCACAATGAGTCTTTGAAAGTAACCACTAACGAAGAAGAAGAGCACAAAACACTTTTGAAGATGCAAAATCTGTAAAATGTAGCTGTGTTTTTTTTCCTTTTCCCATCAAGCTTGGTATATAAATTATTATGTTACTAAATCACTGTTATATATGAATGTGCAACTATACCCCACCCATCTGAACATTTCCCGACATATTGAAGCAGTTTGGCTGCTCTTACATATGCCATTTGCCTCACACCAAGCGCTCTGTGTCTGCTAATGTTGCAGTCAGTTCCTGATTAAATTATAAACAATGCTGAGTGCTATAGTAAACATATGGTTGTGTATACTTCATGATCAAAGCCTCTCTTAAGATGGTGGCATGCGTTTCACTTTTAGCGTCTCTCTATGAGACATAACATATTAATTAGCGATTGATAATAACCAGTCCTCGTAATAATGATAAGAGAGCTGATAAGAAGTTATTCGTTGCCTTTCAACCTGTTCGGTGGGAGATGACAGGAAGGGTTGCTTAATGAACGCAGAGCTCTGTCTGAAAACATGCAGACAAAGAGCGCAGTTGAAAAAGTTCTGCTTGCAGCAGATACACAATCTGAGCTGTAAAGATACAGATCAAAGTTTGACAAATGATTATGATGATTTTGATATTCCCTGCAGACAATTCTACTTTTTCATTTCCTGGTAAATTGTCTCGACTCCACGCCTGTCCTGGTGGGTTTTCCTACCACTCCCTTCTCCATTTTGTGGATTTATTAAAGCTAACATTTGTCAGCAGGAAGATGGTTGATATGCAAAACATGGAGCAGCTCTCACTTTAGTAATTCTGGCTGTTAGAGAAATGAGATATGAGGAATGCCCTGCTAAGACACAGCAGATAAGAGACATGAGTAATGTTCAGAAGATTTGGATGTTATTACTCTTTATTATTTATTTTTATTTGTACCTGAGAGCTTTTCAAAGAATGATGTCACTACAGAGCAAACAAGGCAGCCTCTGCAAATACAATTTATTAAATTAAAGGATCCAATACAAAGAAGGTTGCATTTTTATATTTATAATTATAATTTATATTATAATTGAGTAAGACTTGAAAGTTTTTTGGGGGGTTTTTTGCAATAGAAATGTTATTGTTGAAAAAATACGTTTGCTAAATTTCAATAGGCCGTCTTTCCTGGACTGCTTACTGGAGCGGGAATTCATTTGCAACATGCAGCCAAAATATTAATGAACAGTTATCACAAATCTGCATCATTCATTCGTTGTACTGCACAGTGTAATTGCAGCTCAAATGTCAATATCATCCCACAGAAATCAAATTAATATTATGCCTTCATGCACACGATGAGACGAATCGCTTCTACAGTTCAGAGACGTTTACATTTTTATTTTACATTTTCTCATTTAATTGAATCGTCACAGCATCGGGCTTTGGCAGTGCGATGTTGATGGGATCTGAGCCTATTTTAAGATTATTTTTTTTTTAAGTTTACATATTAAGTTGCATAGCATACAGTGCATTATAGAATCAATGTGTAACAGTTAAAGTGTTAATAATATTTTTTTTTAATACATAAAAATAATGTAAAAAGTCCACTCAAACTTTGTGTATTTATTTATATTAGCCTTCAACTTGTCACTCACTCCATAGGCACCACTGTATAGGTAACTGATTAAAGACATTGCACTTTAACAGCAGTGCGGTCTCATTGCAGTCATTTACCCCAAGAATCTGTAGGATCACATTGCCCCTTATTGATTTGGGGGAGTTGTTTAGTATTCCTTTTAGGATGTTGCAGGCTTTGTTGACATGGTCTATGAACCTGTTCCATCATTCGAGCTATATTTCTCCCATTTGCGGTTTATAGCATCAATATCCCCTAGTGATTTATGCCTTATCACAGTATTTATCATCTCAAAGAGATACATCTTTTTCCCCCTGCTTTTGTTGTCAGGCTGGTTCTGTGATACAATGAGGTACAACTCTGTATAGTCTGAAAGCGGGACAATTTCTCTGAATATAATTTGTGCTGGCCTGATAAGGAGAAAGGACCATGCTGCGTGAGGAAATTGTTCTGGTAAGTGACTCTTCCCCTCACATTGCCAAGCTGCATCTCTCTATATAAATGGCCATTGTCAGGAACACACATCAATCTTGGTGCATATCGCTACAGAGCCAGGAGGCGAGTCGGCATAGTCTGCTGTTACCAGTCACAAATGTGTTGAGCTTGTCTCCTCTAGCCATTCCCACTCTGTACAGTAGAGGCACAAGCTGTGGCCAGTGTTCTGAAGAGTGGTCACTTTCATTAGAGAAGTCATTAAAGGAATTACAGGAGCTGAGCCATGGATTTTTCTTGGATTATTGTGCTTGGATTTAGCTCAGTTCCACAAGCACATGACTAAAATACCGGTGCAGCCGTTGCAAAAAAATTGTTTTCCTTTGTGTGTGAGAGAAATGGGGGAGAAAACAGTTCTGCTGATGTGTGTGTCCGTGTGATTGTGCTTGGCTTTCAAAGATAAAAAATTCAACAAGGTGATGAAAACCTTTCTCGTGAATCTTGTTGATTCAGTCAATCATTCTATGCACCCTTATCCTGATCCCAAAGGTCTTTTTGTCCAGTTAATTAGGATAAACTATTGTCTCTGGTACATCCCTGTATCCAAGTCTGATCAGTGTTTTTAGCCAATCAATAGTTTTTTCAGGGTATTCCGTTCATTATTTTTCTTAGTTTTTCAGCTCATCATTAAAACATTATGAACAAAGAAAAACAACAATTTCTCTTAATTATTTCTTTACTTATCCAGCTCTGAACCGTGTGCCATCCATGCTGTCCCTTTTGAATGAGAGCCTTTCCATCTGGAAGCAGTATAAATGAAATCAACAAAAGCCTGTACCCCAAATAATGTGTAATTATAGAGAGGAGTTTAGGATACTCTATGTTACACTCTCGCCAGTAATAATAATGTATTATACAATATGAGAAGGGGATGTTAGACTACTCTATAATACAGCCTGCACTCCTAGTTATAATGTGTAATACAGTGTGAGAAAGGAAAAATACTCCATAATACAACCTATTCTGTACTTTGTAATTGCAATATACAATTTTATTTTAATACCCTAAAGAAAGCCTTACAGGAAAAATATTTAGCATAAGCATAGTAATAGCATTTTCTTCTTTCCTTTAAAACTGCCAAATGTTATACTCTTGTTATACTCTAATTAGTAAGTAAGGCTGTAATTTGAACTAACAATTACACCCTACATGTCAGAAACATGACGTGACTATTTTATTACTTTAAAGAAAATATAAAAGTATAAAAGATTTGAATGTTGTGTTTCTTGCTATAGTAATCTCTTCAGATCAGATGAAGTTAGTAACTTGTTCCTGGACACTAACTCACTTTTTAACTCACTATTTTTATATAATAATTGTGATGTGATCAGTGGAATATCCTGTTAAATTTCAAAATAATTTCACTACAAAGTCCTTTCACCAGGTATTCAGGAAATTTCATGCGATTTGGATGAAATCGTCTATGTAGATGTTTCTTTCCCCTAAAAACTTGTAGACTTTGTGTCGAGCCTAGTTTTGTTATAGGTTATATACACAAAATTATCTAAGAAAATTTTATACGTAAAAAAAGAGTAGCTTGATTGTTCCAGGTTTCCTTACCATAGTAACACAAATACAACTTCAGTAGTTGTGGCATAGCTTTTTAATACTCAAGATTTTAACATTTGCACTACAGATGGCGGTTTAATAAAAAAACAAACCAAAAAAAACCCAATTAAATCCATGTTCAGGGTGTTTATTTTTTAATGTTTGTCGAATAAAAGTCACTGGTCATGAAAACTGCAAACAGTGTCTACGTGTGCATTTCCACCTCTTTCCCCTTCCACTCATTTTTCATACTTACATTGTCATGACCTAGAAGTGTGTGTATTCAGGGGGATGTTTCTGATCTCGTGTCCCGAACTGTGGAATAATGTAAGAGCACTGGTGTGTTGCTGCTGTGGCTGGGGGAGCGTGTTGCCATAAAATATTAACGACTTGGAAGCCCAGCCACATGACAAGATGAATGTAATTGGCCCTCGCAGCTCTATCTGTGCATGTTAATGAGATAGGATGGTATTTAAATCAGTCGCACCCCAGACACTGTGGATGCAGTCTGGAAAACCACAAACAAAGACGCAGTGAGAGAGCACGGATGCAGTGAGATAGATACAGAAAATGTCACTTATTATTCAATGCGGGGACCTACTACTAGCATTTCCTTGTATTATGATTGCTTTTTGTTTATTTAAGCAGAACAGTATATGCAGCTCAGGCTTCAGCTCACCCTTTTGATTGAATACTGAAAACTGATTGTGAGACAAATTTGCTTTTCCAGAGCATGCATAGTTTGAAGCTCAAAGCCAGAAGATGCAAGTTGAGAGAACCTGTGGACAAAATGCATACATAAAGCTGTGGTAAAGCTGTGCACCTGCACAGCACCTGTCCCACTGGAGCGCCGGGGCTGAGCCCCTGCCTGTCGCCAGTGATATGGAACAAAGCTGTGGTCCCTAAAACAAACTGTGACCACCTCAGGAGAAAGAGGCTGTGGTAACTGCAAACAACAGCTTGAGTCTGCTCTCAGGGGACGAGACACAGGAAATGTAGGCGGTAGCAATAATATAACCTTAATCTTAAAGGCAAAGAAGGCCAGCAGTGAAGTGTGTGGGTGCTTCTGTGGGTAAAGCCTTTAAGACTTGCGCAAAACTGAATGAATTAAAATAAAAGTCAGCAGATGGGGCTCTGTGTCGCTTTACTTTCATTATCCTGACAATTCTTGCCTTTTACAGCACTGTGGTCATCCTCACTGGCACCTCATAAAACCACACTCGGGTCCTCGGCTGCAGACATGTGATGCCGGCTGGACGAAGGTGTGATGTATCAAAGCCCCAGACAAAAATCTTGGCATGCTGTCTTTGTGTGTGTGTGTGTGTGTGTGTGTGTGTGTGTGTGTGTGTGTGTGTGTGTGTGTGTGTGTGTGTGTGTGTGTGTGTGTATTTTGCGTATTTTTGTGTAGACCGGGAGAGACCTGACGCCAAAGGGTGGGGGAAGTGCAGGCAGGAGGACAGATGGTCTCCCTCATGGTGGCTGAAATAAAAGAGGGAATTAGAAGACTCCAAGGTGTACACTCTGACGGCAATTACAGCAAATAGATTGGAAGTGGACCTCCAGGCACCCAGGGAGACAGCTCTGTGGGGGAGAGCTCCACCTCACTGCATCTGGTCTGTACAGGCGAAACAGTCGAGAGAAACAAACAAAACAAAACAACACACACCTTTTCTTTCCTATCACTGACCAGACCATACTGGCTATTAGCATGCAACTGTATATCAGAAGAAGTGTCAGAATATCAAATAAATAAATAAACTTCATGTGTGCTGAGTCTGAAATGGATTTCTAAATTACCATTTTTCTTGGTTTGGATATGTGGTTGAAGGATTTGCAAAACCAATTTCAGACATCCCTGGGAGCTGTTTTGGTTAGTTATTCTGCTGCCTGCAGGAGTTTGAAAACAGTCAATTATTTTTGTCTTGCTTGCTTCCGCCCATTGATTTTCAAACGATTTTCACTGCACCTCGAAGTAAGGATATGCAGCAATTGAATTAAATAAGCCCTCCCAATCAATATAAAAAGCGTAAAACATTCACAGTTCACTTTCATAGCCTGTGGAAAGTGAGAATTCATTGCAGATGAAAATGCAAACAAAATGAAAGATACTTTTATAGATCTATGAAAGCTGTTATGAAGTTTATTGATAGCCATCAAATATTTTGAATATAAAATATTTAATGCATTACTTCTGGCGATATTTGTGCGCAGAATCTCAAGCAGGATTTGGGCCGCCGTCTTACTTTTCTGAAGCCATTTGGAGCGGTAGGGATCAACAGATTCCATTAGCCTTGCCCTGTGGCTGAAATAGTGAAATACCATTTAGAGAATAAGTGTCTCTAACCCCAAAACCTTGTGTTCCCATCAGTGCATAAATGATAAAGACGCAGTCTAATGAAACAAAAGGCTCCCTGCCAAAGTCGGCCATAAAAATAACATTTGGGTAAGAGAGACCTTAAGCTTATCCATTAACCTCCGAAAAGTGCCTGTACTGTTACTCCCACATGGTACGCTCTGCAGTGACAACACCACTGAAATATACACAAGACAACAGTAATAAAAACTTGAGCGATTCAGCTGCATTGCTTTATACTTCAATAAGATCCAGTTTCATACACTGGACTGGCAATCTCAACATTTCAAACTATTTAAAGGAACATTTTTATGAGGACACTTGATTTTTGCTGTAAAAATGTGTTGTTTAATTACAAATGTCTTAAAGAATGTAGCTTGCAAGCTACGCATACTATAGACCTTACTTTCTGGTTAGTGCACAGTAAAGTTCTGCACTATTATCGGCTACATGTATTCCCATGAAGATTTACTCAGCGGGTTTAAAACAAAATGAGGAATCAGGTTTGTGTTGTATACAATGTAAATAAGGCCAACTTTTGGCCTATGAGTTATGGCCTCCAGAACTGGCTGCTTTCCCTTCTTGCATATATTCATGAACAGTAAATCACTGGCTTCTGAAAACAAAATAGGGGCAAAGAAACAAGTGCATAAAAGATAATTAGTCAGGGAGCATATGTAACCAATCAAAATATTTGTTTGAGTTTAGTTATTTTTAGATAAAAATGCAGAGAGAGAGAGAAACTTAGAATAACACCAAGAAAAAAAATCATAACTTACAAACTCCTTCTTTGAAAAAGTCAATATTTGTATTGATGCCTGACTGCATAGAAGCACGTAATTATCAGTGAACAAATACAGTTAGTTTTGTGCTAAATTATTAGGAACCATAATATGGAAGAGGGGTTAGAAGAACAACAAGATCATATTTGCCGTGTCATCAGTGGAGGATATTACAATCCATCATGTTTATGGTGCTCTTGTTTTTAGTGATTTGGTTTCTTAAAGTATCTTGTGTCTCACACACTCTAAAATTGATGCCAAGTGGTTAGAGACTTTTATTTTGCCATCTTATTTGATTTAAAGTTCAGCAATTTGCTAGCCTTGAGCATTATAAGTTAAATTTGTGTCAGGAAGACTGGATTAGTACAACACGACGCTGCATGGGAGTCATAAATTTGGCACTGGAAGACTCAGGCTTAAGTTGCTGAACGGTGACAATGACCCTTTTTTTCTTGAACACATCCCAGTTTTGCTCATGAAACTTTATTACTGGTTTATTCATGAAAGGTCCTCCTCCTTTCACCCTCAGTGCAATTCGAGGGAGAGCACAAACAATATTCAGATCTGCATGTACACATGTTGTTTTGTGACATGTTTTCTGATGCAGCACCAGTATAAATCTAATAAATCTATGCTTTCACAAGCACAAATCAGTCTGTTTCACTTTAGGTTATTCAATTACTCTTTGTCTATAAGATAGGAGTTTATAGTGTGCCTATTTTAAGCAACTGTGGGAGTATTTGCAGCAGCTTTTTAACATGCAGAGAAAGAAAACATCTGACCTTCACTCTACATGACTCTTGTGTTTGTGTTGGAATTGAAGAGAGCCTGAGAATTAAATAAAAAAAGTCTGTTGAACTCAACTTTTGATGTGGTCATAAATCATCGGCAATATTTCTTGGAACAAGCAAAATCCAAGATGAAATGTTAAAGGCCAAATAATTAAACCTAAAAACTGTAAAATCACAAAACCTCTGCCTTATTTCTGTTCTGAAGCTCTGCAGGGTAAGGTCTGTATTTTTTCCTTGGCAGCAGGGAGTCAAAGGTACTGAAAAGAAAACGTAGTCGTATTTAGGTAAGAAAAAGAAACTCAGCAATAGCTCTGTTGTTCCAGTGACATAACTACCGGTGCCACAGTGACATACTGAATATAACACTGAATTGAGGTTTGCAGCAAAAGAAGGGGAAAAGACAGTACGGTAAACAGCTGCGATGATCCAGCACAGATGGATGAATACCACTGGGTAGGTTGCTAAGTGCTCATCTCCCTGCACAGACAGTGTGTTTTGTCTGTACAGTTAGGCTTTTCTTCTCCCAGAGGTTGCCTGTTTGCCAGTCTGCAGATCTTTTTGGATTCCTCTGAGAAGCAGCTGCAAGAACCTTGAACATCTTCTAGTAATTCAGATGAAATGACCCAAACAATCTAATCCGAGGTACAACTAAAAGTATTCATAGCTAAGGCCAACTTTCAACATGCGAACATACTGTTTGCTTCAAAACCTCCAACTGTGGGATGATGATAGTATTTCATTTAGCCTAAAGAATGGTGTAAACATCTGCACAAATACAAGAATTCTTTTGTTTCCCAACAAATCGAAACATCGCATGCTAGCAACTAAACGCTGCTGCAGATTTTGTCTTGAACGTGCTCATCGTAAAAATGTTTAATCAAATGAACATAAGTCTTATCAGATATTCGAAGTCTTTAAAGAACTATTCAATATCCTCCATGAATGATTTTAATAGAGTGAGTCATATTTCAGGTGGCCTGCTTTTCAGATTGTATCATTGCTCAACATTTGTCACCTGTCAAATTATTTTCCCCCTGCATGTCATGTTCATTTGTCAAAACAGCGCTGTTCAAAGTTGCCTACTGCTTCGCGTCCAACTAAATCAGATTTTTTTTGGGGGGGTGGATTTTTATTTGGATGTCATATTTATGGTAATGATACAATAATGGAATTGCACACAATTTTAAATGCAATTTATCTAAGTCTTAACGTATTTAAGCAAATATTGGGACTAATGGTGGGAACATAAAGTGAGAATAAACAGATGAATTTTTCAGAGGGAACGCATTTAATAAGCCATCATGCAGTAATCCTGCAGAACCAGCTGCTGCACACAGCAGCCTTTGCTGAGTATGAGTCCCCTGCCAAAATAAAGAAACAGTTGTAGTCTTGTTCAGGTTGAAGGCAAAATAAAAATAATTGCATTCAAAAGCCAAGTTACCTTAATTTTAGAAGAACATTTAACCTTTTCACGTTAATGAGAGCTGGACTTGCCCAGAGTCCAGACCACCAGAGGCAGTTCCCATGCTAGAGACTTACCCCTGCCTCTTATCAGGGTTTTAACGCATTAATATTTCTACGGGGTCTGATCAATGCCAGTGAAAGCCATTTTTTATCATTCTTCCAGCTACGTAGACAACATCTGAGTTACGGTTGGTGCATCCGATGCACATTTATTCTTCCTTCCTGACAGTTTTATGGAACTCATTATCCGCTTTGTGGCCATGGCTGTGAATGGAGGACCTGTGTGGGTTTTATGTGTAGCCAGTAGCTCCTCCACTGACCACATTTAATGTCCTCTCTGAAACAAAGAAAAGGAGGGAGGGTAGGCAGGGTCAAGGGGGTGCATCCAAGCTCCTCTGATAACAGCAGCAAGTTCTACTACACACAGAGTGCCAATGTAGATGTGAGGGTGAGGACTGAGAGCCAGACCAAAGTTTTATTTACCTCAGGTGCTATGGCTCATTATAATGGTGTTAATGAGGAGCAGATGCAGCTGAGTGAAGAAGAAGGAGGGGAGGGGCTAAAGGAGCAAGGTGCTGCTTGTCCAGGGTAAACCTACATGGAGGTCTGTCCAGAGATCCCCAAATCCTCCACTCAGTGCAACAAAAACAGCCTCTCTTCATGTGTTAATATCTACTCAGCAAGTGCTATTAGCAAACACTGAGAACTGCCTACCGCAGTGATTTAGCACATCCATCTAAACCTTGGCTATGCTGAAAGGTTGTTACTGTAGTCGTAAATGATTCAGACCTTTGAAAACCCCTCTTGTTTCATCTATGTAATGCTATTAGGGCTTTTGAGTTCAAATCCAGCTTTATTTTATGCCCTGGATTTTACTTGTAATTAACCATAATTAAAAATAGCCATAATTAGATTGATATCAGAAACCTTTGCATCCTATAGGCCCGTGTTATTATGAAAATACAACAGCTCGAATGATGCATATCGCAGCGCAGAAGAAAGGATTATAACGTGCACAGTTTTTGGTCACTAAGTACTTACTGAATAACGACTATGAGTCAGTCGATAGCCAGTCTGGGAAGCTATCAGCTATGCTAACTTAGCGTCTGGGATCAATGACCATTTTTGAGGCCCAGTATTTAGATCTCTGTCTACCTGTCACTATTTAAGAATACAGATAAATGCAAAAATGCAAATAAAATGTTGTCTAAACGTTGTTGTGGAAACAAATGTCAGCCCTCCATGGATCGCCACACTGGCTATTTCCTTGCAGGCAGTTAAAGCCTCCTCAAATGCTATTGGCCAAATGGAAATGGAAATTGACTGCAAATGGAAACAAGAAGAGACTGAGCGGAAAAGATTTCCAGCCTAATGCATTGTTTGCTCCTGGTACAGTAAGTTAAAAAGCTAAAAACTACTGTGCTCAGCTGTTTCAAGAATGTTTTGTAAAAAATGAAAATGCATCCATTCATCAATTCTTAATCATGGAGGAAAGAGCAACAAACTATCTTTTGTTTCACAGTTTTAAACAGGAAATAGTCATTAATATTCTCAAGCCACAAAGGTGTCACACTACTTTTGTTTGAATTTTTTCAAACTTAAAATATGTATCAGTATAAGTGGTATAAAAACATAGCTTTCAGTAAGTTGGACACCAGAATTACAAATAAGGAAAACAAACCATGCTACTGTGCTAAGTAATATGATCCATTATAAAAATAAACATAGGTGGTGTAGTTAATTGTTCGTCTTAAGTACATTCATTCCGGTGTTGCAAAAAGGCTCAGTGGAGCTCCAAATATGTAGTTATTAGCTTAAAACAGTCCAAAATAAATACACAATTTACTCTTGACTGAGTAACCTATTAGTAAAAGTACAGCCTCAGCTGTTTCAGGTAGAAACTGGGCATTTAAAAAAAAAGGGTATGTTTGGGAATTTGTGATCCTACAGAAACAACTAGACTTGATGCTTTTAATTGATTATATTTATCATGACAAGCAACTAAACAATATAGGGCAAAGAAGAGTCAATATTACCACACTATTGAAACAGCAAAGTAAATATCTAACAAAATTCTGAAACTATCAATAAGCTTTTCCTATCTAAAAATACATTTCCATAAATCAGTGATATGACCGTTTATCCCAACATTAACGCCTCCCTGGACTGTTTCAGTAAAGAGAAATGCAGCCCTCTGTTGGTGCCAAGCCTCTATACTCTGCTGACAATGGAATGGCTTCAGCTTTGAGTTTGCCATTGTGTCTTCTTCACTGAATGAGAGCTGGCAGTAATGATCTCCATGAGCCCCCTGTGCGTGCCAGTGGTGGACCATAACAGTCTTTATTCACCATGAAACCTCCACTGGGAGCATCTCATGGTCCCCAGGACAACAATGCTGGCAGCCAAGCCCACAGTCCGCTTTACGTTTTTATGGGCTTGGCCTTCCCTCTGCTATTGAGGCAAACGCAGGCTATCAAACAAAACAATTTATGGCCCAGCCTGGTTTTGACCTTGGGCCTCCTGAAATGCCATTGCTCAAAAAATGTAGAAACCTCATGAATGGAAGCATGTTTATATTTATGAAGACATGAACGGATTTCTTTATTTTGGATAACATTGGAATATTTTGCCCAGAAAATATGGCTGTTTTGCTCCAAGCTGCTGCACAGGATGGATCCTGTTCAACATGCATGGATTTTTTTTAAGTATTTATTTTGTTGTCTGACCTCAGATATTTCTCTGGCATGAGTTGTTTCTTCTTTTTTTGAGTTTCTGATGCAGCTCTGATCTGGCTGATAGCGTCTGGTTTGTTTGGGTAGTTTGACTGAATTCTTTCTTTACTGGAGGGGCGTGCCTTGTTTTCATCAGCCAGTTCATGTCAGATTTCTTTTTTCCCCTGCTTTTGCTGAAAAGTTTTGTTTTTTGTAGCTCTAGTTGTTAATGGTTCATACTTCCTAGAAAGCAGAATTTGAAATTTGGCTTCTCTTTGCCAGCGTCCCAGCGGTCATCATGTAAAAAACAAATCCCACAAGAAACACCCATGTTTAAAAAGATATTTTAAAAGAAGAAAAAGCAGATTCAATCTGATATATATTGGAAATGCACAGACACACAGCGTATACTGTGACAGAAAACAAAACTCTGCATATGCATAAAATCAAAGGTCAAAAAACTTTAGATAGACTTTCTGGCTTGATCTGTTTTGCTTGGACTTGAAACTTTGTGTTGGCCTCTGTTACATCACAGATTGTTACATGCAGATTTTATTAAAAAGACTAGCTCACTTTTCACTGCAAGAGAACATATTTCTTCCGAATATCTACACGTGTCAGCTGGATTCTTCAATGTGATGTAGAGAGTGACCAAGAAGCATGAATGATACAAGATGAAAGAACAGCTTTCCGTCTCTGTGTGTTATATGGATTCTTCTCACGCAATTCCCTCAGAGACAAGGGGGTTCAGTAATCTGTATCCTTTAGTGAGAGAACCCCATGGAGATGCATTAAAGAGATAAATTGGTATCATCCCCAGTGTGACACACTCCTCATCTGTCTCTGCTTGCCTCCATTGATCACAATTTATTTTATTTGTGTTGTTTCATTATTAGGCGGAAGAAAAGCATTGCATTAATAAAGCCCTGATTATAAAGTTAAACAGAAATGCTATACTGTTAGACAGGAAGTTGTGGTTTAAGCACAAAGCTCCGGCACGCCTGCCCTTGTATCTTCTTACACAATAAACTGAGATCACAGGCGGCACTGATCATTCACTGCGGATTTAATTTATTTCTTAACGATTATCCGGCTCTGGAGTGGACACACTTCTCTGAATAGATCACTGAAACCCTACATTTCCCAGTAGCCCTGTCATATTTGTGAGACAAAGCACTGAGCTGGACTGATTCAAATTATTTAATTGATATACCTTAATACAAAAAACAAAAAAAGACTTGGTCAGGTTTGCTGTTTGAATATGCAAAATGAACACCTGAAAGATTTCACAGAGTCATAAAACTGCAGTGAAACAACAGAGAGGTCATTTGGTTCAGATCACTGTGAACAAATCTGTACATGTCTAGCCTGTTTTCTGCATTGGGAAAGGAATTTTTGAAATCAGTATCTCAACAATCATTCAACTACTATTTAAATGAGGAGTTTTAGAATCCCTCACATAAAAAGCCTATGATACTCTGCAAAAGTAGGGGTCTTATATAAGTTATTTGAATTTGCTGGAAATCTAAAATCAAATATTTTACAGGTTTCAATCATACCTTGTGAGCATAAATGGGCTAATGAAGTTTTCTCATAAATGTCAAATCGGTTACAGAGTCGTGTAAAACTGTGGTAAGTAAAAGACTTGCAAGAAAACAAAATAAAAAGAAATGACATATTTCTCACCAGGTTTAGTAGATGTGACGTTGGAGAATTTGAGCAAAGTCAAGTCATGCCAAGATTCCCACATTTAACCTGCTGGCTGTATCCCAGGGTAACTGTTGTGATAAATAGCCTGATAATAATTTCTAACAATAACAACGAACGGTACCATTTTGCATGGGTGCAATTAAAATAATTGCAATATTTAGAAAGATTGGACGTCTTCTGTGAATGCTGGTTGTGTTTTTTTGAGGAGGCCGCCAGTAACAACAATGTGGTAAAGAGCTGGCCCTTGTGCTGTGTGCCCTCACTGTATGTCAAGAGGTGATGTGGTAATGTGCTGACAGCATGAAATTTCAACACCATTTTAGAGTGGCTTGACCTAATATTCTTCCTTATGAGCCAATCCATTTGACAATAAACATGCTCAAACTCACTGCAACCTGGGCTTGGACTGATTTCTTTATTTCTGCTCAGTTTTAGTGGTCGCTTGGGCTCAGAGACCAGTTTCCAGTCTTCACAGAGGAACAACAAATAGTCAAGTCAAACAGCCTGGCACATCAGGGGTCTATGGGGGGGAAACAGGTGTAGTGTGGAAAAATGTAAATCATTTTGGTGTCTCAAGGGTGTTTTTCAAATGGAGTTATAAAACAGGGGTCTCAACTGAGGAAGACCAGACAGTCACGAGTAAGGGGTAGGAATGCATCCACTGGGCTCAGTTATGGAAAATGTTCAGTCCCAGTTCAGTTTGGACTTTGACTGTGAACCTGAAAAAATAAGAACCAAATACCTAACAAGTTATATAAGATCATATACAATCTTTAGTCTTGACTGGATGTAAGAGGAAGTTGTCAGAGGTAAGAATACAGAAGTATGACAAGTCAAATTAAAGTCACAGTGAAAAAATAACACATACCTGGTTGAATAAGACTGCATGATAATCTACAAATACATACGGACATAAAGACTTTTACATTTAGGTTTACAGATGATGTAGGGTTGTGTAATGGGTTATATTTAGGCCACATAGAGTGTAAACATGCTAGCAAAATGTATAGATTAGCCCAAGGGCAATGCAAAAACACATTTTCTGTCTTAAGCTTTACCCATCCATCCATCCATTTTCCTCCACTTATCCAACTGACTTTTGCAGAGGATCTGGAGCGTCTGAGAGCAGGAGGTGAGGTACATCTAGGACATGTCAAACGTTGTTTATTTCAGAATATGTATAAAGATAAAGCTAATCTATTGTAAATTGTGGGCTTCATATGTGTCTGAAACATTAGACTACCATGTTACGCTGACTGATATTCTCATTCTTGAACATGTAATACTGCAAATGTTAATTTCTGAAAAAAAGTATTGCATGTTTAGTTGAAAATAATCACTAAGATATCCACTAATTGTGTTTTTTATGCAATTAACAGGTCTCATCACTTCTTTGGCAACATAAACTAAGCAAAGTCCATTTGCTTTCGAGGCTCACATGCTTTTTTTTAAAAATAATGTGAACTTTCTCACATGGCAGCGGGAAATCACATTCATTCCACACAGCACAGGTCACCCATGAATTTGCAGTATTTATATTGCTATAAACTGCACATCACAACACTCACTGGAAGCTGTTTTCACATTCTCCAATCTCAGCTAACAAGCCAACAGGTATAATTTGAACCAAATAAAACGTGTGATATAATGGTAACATGCCCTGTGAGATTTGGTTGTGAATGTGTGGCAGCCTGAGTGTGACAGAACTGGAATGGGGCGCCGTGGATGCCGAGATGTCATGTGCTACACACCCTCTTACAGCAGGAGCTCCTGTTAAGGTTATTTTTACCCCAGCACCTGGAGGTGTTACAGACCTGCTCCGACCTGCACATTCTTTTCCCTCAGCACAATCAGGTGTGAGAGCAAGTGATCTTCATTCACTGCAATTAAGATTCTGCCTTCATCTTCTCCTGGTACACAATTACTGCTCTACTGCTGTTTGCTCTAATTGCTCTTTCTGCAGGGATTGGTGGGAAGCCAGTGATTGTGATGGGAAGGGGATTATCTGTTTCCTTTACTCTGGCCCCTTAAAAAAAATCATCTGTAAACTCCCCGGTGTAATTACCGAGCCTCATGATTAATTGTCTATTGAAATTAGCGCTGGTCTAGCTTTCATTTTTACTGCTACGAATATTAATTTATGTTAACTCTCCCCTTTTCTTTTTTTCACCCTTTATAAGGCACATCCTTTGAATATTCATCAAGGTCTTGAAAAATGGGCACAAGCCAATATTTTGACTTGGAGAACTGACACTTGGCTATCACAAAAAAAGCATATCTGGAATTAAAAGATGTTCTTTTGGACCATTAATAATATTTACAGGAGGTCGACAGGTGAGGAAAGCGAGGTCTTATTTAAATCACGTCTCATCTGTTAGTCGAGAGATGTCAGAGAATATGCAAAGCAGCAGCCCGGCTTTTGTTTTCCTTTGGAGAGGGAAGAATTGTTACATTTAATTCAGTTTGTATTTTTTAACCCTTGTGAGAAATGACAAGTTGAATAACTGCCATATAATCACATTCTGCATATTTTCATGCCATAATGTATAGATCTCAATGTCACCTTGAATAAAACATGCACCAGAGGAATACATTTGGGTAATATGGAAATTTACACTAAGGTCTGAATCAGATTAACTTTTGAATATCTCCATACTCTATCAAGCAGCGAGGACTCTTATTGGCCAGGATGGAGCATAGTTATGCACACATGTAGGTGCAAAACTGCTACAAGTCAGCATCGACTGAAAACACTTCAATTCTAGTTAAAACATGCTTTAATTGCATTTAATTATGTGCGTCATCCCCTTCGTTTGGGGCTTATGTTCTTCGGATAAAGAACTTTTTGCGTATTAACTGAATTTTTAATCATTTTGACATGTGTGTCACCTGTGAGATGGTTAACCAAAAAGTGCATTCTAATGTTATTCAGCTTGTTGGTGTATGAATGCATGCTTTTTAAACATTTGGACATGAAGAAGATCCACTGGGAGATCTCTGCATTTAAGTCTTCTTGTAGGAGTCAAGTACAACAAATCAAAGTCCTGCATATTTAGCCAAACTCTGGCTTCATCCTTATTAAAGCTCCACTGTTTTCCAAATATATGTGAAAACATATATAAGAGCCACATTTACTCTGTTCACTCTGTCCTTTTAATGAAAGGACAGAGTGACACATAGTTTTGGTCTTTTTGATGCAATTTGTTGACAATGACAAACATATATAACAACATCAAACCAATTTTTTTCTGCCTGATGATGTGGTGATGTACGGCGTTTTGTCTTCGTCTCAGTTCATTCACTCTCTCTCTCTAGCCACAGTCGCTCTATCATCTTTGTCCACCTGTACACTAAAAATCCAGTCGACCTTCATCCTGCCTCGTTCAATCCACATTCAGATAACGGGATCACACCGGGCAGATCAAACTAATGTCTTCCCCCCTCAGCATCTCTGAACGGCCGCTGAATAAAATTGCTGCTGCTGTGAAACGGCTGTGACATAACTTGATCCACGCAACGACGGCACACACCGCAGCTTGCTCTCTGCAATATATCAGTGCCAGGAAACAGTGGACGTGGAGACACGCTGATTGAATCAGTGGCCCTGGGGAGAGTTCATCTATACCAAACCAGAAGCAAACACACAAGAACCCCTTTAACTGTATCTGCTGTAACAATGTTTAAGGACTTAGAGGTCACTCATTCAACTTCCTCCTGACTAAGCACAGAAAAGAGTAAATGCAATGTAGAGCGTTTTTACTGTCTTCAAGTGGAATTCAAACCACACTAAAGCAGCCGAGAATTCACAGTAAAGCCACAGAACTAACTGTGTTACACTGTATTCTCCTTTTACTAAGTACCCTAACCCACAATGCACCATTAAATGTGTGCATAATTTAAATGAAGCACTTAAAAGTTATTTTGATAAGCACAGACTCACCCTGAAGATTCAAATATTACTGTTCGTCGTAGTGGTTTTAAAGCGATTTGATTTACAAAAATTGCGCTTAGGATTTATTTTCTGTGGGTATAAACAATTCAGTATTTACGACTGTCACCCTATGCTCCAGTCTTTATGTCTTTATGAGTCACCAAGTATTATGCGTTTCACTGTACTGAGACATATTATCATTCTCCAAGGATAAATGACCAATAACTTTGACAAATGACAGTAAAACCGCCTTAAGAGAGAGCTAATAGGAATCAGAGCTCCATGTTTGACAGGTTATGTTATGGAGTTCAGCATTTTTAACAACAATGTTACAATAATATCTAATAAAAGAGTGCGATTGTAAGACTGACAAAGATATTTGGTTTTAGATTTAGCTGCTCAGGGAGTAATAAAATTGTTTGAAATCTTGGCTGCCGCTAACTGTGAAGGGTACGCGCAGTGGATGTACAATGATCTTGTGGGGGATTTTTTCCCAATAGAAGGAAAAATGAGTACCAATGAATGATTCATGTCATGTATTTTTACTTTTATGGTGAGAGTTAATACGGCTGCAGAGATATGAATGCAAGCTGATGTTTCAGTTCAACATTTCAAATCACGTTTGCCCCTTTTTGACCCATACAATATGATAAATAGCAGTAAAAACAAACAAACAAAGGAAATGTTGTGTACTACTATACTGCAATCGGGTAACAAACTATCGTAACAGCAGGCTACGAAGTTATTCATAAAATAAGTAAGTGTTTGTATAGATTACAGCAGGTATACAAAAAACATTTATGTTTACTTATTGGTCGTATTTTATACATTTGATTCTACAAAGCTATTTACAGTGTGTTTTTCATTTAAATGTTCTCACACAATCATACAGTTTGGTGCTTGCCAAAGTCCCCTCAGTGGGTAGAGGGGTGGGCCTTTGATGCTGCAGTTAATATTTTCAGATGAGGTTGTATGAGTTTATCCTATTTATATGTGATCATGAATGTCTTTTAAGGTTTTTTTAAGGTCATTGTTTTACCCTTTTATTTTAATGATGTTCTGAACATTAGTTCTAATTAGCTGATGAACTCCTATATTATATTCTAATAATATATTTTGTAGGATCACAGTGGCCTTTGACTTTTGACCACCAGGTCTCAATAAGTTCATCCTTGAGTCGAGCTAAATGTGAAAAAACTCCCTCGAGGCATTCACGAGAATGAGATAAACAACCTAGCTGTCACCAGCAAGACTGAATTGTAATTTATGGAGAAGTTCTCTGAGAAATGAGATGTTGATGTAATAAATAATATGACACAGAAATGTTCTTTGTTTTATATTATGTAGTCTCCAAATCCACTTAAATTACTTTTGAAAATCTGATTTATTTTATTGGCCATGTGGACACTACCTGCACTGTGCCATAGTGCATCTCTCTGAGAATATGAGGTTATTAAACTGTTCCCTCATATGCTAATTTGTTAATTAAAGTGTCTTTGTCTCAGAAGAAATAAGCGATTTAAAAGAAGTACTCTCATTTGTGATATTACAGTTAATAGTGACTGTACATCAGTGATGTTTCTGTACCTGTGTCTTCTGGCTGCGAACAAGGGCGAGTGACTAATTTTCCTTACGGGTGTTCGAGTTCACCACTCCTAAAGAGAAAGCAGGCCCATCCCATCTTCTGCACCACTGTGACCCTGATCCTCTCTAGAGTTCCTATGCTCCACAGTAACCTGTGTTGCTATAGTTACCTTTTCCCGGCTACTCTGTAAGGTCACCAGCTCTGGTGAGCTCTCCCCTCAGAGAACAGGCATAACTAATGTCCTGCAGGTTCAGGCTTGATGTAAATAGTCTCAGTTGACAGCCTACTGTACAAATACTCAATTACATCTGCTTAAAGGAAATGATTTGTTGTAAGAGAGAGCACTCAACTTCTGTGACATCAGTGTTGCCAGGGCAACAGCAGCTGATTGCACAGGCTGGAATTAGGTATTGATCAGAAGGGGGGCCCGGCGCCAGTGAGGGACTGGAAGCGATCCGCCGCTACGATTTACAGAGGATGGGGGTGGGGGTGAACCTGCACACTTCGCCCCAGCTCAGAGAGCTGAAAACCCCTCAGGAACCAATTTACACACCGCTACAGTGCAATATCTGCAGCAGTCAATAATGGAAATCTGATGCCCCCTCTGCCATCAATGTGACCGCTCCTCTCCCTCTCATTAGAGCACCTTGAAAGTTCTAGGCCAATCCATAGGCACGGTAGATCTTTCCAGTGGAGCAGGAATATTTTGACTTTGGTATTCTGTCTAATTACACCTCTAAATAAGGCTGCAGCCGTAAACACGCTCTCTCCTTTGTTGTCCTCTTCATCTTAATCCTTATTTAATTTAATCACTATTATATCAAATTCATCCTCCTTTTTATCATATCTCTATTTACTCTTTCCACTCATCTAATAATCAGCAGCTAGTGTTTATTGTGTGGCTCCTGCTGATATACACGTGATTCAGAAATGCATCTTCACCTAATCAATTCAAAGTATCTTACTATGGGTTTCACATGGTTTTTATTTTGTGCAGTCAAGAGCATTTTGAAAGAATAATCTTGTGAATGATTAGCTTTGTAAAACCATTCCTAAAATGTGCTTTTGATTTGTTTGTATCACAGCTATTTCATATTTTCTGAAACAGTGGAAGAAATCATCAGAGGGAGAAAGAAAAAAAAGACACTGCATATCTAAATCTGTTTTAGTGCTGAAAATGTGATGACACTGTGGTTAGAGATTAATTAAAAACAATCTGTTTTACCATATTTGTGGAGTCTGTTCTTCTCGTGTTCATGTGGATTATCTGTTCAGTTTGTCTTTACAATAAATATGGAGTTAACTATCAGCATAAAAGGAACTGGCCTTAAAACAAAGCACTGCATGGACCTAGTTTTCTTTCAACAAATGATGCATCAAACTTGAACTTGTATCTACCAGACAAACTGTAAACTTCCTTAACATGAGCGGCAGATGTTTGTAAGTAGAGAAATCGAGACAGGCTACATCGCACACACCACACTGTGGTTTGACAAAATGCGTTTTGCATGAAGCACCTAGGAGCAGCTGTGGAAACCTGACTGCTAAGGCCTGATTTTCCTGCAGATAATTTCTGTCAAAAAGTAGCTCAGTCCATCCACACCACTGGGTAGACATGGAATAACTGAATGGTAGTGCACCACTATGTCTATAGAAACAATTGCTTTCTTGGAAAGTAAAACTCCCTCTCCTGGCAGTGCTCTGCAGTGCATGCCACGGTGTGAAGTAACACCCTGTGACATCTGAGGATGCTTAACCCTACAGGGCACATTGTGGCCAAATTTCCTCTATCCTCCACTGGAGACTACTGTGGTGTAAGAGAGAGAGCTGTCTCTTTTACATTACACAGACCTAGGACATGTCAACAACTTGTCTAATCACAGGAACTGATTATAGAATATATTTGCTATAATGTGATATATGCATATTAAAGTAAACTCTCAAAAGCAACAAAGATGGGCTCTTTAATAGAATCCAGCTATCATCAAGAGTAAATTCCAAGACCTCGATGTAATGGAAAAAATTCCTGTCTGATCTTCCCAAAGCTTTTGTCAGGAATCTGAGAAGCTGCTGGCTGCAGTTGTTGGAGTGTGAGCCTGGTCTGCAGTCACAGGAGTGTTATGGGTAGTCAACCATCCAGGGGAAGAGGGCGCGCTTACATTCCCTCCCTGATGGCAACAAAATTATGGTGCCATCACCAGAAAAGTCAGACACAAGAAATTGAACCATTGCAAGACAAAAACTACAATGCTGGGATGATATCTGAAATTTTATATGAGATGAATGGTGCTTGATTGGAATTCTCACATTGGCATGCAGAGAACTGAGACTCTAATCTAGAAAACAGCCTGAAAAAACAAACATTTATAATGCAATAAGAACACTTTAGTTTGTGCATATTTGTTTGACAACATGTGTGTCGGAATGCCAAAGCAGCTATTAATTTTCTTCCCTTTGCATAGTATTATTATACATTGGCTGGCCCTGCCAATTTAATATGTTGTACATCTTTTTTGTCTCATTCCTTATAGTGGATTCAATGTCATCTCTTTGTTGTCTCAAAATGCAATCAATGAAGGTCTTCCTACCCCATCTACTGAAAGTCAAACCCAACCTATCCTGAGCCGCTCTGTGCTGTTCTGTCAAATCTTAGAATCAAGCCCATATTTCTTGAAGTCATGTTGTGCTAGTCCTCACTCTAGTTTGTGTGTGCTCTCGCACCTAATATACAAAAGATCTATTGAAATATGCATGAGACCCATGATGCCTGCACTAAAAATACACTCAAATAGGGAATACATTGACAGCTCTGTTATTGAGCTCTCCTTGAGTTTCCTCTGTCACGGCAGCCACAGATCGCTCTCAGGGCTCATGTATTATCAAAACCATGCAACACCTTTCTCTCAGTTTCCCTCTGACACACTCACTATTTATTTCCCCCTCTCCCTGCTCACTGTCTTTCTATCTATGCCTGGCAAGTAGATGCAAATGTCCCATCAAACGCTAATTAAACAAATCTTCTTCTTTTTTTCAAATTCCCCAAATAATAGAAGTTAGGAAATTGTTGCACAGATTGCAATTCGATATATCTCAGATATAAGTGTAAGTGTAAACATTTATATATTGGATCAAGTTAATATACAGCTGTTAAATATTGCTTCATTCTAACTGCCATGTGTCTCACTGACAAAGCTAATGTAATATTAAAATATATGACCAGCTTAGACTTTAAAATATCGAGTTTGTCATATGTTTTTATCCTGACAAGTGTTCAAAAATATGTTAAATAATGATGGAAAATGACTGTAAAAGTACTTTAAAAGCCTAACATACCACAAATCAGTGTACCTCTAACAACAAGCTAAACAATTACCACAATCTGATTTTTTTTTTTTTTTTTTTTTTTTATAAAATTTCATAAAGCCTTGCACTTACAGCATAGGAAAAATGCAAAAATGTAAATAATTAAAATTAAATTAAAAATGTTCAAACTAAGTAGCAGCCCACTGGTGCTAATCAAATGCACTGGAGTAATTGATCATTAGAAAGTATGACTACCTCTATAATAGAAATTCTGTTTGCAGGTCAGCTTTTTGACAATTATCTCAAGCACAGAAGCAAATCTACAAAAGGAAAAGAAAAGAATCAATGTGCTGCAATGGACCAATCATAGTTCAGAATTCAACCTGACTGAAACGTTGTGGTGAGATCTTAAGAGAGCTGTGCATAAATGAAAGAGAGGTAAAACAGAGGTTAGTATTAGTATTAGTCAAAATAGTTAAAGTTCTTGCTGCAAAAATTCAGTGTCCTGCACTCAGCTTTTCACTATAATAACTAGCAAAGCTCCAAGTCTCTCTTCCAATGATCATTAACAGATAAGATTTCCTAAATGGTAAACTGTCGAAAAACACGCATTGTCTAGTTTGAACATCATCACAAAGATCCTGTGAAAATGAATAAATAAATAAATAAATTACCTGAAGAAGTTGCTTTTTCATTCTGTCCTCTTTTTTAAACCACATTTGATTTTATAAAGCTGCCTGCATTAGTACAGTATTTCTCCATATACCATAAGTTAAATAGCCTAAAAATACATTATCTGTCATGACCCTGAAGCTTTGTAAACCTCTCATTTAAACAAACACGTTTAAACCTTTACAGTGTAACACTGTTTATTAGTCACTTAAATGAACTGAACCATAAACAATACTTGGTAATTGCCATCTCTTAAAAAAAAAAACCCAAGGCATCAAGTGAATGAATGTGAGAGCAGTTTAACCAACACCTTCAGTGTTCTTCCAACAATTATTCCTGTAATACAGTCAAGGCCTCTTTTTACTGCTTTAGATGATCTAGAGGGCAGACTTTTATGCCACATTAGCTGCTGCTCTACCATAAAGAATAGTGGGGGTTATAGAAATTGGCCACCAACATACAAAAGAGGACACTTTTTATTTGACATAAAATTACATTAAAAAAAAGCAGGACTCAACAACCTTGCATTATTGGTTCTGTTAGGATATTTCTTTTAAGATAATCACTGTAAACTCCACTGTTATCATGTCAGCTTTGACAAAGGCGATGGTGTTTTATGTTTTAGAGTAAGGGGCCAAAATGGTAGGCATCCGTAGCAGCTACACCTCTGTAATTGGGCAGAATTTAGAAAGCCGCTATGAAATACACCCCTGCAACTTTAATAAGTTCCAGAGTCCTAGGCTCCAGGTTGCTGCTCCCAAGGTGCTGGTCTGAGTTAGCTAACATTTATCACATAAACATCCAACAGCACTCCTGCTAAAGCAGACAAATGCCTTCCTGCTCTGCAATCCCTTCCATAGCCATCAGAATCAGGGCAACAAATCCAGCTTTAATAGTTATCTATGGAGTCTCTCGCATGCAATGAACACCCACATTTATTTCTCTGCTTTCTCCCGATGAGGGTAAGTGGATCAATTAGTGAAGACTACAAGTTCAGCATCTTTACACATAGTATCAATTGTTAAGTTGGGCAACAGCAGGTCCCCAGATTATCTCAGATCTGTGCCTCGCCTCGCTCCCATCCCTCCTTCTCTCCCTTCTCCAGATCCAAAGCTATCCTCATTACAAATGATCCTCTGATACACACAACCTTGGGACACACCTTCGCGCTAATGGCCCGCAGATTGATTTTTAATTAGTAACACTTTTGGATTTTGGCCAACTCAAATGGACTTTTATGAAAAACTAATCACCTTTTAGCTTTAAGCGTTGAAAGCTGTAAGTGAATGGTTTAAAGCTTTACCGGTGTTCACATATTCACTATAAATGAAGGCTACTAATTATTCACAACCTTGCATTTGTATGAATTATAGCGGGAGCAGCCTTTCTCAAAGATAAATCTCTACACAGAGTACAGAGATGACCTCAGAGTTCTTAAAGTTGTGTGTTGAGAGGGCAGACGTGGAGTAGATGAAAAGTAGGTCAGGTCAGATATCTTCTTAGGGTTCCTGAAAACTTTCAAGCCAACAAAATGTCAGTCCACATTAAACAAGCAGGTCAGATGAGCCCGAAACTCTGTGCCCTGTGAGTTCATCTGGCATGAGCTCATTATTAAAGCTCACCAAGCTTTTATAAACTGGGCCAATATTTATGATGGCAAAAAGAGACACAGACTACATCTGTAACATTTTAGTCCCAGATGTGCACACTGCAGTTGCAGGGTCAAGCCCATGAAGTCTGCTACAGAGGAATACTCATCCTTCAAAATCCTGTAGGAGCTGCATTATCTCTTATTTAATTGCTTGGCATTATTATTATATTTTCCACTCGTCATACAGGATCCATTCCTGTGTTTCTAGGTGGATTTTTTATTTTTTGTTTGGAGGATTGTTATTTGTTGTAGTTTAACTTGACCCAGAAAAGTGTCTTTCGCAGTTCGTTATCATCTGCTAGGTATTCCAGGAGTATTGGTATGCAATATTTTTTTCTGCTGAATGTTTTGAGACTCGGATGCTTTATTAGCATGGCTAAGGTTTCAGGAACTTTTCTGTTTTCTAAACTTTTTGGAAGTTATAAAAGATTATGGTTAAAAATTAGCAGAGGTGCGCAAACAAGGATGAAATTTTGAAGAGTGCCCTTTGCATAAAAGGTGAAAACTGCAGTACTGCAGTATGCAATTTGTTTTTTGTTTTTTTTTAAAACATATTGCATGCTACATATAGGAAATTTAGGATTAAGGACTTGTGCAACAGCTGTTTAAAAACACTGCATGTTCCTCAATATTTAAAGACACACAGCTTGTACTTGCTATTGTTTGCTTTTTTTGCCTGGGTGTGTTTACCTTGCTGGAGGGGTATTCATAGTTTCCTGGGTGCTCAGGGCTATCAAACATTTGCAGCAGCTCACACACACACTTCCACATCTGACCTAACAATCCACTCAACAGTAATTTATTGGTGTGATCCATCATTATCATGTTTTATTATGGCCACCATTGGAGATATAATTCACAAATAGGCACACTCTGTAGAGATGACAGTGAGGGAGAGGGATGTCCTTTACCTTCGTCCTCTGCCACGAGCCTTCAGGAGTCTCTTAGGGCCTATATGCAAGAGACCCAACCTTAGAATAAGCAGGAAGGCTCGTGATCTGGGGACAGGAGCCTGCCCTGCTTGCCTATTGCATTGTGGGCCAGCAGGACTTTCCATTAAGTGCGAGAGAGAGAGTGAGAGAGAAAGACAGAGAGAACACACCACGGCAGCAGCAGAGCAGTGTCCGTGCCATGTCACATGACCACCTTTGTATTCAGTAGCCATAACTCACTGCTTGTGTACAGGGATTGATCCCAGGCTGGACACTCCCAGGAGAAGCCCTGGCACTCAGCGGACTTTGATCCCTCAGATTAATGCAATAGGGATTCCAGGCCTTTGTCTCCAGCCAAACACTTAACATCCCCCGAATTTGTATCCAGCAAAGGTTGAGTCCCATGTTTATTTGGGTAATGAATTGCTGTAATTAATGCACGTATTGATTCCCCCTCAGTGTCTCTTGCAAAGGCCAGTCCGATTTCTAATTTAAAGGGAGTGGGAGTGTTAGCAGGAGGGTGAGAATAGGGGAGGAGAGCCCAGTATAGGCAAAACAATTGCACTATGTGCTTGCTGAATGAGAGTGTAATTGTTCAATGAATCACATTTGAATACATTCAATTAAATCCTTCAAGTCGTGTGTTTGGTGTGTGCGTTCATGGTGTTTTATTATTTTGGTTTTCCTCTCATGTTGTAATAAAAATGTAAATCCTTGGAGGGCATCCGAGCGCCGATGAGGACATCTGCCAAGTAGCTTCTCTGAGCTCTGGCGTCACATTAATAAGCACGATGCAATTTTCCCACACAAACAGGTAATACTACATTAGCATATAATCCTCTGGAATTATGACTATACTCATCTCCATCACAGCGCCCTCACAGAGGAATTCTGCATGCACTTTCAGAAAAACTATGCGTGTGAGGGAATTATCTCCGCGCTTCAAGGACAGGAAGTTTTCCAGTTTGCAAAAGCTATCCAGTGATTGCGCAAAAACATGTTATTGTTTTCAGTCTGGGTAGTGCGGCACAATACATTGTGTGTCTTCTCTTTGATCTGAGACCTTTGCATGGCTCCTTTAAATGCTCTTCATGTCCTTCCCCTTGCTGTGATGCTGTGTGGCTGTGCCCTGTGAAAACACCTGGTCACCACCACTGTGAAATGTCTGACCACAGAACAATGAACAGCCAGCTGGTCCATCTATTATTGTTTGTGTAGGTTCACCTCAAGAATTGCATCCCCCCCCCCCCCCCCCCCCCCCCCATGAGTAATTACAAGAAAATGAGCCTTTGACTTTTGATGCACATTGGGGGGAAAAAACTTTAAGGGTAATACATACTGTATTACCCTTAAAGTTATTGTTTGCTTCTTTTTTTTTTAAAGTTCCCCCCAATGTCAATGTGTTTGTATTGATCACAGCTGTAATTACAACTGCAATAATTTTCAAAAGTCTTGAGCCACCTCCCATTTTTTAAGTTTTGTTTCCAAGGAGGCAGAATTTCTTGTAATTTTTAAAGTAGTAGTCTTAAGCAGTAGTTTCAGGTCTTTCACAGCTTTGGACATTGGCTGCTTTTTCACTCATTTTCTGTACAGTCATCTTACCTTACCATTTTCAAAGGAATGTTTTTTTTGTTTGTAAAGCCACTTACCACTGACCTATGAATCATTAAAGCATAAAAAGTCACCTAACACAAGGTACTAATCTGTGTTGTGTCTACATATAACAGACAACTTAGCAAAGAACCGATTTTAAATGGTATCTTTAGGCACTTTGTTACTAGCAGCCTGTTGCAAACATACATCATTTATTTCCATTTTTTACTTGAACAAAAAATGCCGACACAGATAACACAGGCTCTGACAGGCAAAAATAGTATTTCTGCAGCAACAAGATTATTCACAAATATTTATTACAAGTGGAGGACAAAAAAAAAGGGGACAGGCCTAAAAAGTTACAGAGGAACAGTCTTTTGAAAGTCATGCCCTTGAGAATTAGGAAAACGTCCAATGAAAATCTGGACCTGAGATGCATCTGCCCCTTCAGTTTGAGAAGCCACTCTTAAGGAAGGGAAACTGAGAAAATTCCTAGGTATGGCAAATTGCACAAGAACTGTACTGAAAGACAGTGGAAACAGGTCTAATGGAGTGACGAATCCAATGTCTACAGCTAACTATCATCTGGAAAGCATCTGACTGGAAACAGCTTCCTTTTTCAGTATGACAGAGTGCAAATGTATCAAAAGCATACCTGGATGAAAAAGCACACAGAGGATCTCTCTCAGTCATGGATTGCCCCCCCAAAAGCAGTGTGCGATCATCTTAACAGAGAATTGAACAAAATATAGCCAACATCCAAAGAAGGCTTTTGAATGTCCCTCAGGAAGCCTGGTGAGCTATTCCTGAAAACTACATCAAGAAATTACTAGAAGCTTTTCTAAGAGGCTTCACACTGTATTGAAGAATAAAGGTGGCCAAAGTAAATATTGACTTTTAAGTCTTTTAGAATTATTAGAGCTCTGTTGTTGACTTTTATTCTCTATTCCCATGTATGTTTGCACGTTTCAATAAATGACTGCACCTGTGTCCAATTTACATAGCAAATAATAAAGAAATGAGGGGTGATTCAAGACTTTGCCACAGTACTGCAAACATATTTACCATACCAGTTTTACCATTTAAAAGATGTTGAATGAAGTGTAATACAAAAGTGTGTAATATTTTGTGTAATATCAGTGTAATATTCTAATCTAATGTAGTCCAATAGACTTCTTCCAGCTTACCATTACGTGTGATATTTAAATTGGTTTGATATTTCAGGAGAGCAGTGATTGTGTGAGGACCAACAATGTAACAGATCTGCTTATTCAACTCATTAATAATACACTTTAACTAAATTATAGCCAGCAGTTCAGTCTATTACTCGGTTTTCGCGATTCTAACAACAGTGATGATGAATAATGATTCATTCTAGCATCCTAGATTTTCTGAGAACCTATGGCATGCCTTATTAAAGACAAAATAGGTAGAAGACTAATTAAGCTGACCAAAAAGGAATGACGGCATGCCCAACTGCCAGAGCCAAGTAAGGGCTTGAAAAATGGCTTCGCTGCAATTTCAATTAATCAGTTGTATTTTGCTTAATTTTGTTTGACGTTGGCAGAGGAAACGTCCTCTGGGAGTATCTGTCCTTTGACCACTAATGCTTTAGTAATTCTTCCATCAGTAGAGCCCATGATTGAAACAATCAAGTGTGTGTGTGTGTGTGTGTGTGTGTGTGTGTGTGTGTGTGTGTGTGTGTGTGTGTGTGTGTGTGTGTGTGTTCAAAATAAATTTCACTCCTATCAATTTATCATGAGTTAATCAAAGAATATGTTAGTTTTGGAGAATTTGTAAGTTACTAAACTTCATATATTCATATTTATACAAGCGGGGTGTGTTTGTGTGTGTGTGTGTGTGTGTGTGTGTGTGTGTGTGTGTGTGTGTGTGTGTGTGTGTGTGTGTGTGTGTGTGTGTGTGTGTGTGTGTGTGCATGCACTTTCACTGAGGGCAGTATTTTTAGAGCATGTCCCTCCATGTATGCCTGTTCTTTAGCTTACATACAGTGTTGAGTAAGGAGGCTGATTGCAAAGCCCACACAACTGAGTGTGGAACCTGATTAACCTTACAGTGACTCCAGAAGCATGTGACCGCCACTGTTTCCCCTCCTTTCCAACCCACAGCCCAGGAAAGAGATGTTGAACTTAACCTCTGCAGCAGTGATGAATTAACAATAGAACAATTCAATGCCCCAGTAATTACAAAACACTTCGGACACGCAACATTTTTCAGCTCTGCCACACAGGTTTGTCGGTATTGGTGGCTTTCACCTGGAATGCTGGGGCTCTTTGCTCTTCCTAACTTTGTTTTCTCTCACGCAGATTAGATCTGCCACCCCATTACAGATTCATTTTCCTAATTTTTCATGTCTGCGCCGCGCCCCATCTGCACAGGGCTGATAATTGTGGGGACCAGCCCTGGTGATTAACATCAGCAGAATTAATTACGCCCGCCATTAAGGCTCCAGGTTGCACACAATGATCAAGAGAAATTAACTTTCTCCCAGGCCCCTAAATCATCTCACCTTCAAGTGGAGTGATGGCAAAGAGACAGACCCAGAGTCCTGGACCCCGCTCAGCACCTTCTTAACCAAACATGAGGTGTGCATCCTGCCTCCCACCAAGGAGATTATAGCTGCGGCTGATGGGTATCAATTACGCCACCTTATGTGGTGGGATAAGCGAGAGGTGTCCAGGGTCTGGTGACTAATGGACCTGGGTTAGAGCCACCCTGCAGCTGGAGACCAGGAAGCTGACTGTTTCTCTAGCCAGGGAGCAGCCGCCAGATGCTGAGAGCCTCAGTTCACCAGCCTGACACATACGTATATATCTGCACATCACATTTGCACTCTGGAGACCAGTGGCGAGGTAATCGTAAGTGAGACGGAAACTGATGTGCAAGACTTTGTCACCTTAGTTGGTCACAGAGTTTAACTGTCAAAAATATAATGTATTTGTATTAGAGTCATAATTAGAAAACACACAGGGTACAAGAAGATATTTCTATGCCTTTTCAGATATCATATACAGTATGGCTATAGGTAAATGAGCACTGGGTGCCTCAGGGAGAGAGAGTGATGTGTTTGTAAGCTATGCTAATGGAGCAGACCCTATGCCCCTGCAGCAGGGAGAACAGTGGTAATGTCAGGAGGAGATAAGCAAATTGCGTCTGTATCATATTGACTTGTCAAGGTTAAGCAGTGTGAGCAGGGGGAGGAGTGAGAGGCGAAAACTCTCCCTCCTTCGCACTTGCTCTTTCCTTGACTACTGAAAAAGATGCATGAGAGGTGGGAGAAGAGGGCGAAGAAGTGAACAAGAAAAGACAGAGAGGTGGTTTTGCTTTGAAGGAACCCTGCCTCATCCTCCAAACAAAGTCCTGTTGAGATAGCAATCACACAGAGTATACAACAGACACACGCTTGGATAGGGAGGGTTTGTCTCTCTGCTCTCGTTTAGACTGATTTGATTTAGCTCCACAGGATCTAATTAAGCTCAGACCGAAACCTCTTTGGAGTTTTAGCAGTCATATTGTGAATGTCAGGCTTTGAGAAATGGCCACGAGCAATCAAACCTGTGTATGTGTGTTTTTATGAACACACATATGCAGTGATATAATAATAGCTGTCGATGGATATATAGCAATAAAAGCTGACAATTGTTATGCATGAGGGATCGTATAAATTTTAATGACAACAAATGCAATGCAGTGTAGTAAAAATAACAACCGAAACAGTAACAATAATGACTCCAGCAAGTTAACTTGCACAAAAAAATTGAAAAGTGGTGTAAAAAAAAAAAATCACAGCCCGAGGTTCATCCCATGGTGATTGTCACAGTGCCTCCCTTTCCCTCTAATTAGCTGTATGCTTTGCTTGAATTCAGTGTATAATCCCCTGGATGAAGTGCAGTCAGCATCTTTCCTTTTCCTAAAAGCACGAGAGGTGCAGTATCATCAACTCCATCTTCGCTCCAACACTGCCTCTGGATGATTTAATAAGGTTAAAAGACTAGTCAGCAATTACCCCCTGCTCAGTGGAGGAAAACTCTGAAACACAATTGCATTACAGCTGTAGATAAATGCCAGACACCACATCCACAAAGAAAGTGGCTATCTCCACCTTTTTACAATCCAGGCACAAATAAGCTTTTTTAGTTAGAAAAGTACTGACGAGTTATTTTGCTTTTGATTCTCTGTGTTTGTGTCTCTACAATACAGAATCACAGTGGTCAGGGTGAGACAGTCCAGAGAGTGTCATAGAGTGGCATTTATTGCTTCTGCTGTGGGGAAACAGGTAAGCAGAGCACACCATCTACAAAGTAGTCCCCTTTGACACCAGCACTCCACAAATCAGGGCTGAAGGGCAGGCCAGAGTAGGGGCACTGACACAGAGGTCCTTTAGAGTTCCAGCATGCCCCAGGAATGTGGTAGAGCAAAGGCAGCTGCCAGCAGGACAACCAGACATCTGGGATTTGTCTGGCACCATGTCTGATTTTATTGTCCTAACCATAAGACAACTCAAAGGAAGAAACACGTCTGGCCAGTGCCTGTCCCGGTACACAAACTTGCTTCCCAGTGATGAAGGTTTCTAACTGGGTTAGCCGCTCTACAGCGAGAAACTTGAAAACTGCTCGTGGGGGGTATGAGCTCCAGTGAAATTAGTCCTCCTTGTTGCACTTATTAGATAATACTTCCTGTATTAGTGGGGCAGCCATGATAGCAGGCAGATTTACAGCTCTCTGTGGCAGGCAGCTCACTTTAACATGAGCTGTGTTAACTCTGGTCATTAAACAGAGGATGTCATCACTCCACGCCACCGCTGCATGTTAGATGTCACACACATCCTCCACAGGGCAGCCTCTGTCCACTTCCATCCACAACATCCTCTAAATCTGTCATTGCCACCTGGGCATTTGACCACACCACCCTGCCGCAGCTTTGTACATACATGTGGAGAGAGATACGCAGGTGTTTGTGTGCATGATTAAGCCTTACACGCACCCACCCATTGCACGTGTGGACAGATGTGTGGGACAGTGGCCGGTCCATCCACACGGGGTGAGGTAGAGGCGTGACACTCATTACAGACCCAACTCTGTACACAGGCCAGATAAGCAGAACAGGACAAGATAAGGACGCGTAGCTGGCTACAGCAAAGTGCAGCCAGATATTCTGATGGCACCGGCAGATGAAACATCCACTCTTACACTAAACATTTACTCTGTTGTTCACCAGGGAAAGTATTATTTTAATAGTGCTGCTGCATTTTAATCCTTTCGGGGTAAGCAACTAGAAAGTTGCTGAATCAGCAGGCTTTGCTCTGAATATTTTACTGTAATAAAAGCATGAAGAAAAACAGGAAATTTTCATGTAAGTGTACAAAATTAAGTATTTTGCATATGACGTCGACATTACAAAGGAACATTGCAAAGTTTATGGAGGGTCTTTAGATCAGATGAGTATCAACTTCATGCTTAAGGCTCCCTCCAAAGTTGTGTCTAAGCATTGCATGCAATGTTTTTATAATCACTTTAAATTTTATCTTCAAGCACGATTTACTTCAAGAATTGTGCAATTTAATTTTGCATTTAATAACACTTGCATTTTAAAAATGTACTTAAAATAGGTCAAATATAAAGACAATTTTTGCTAATAGAATTATTCCCATGATATTTCATCAAATAAGTACAAAATGTATCACATTTTACCAAACAAACAAGGATATGAAAATCGTATTGTTTATCATTTCAATATTTTTTTGTAACATATTTTAATAAAATGCACTCTTAGTTGAGTTTGTATATTATGGTCCACCTCATGTTACTGTGGATATTATATGATCAAAATGGATTTCTTTAAAGCCTAAAAATGTGTTGAAACACATTGATAGTAATCATTTCTCTAACTGGATAAAAGACCGTGGAGGATTTGCTTGGGTCGACTTGCAAAATGACCCGTGCCAGCACTCGCTATTATACTACATTAGTCATTGACTCCTGGGACCATGGAGACCTTATGGTTATTCTTCTTTAAGTGGAGTATCATCTAATTCAAAACATTACATAAATGTGTGTATCTGGCCGGCAGTGCACATACCTTATGTTTGCATATCTGTGTACCGCTTGTGACGTTTATATGTATATAAGTGTATATGTGAAAGTGTGCGCTGATTTGGGTTTCTATATTGTGGGGGCGGATCCATGTGTGCCACACTGTACTCTAAACCAATATTCAATCACTATGTGTGAAGGTCATAATTCAGCTGCTTCATAGCGTTGCAAATACTGTTTACTGTATCCAAGTGGTGCCGTTAGACATCATGTCTGTTGAAATTTAGCTGCCCCCTCTCATCCAGCACGCTGCAACTCTCATCATCAACAGTACAATCATTCTCAGTGATAGCAAAGCACAGGGGAGAGAAGAGGAGCTGGCCCTCCAAGATGGATGTGTGTTATTGTTTGTGGGATGACAGTGTGTTTCAATCAGGTCCTCTGAGCTCTAATCCCAGGTAGAGCTCTTAAAGTTGCTGAGTCAGTTACTGCTTCATCGATCCATCACAGTGGGTTAGTAGTGGGCAGGTGTACTCCCCAGCTCCCAGGAGACTGAGGAAACACCTGCCCTGCACTGCTCGGGACTTCATCATCCCGCCATTCCTTTGTCTCGTTCTGCAGGGAGCTCAACGTCGGGCCACAGAAAACTGTGAAAGCAGCACTTTTGTGGTCGTTTGTTGCCCGTACACAAGAATTAGGGGAAGGGAGATGTGCTTTTCCCTCGCCTCCCACACCTGTCCCCTCCTTTATTTCTCACCCAGGGAGAAGGGGCATGCACTAAATGGACCGCACACAACTGCCTTGGAGCTGCACAGATCACAGCGAGCTTATACCATTTAAACTGCGAGAAGTCACGCAGGGTAGTGCCGAACGACACACTGCCCACATCTTCATTTTATTATACAGTCCCTGAGTTATCAAAATGAATACTCTTTTTCAGTAGCTATAGAGGACAATGAATTTGGAAGTGCATTGAGAGAAAGCATAGTGGTTATTATTACATCTGAGAGAAGTGCGCCAGCGAGGGGTGAGAGTCTATGTTTCTCCTGCTGCAGGCAGTCAATTAGTGCCAGAGGGAAACACAGCACTCCTCTGTTGCTCTCTGCTAAGGAGCTGTAAATAAAGGTTTTTATTGCACCGCACTATCTGCGCCTCTTCTCTGGACATCAATAGGCCAATGCAATGGACTGTTTCCTAGTATAATCACTTTGTGACTTGTTTTTTCACTAAAAGGAATAGGGCTGAACAACTCAAAAACTCTCACATTCTTGGATCAATCTATATTTTCTGTCCTGACCTTCACAGAAATACCTTGAATCCTATCAGTCCATTCTTCATTTAAACAGGATTGGCAAAGGCAGCAGTCTTGCACAATTTATTGCTCCCACAGAGCATTTGGAGAAAACCCACAATTTAAAAAGCCTTTGTTAGGCCTGTCTGACAGTATCAATGCAGACTGTAATGGTCCCAAGGTATCAAACTACAGAAGTCAGTAAATATGAAATAGCAAAGTTAGTGTACTGCTCATGCTCATAGCAACATGAAAATGTATTTTAACCCTTAAATGGTTCAAGCAAAACTTAACTAGGGTGAGATTCAGCCTTCATACTTGCAGAAAATGCTTTTTAGTGATAGTTGTAAAAACCCTAAACCCTTTAAACTAAAGATGATGTGTGTAACACAAAACAGTAGAGAAATCACATGACTTCATAACTTATAATATTTTTTATACCAAGACATCACTGCGTATGTTTTCATTCCTGTTTTTGCATGTACATATCTCACAGAGTATAGAAGCCAAAGAATTAATGTGTACGACTCTAAATAACAAACCTATCAATTTTAACCATTTATCACTTTCACTCTTGACAAGTGTTGCAGAATTCATATCTAGCAAAATACTCCACTGGTTACTCATGTTTTTCCATAAACAGTATTCTCTAATTCTGATGTCAATTCCTGTAATAAATGATCTATTAACAGATTTTGTTGTTATGAACTGCAGAGAAGAACTGAAGAGTTAAAAACGGATCAATAAATACTCTCTGAATATTAAATCGTATCTTAATGCTCATAGAATATTGGTTGAGGGTCTATCTGGATATTATTTGTTCAGAAGGCAGATTTATGCATTGTGTTGGATCGAAGTGAGCAAAGTGTCTTCTTTCATCTTCGACAGCAGGGGCAGATACATATCAGTGACAGAAAGAACTAAAATCCAAGGCCACTAGTCACCAACTTTACCTCCTGTAAATTGAATGCTGATTCTATTTATATTTGGTTTGATTTACACCCAGTTTCCTCCATGCAAGTGAGCAGGAAACAGATGCTAGGAATTGTTCTGTCCCTGAATTCCTTAGAGAGAGATTCTAGTCAACACCAACGTGTGAGATTTGCTTTGTACTTGCATGCGAAAAGGTAGTAGACGGTGACTAAATTGACTCCCTGGTTTCCCTGCTCTGAATGTCCATTTCCTCACAGTTTCCACTTGCGTATGTCCGTCTGCCCAAACCCAGGTTATGGCAGGCGGGCTTCCCTAATGGAGTCATGGAGCCAAGTCTACGATTTCTCAGGACAAGGTCAACTGTAACGCCTCAGGCACCAACAGCAGTGGGAGGTAGCATTTGTGGAGAACATTAGAGTTCATAACAAAATTTCAGTGATAAATGATAAGGCGAGGCAAACCCATATGACTTCCGTGGCTAAGAAAAAATGAAGCAAATCCAATTGCAATATATTATCCCCTGTAAATCTGCTAAAAGATAGTGAGCGGTGCTCTAAATGAATCATTTTGCCACAGTCTCCCTAAAGTATGCTTTTGCTATGCAACAGCTAATAGGTGAATAATAAAAATGTGTTCTCCATAATTACATTAATTATGCAAACAAATAGAAACACACAGCAATAATTAAGGCGTTAAGATTATTGCAGATGATCAAGCACCCAGACATGTGACACAAGGGGAAAATAGTAATTTAGTATCGAGAAATATTGTTTGACATTTACAAGGTGATATGATTTGAAAATAAAAGGCTCTTCTTTTCATGGACCATGGCGCCATCTAGAGGACACTGAAAAAAACTAACCAGACACAACACGGCCATCATTTTAGAGGTTATATTCTAGTTGGTGGGACTATTTGCGCTGAGAAAATTCAGTTGAGCAAATGTGGTGTCATTATAACCTAGTAAAAAGTAACTCATTTTTCTCAGGCTTTGGGTGTTTGTGTGCATGTGCGCGTGTGTGATGCATTGTGTGAAGCATTATGGATATGGTGCCACCTACTGTTAGATCCTTTGCCATATGATTGAAATAAAAGCACAATCCGGGCATATATCCTGTTGATAAGATCAAATTAAAGTGAGACAAAGGTCAGCTGTACAGTGTAATATTACACGTCGCAAGAGAGGTTTTGTGTACGATGTGTGCTCCCATATTCTGTGCCACCAGATGAGAACAAAGGGCAAAAGGTTACAGTCATGTCATCCTGTCACCTCACATATGATTTGCAACCGCTGGCCCCTCCCTCACTCAAGATTTATTGTACATTAAATTTCTGCTGACGTTGTTCTGCTCGGCCGCTCCTTAGATATATGGCAAACCATAATTTGGAGGTGTAAAAATGGGTATAAAACCTGTATTAATTATTTCATTGTGGTTCTACAGTAAGTGCTGTCTTTTAGCCCAGACGAGGATGTCATCCCCCTCTATTTCAGCAGATCATTATATCACTCATTTGTCAGAGGCTAAATTACAATCAAGGCCAGTGCTGTACTGTTGTATGGTAAATCAGGGAAAACCAAGACTTTTTTATTGGTGTCATTAACTAATACTTTTATTCATTTTTTACTTTATTTGATGTAAATTAGCTGATAATTGCATTTAAATCTCTTTTTTCTAGCAGTGGACTGACGGCCTGGCCTATAGCTGCATTAAAGACCCCAAACTACAGTGATAAAACAAAAGCTGGAGGTTTTCACTGGCTTGTTTCTTGAAATGGCATGAAAGCAAAAAGCAGCCACAGTAAGCACAGAGACTGGAAGTGCCCATGACGGATAGCAGTGTGTGGGACTTGTGATATATCTTTGTGTCGCGGGGCAGTTAGGTACAAAGACTGAGGGGTGTGATCAACAACCAAACAAACACACTGTCCTGAAGCGAGGGCGAGGAAGTGTACACAGAGCATCCATCACACCACATCTGTGAGCGGCCGATACTGTTCTGTTTAGTCTCACTAACCCACTACACTCAGATCATGCCCCGCTGCCCTTGCAGGTCTCACATGTAGTTATAAAATTATGGCATAATTTATCAGCCTTGCAGCAATAGTTGCTTGTACAGCATCTCCAGCAAAGACATAATTAAGATGAACAAGTAACACAAAAAGCAACAGTTTCTCTAAGTACCAAGTTACATTCAAAACACTTTAAGTGATGAAAGCCACATATCAACTGCGTGCATGCTATTAAGATGTTCTGCATAACACAAGAACTACTGAACTTTTCATTTACAACCATGCATTTCTTCCCCAGTCAGTAACTCTTAAAAATGACACGTAAACATGTCATGATTCTTCTCATTCTGTAAATCCTTGCTCCTGCTGAGACTTTAAATGCTCTTGTGATCAGAGAAGTATAAGGATCAGTAGCTTGCAATTAAGAAGCAATGGCACACTTGACATGGATTATTCAAAAGCCGTTTTTTATTTGAAAGGGGTAAACACTGTATACCTAAATAGAGTTGAACCTTTCACTGATATCAGTTAGTAACACTAGCTTGCCTATTATTTCAAAACAGCTGTTGTAAAATGGATCTCTTATCACTGAGACTGAAACATTTATGTCTCAGTGATAAGAGAATGTCGCCATTTTATTGTTGCATAGGTCAAGCGAATTTTATCTGCTGAATAAGCTCATCATATTCTGTATTATTAAGCACTGATTACAGTAGAAGTGTAATATGGTAGTAGGTTAAAGTACAAATATGTCAAAAATGTACTCTTGCATAGAAACTCAGTATGTATTACTTTTCACAGTCAGTATATTTAAGGGACTAACATGAGTTTACCAAATTCTCAGCTATTTATACAATCCCTAACCATACTGTGGAAATATACTATACAGTGATAGATTTAATAAAATAGAAATTTGATTTAAGGACTATCAGTCTATGAATGCAACAAGTACAGATAAGTAAAGACAGATTCCAGTATGCTGCTGTTGTTTTTCCTGCAGTGCAGAATGATGTCTTCTAATGTGTGTTGCATCGTGCTTCTTGTTTGTTCCAATACAAACAGGAAAAATGTATTTAAAAAATAAAAGCATGGCATTTGGACAGTGTTAAAGACCATCTGCTCTACTTCAACGGTGGTGGACGGGGCAGGATTCACACTCAGCTTGCTAAACAGGCATCTGCTGCAACCAGAAACTGTATTGACCTTTATTGTGAGCAGCACCATTACCACGCTGAAATAGTCCAACGGGGCCCAGTTACCAAAGCAGAAGATGATTTTTATATGTTCACACACAGCAAGACCTTTGCAATAGAGGTTCCAGCATAGACAAGCTTTATTTATGTAGTTCCAAAAAAAGCAGGACCACTAATGTCTGAATTTTTTTTCCCCATAATTTATTGTAGACTGATTTTCCACCATAGAAAAAAAAATCTGTGTTGTAATGCACAAAAAAACTGATCAAGTGTCTGAAAGCATACATAGACAGAAGAAGCCAAACATGGACTGGCTCTTGAATTTGAACTATGGACCGCTCATAAAAACTCATCATTAACAGTGTCAGTAAAACATTACCCTTTTTTATTGGGGCTGTATTTTCCTCACATACTACAGTAAAGTTAATGACAGACATTGTCTAAACCATAAAACCGTCATATATTTGGAGATGCTGGTCAGCTTCACCAAGGCTTAGTAGCATCTGGCTCATAGATCATACCTGTCCAATCAAGTGTTCTCGTAACACAGAGGAAACTTGAACTGAAAAGATGGATTTATGTCTCATTTCCACACTTTCAACTGAACATAATTGTTATTAATTATTTTCATGCAGACATTTCTCAAACTTCTTTAAAGGTGTACTTTAAAAAGACAGAAAATAGAAAGTTGTAAACATTCTGCCGTTAAAATACTAAAATATCTGATAAAAACAACTTTGTAGGTTTTTAAGTTTGTTGTGTTTACTGGTCGGGGTGGGGGGAGGAGGGGCTGAGTGCTAAGCTATAGTAAAAAGCGCTAAGAAGTAGCCCAATCACAGTTTGGTCCTCTTACTGAAATTACTTTGCTTGTTTTACTGTATGTGATAAATATCTGAATTCTAATCCTTTATTATTTTTATGTATTTATTTATTTTGCTGCAAATGCAACACAAAATTTGGAAGATGCCTGTTTTTAGGGTTTGGCTTGCATTTGGAGTTATTTCTGTCTTTACTGACATTGAAGAAACGATTTACAGCATAAATGGCATCAGCAGTTATTTCACTGAAATAAATCAAAGGCAGGTTTGTGTGAATAGAAATGTACCTGGGAGTCCAGTAGACACTGGTCAGAGATATGCCCGTTATAAATGCTGCTTGTGCTGCTCATTAGCAGCACAAACATGAAGCATTGACTATGGAGGGCTTGATGGATGGAAGGGTTGGTGGTTGGTATTCCAAGTCAACCAGCAGATGGCGCAAAGTAACATTGATTTGTTGCAGGAAACGAGGCGAGCGAGTGTAGTAAGATAACTTTAATCAGAATTAATAATATACAAGAAGCTTTATATGGCAGTCTGTGTTCATGAGTCATGGAGGCTATAGAGTGCTGTGTTTTAAATTCTGACCACTGTAGTTCACGATCGTCTTACGACCAGCATCAGCAGCCACGCCGATTGGGTCACGTGATCCGCTCAGCTCTGCGTCCGTGGACATCTGCAAAATGGAGGTGAGGTTCTGGCAAATGTTGCAAATTAATTACGGTTGTGTGAGACATGCATGGAGACAGTGGCTATTCTGTAACACATACGCAACAGTGCTCAGAGGGCGTATTGTGTTGCATCATAACATGTGGCTACTCTGTTGCTTTAAAGCTGGTCGCTTTAGCTAAGACTGTAGCTAAGCTAATGGTGGTCCAACAAGACTAAACGTACAGCTCTCCGGCTATGGAGCTGGAGAGCAGTATATTGTGTTGGGGTTGGCGCTTTCCCAAATAAATAAATAAATAAACAATCTTGCTGGAGTTTATAAACCAAAGGTAGTTATTAGAGCAAGTGCGTTTTGCTTGTTGATGTGTATATTGTTAGTGTTGCTAGAGTACCTGCGTCTATCTTGAAGCGAGCTAATGCTAGCTGCTAAAGCTAATGCAGCTCAGGCTAACCCAGACTGTACTATGGACACGTTAGGTGGTATTTGCAGCATGTCACGTAATATAATTCCGTGTGTTTTTGTTTTTTGAGTGTTGTGGGGTTTTTTTTGTTTTTTTTAACTGAGTGTGTCGCCTACGAGTTAATGTCACAGTCTGGTATTAAGGGCTGACACTACAGCTGAACAGCCTAATTTCATAACTGATAAATATTCAAATAGTTTTATCTTTGTTTTTGTCTTTTCTATAAATTATATGTTTAGTCTCACTGTCGAGGTAAATTTGTATATATTTGTATATATTTTCCACCACAACAGATGTGTTAGTCTGTAGGTGTTGGTTTAAAACACGAATTACATTTTATTAACAAGAACAGTAATTGATCTCTGAAGAAACCTTCAGTAAAACACTTTAATTAATGCTGAAGTTGAAATTTCAGGCTCAGAGTATGAAAAAAAACACCTGTTGTGAAAAGCTGCCATATAAAAATATTGCTTGCAGAATCCCATACATTTCATCTGGCCATTTATGCTTAAGAAAAAAAAATAACCATAGGAAATTTCCTTAATCCGTAACATACATCAATATATTTTTTTTATGTATCTCTGTTTTACTGAATTGTTATATTTGATGTCTTTTTTAATAGATTTGTATGTTTTTTCCAAGACATAAAGACAGACATTTTGCTGATTTTAAAAAAGAAAGAAAAAGAAAGTGTCTGAAATACAATTCTTGTGTGTAATGTCTTACTTTAGGGTTATTAGTACAACGTAGTAACAACTTCTTACGTGTAGTGTCATTTCACAGTTAGTTTTCTGATGCATCTTTAATCTTCTTTTTTATCTTCTTTTTTTTTTTATAGGACCGTGGCGCTAAAGAGCCTGAGCAGCTCAGAAAGCTGTTCATTGGAGGTCTGAGCTTTGAAACTACGGAGGAGAGTTTACGGGCCCATTTTGAACAATGGGGTACCCTTACAGATTGTGTGGTTTGTATTTTTCTTATGGCCTAGTTTTAAAATGGTTTCAAATACAGGTGACAACGTGTAAATGTTATAGCACACCACATGAACTGTACCTGTTAAACCTGTTTTGTCCCTAGGTAATGAGAGATCCTAACAGCAAACGATCAAGAGGGTTTGGCTTTGTAACATACTCTTCTGTAAGGGAAGTCGATGATGCCATGAAAGCAAGACCTCATAAAGTAGATGGCCGAGTTGTAGAGCCCAAGAGGGCTGTGTCCAGAGAGGTAAAATAAAGGAAGAAATTAATAAATCCCAGACCAGAGCACAGTTACTACAGATATGTTATTGTTTGGTGTGTACTTACTAATGCACTCCACTTTAGGACTCCAATAAACCAGGCGCCCATCTGACAGTGAAGAAGATCTTTGTTGGTGGCATCAAGGAAGATACTGAGGAGTACCACATTCGCGAGTATTTTGAGAAATATGGAAAGATTGAATGCATTGACATCATGGAGGAACGCTCCACAGGAAAGAAGAGAGGATTCTGCTTTGTCACTTTTGATGACCATGATACTGTAGACAAAATTGTTGGTATGGGCTCATTCAGATTTCAGAGTTAGCCAAACTGTTAGTAAACAGAAAGCAGTGAATAAACATGTAATGTTTTTCCTATTTTCCTTGAAGCCCAGAAATTCCACACAATCAACTTCCACAATTGTGAAGTCAGGAAAGCTCTGTCAAAACAGGAAATGAGTGCTATATCCAATAACAGGGGTAAGCATGCAATCAAAGGAAGATTAAAATTAGACTTACTGATTTGGCATGTACAGTATGCAGCTGATGTCATAAAAATCTTTCAAATTATACCTTTCTTTAAATAGGCAGGAGCGGGGGATCAGGAAATTTCATGGGCAGAGGTGGTAATTTTGGAGGCGGCGGCAACTTTGGCAGAGGTGGGTAGTTTGCATGTCAAGTCAAAGCACTTCTGGCCTTAAGCACATTAATTTGAAGTTTAAATTTGGGATGGAAGCACAGAAATAACATCAAAACTTCACAGTACTTGCAAACATTGCATATACGTGTGTTCTATGTGTCAGTACGAGTGTCTTTGTGTGGATGTCTATATCAAAGTGTACTGTGTATTTATGAATTGATCAATATAAAAGACCATTTGCTCTCAAATTCTGGTGCCTATTCTAATATAAACCTACCATCAGTAGTCTTCAGTAGATTACTGCATGTAAAAAGACTGTTTCAAATTAAGGTTTGTTATGTGAGCAGAAGTAATACAATTTCTTTTAATTAAGGCATTCGGTTTTAGATAATAGGAGTTCAACTGTTTGGGAGGGAGATGGCAAGGGGAAAAAAACAGTTCCTGTGTCGGGTGGTCCTGGTCTGCAGGCTTCTATACATTCTGCCAGAAGGCAGCAGGTCAGGGTCTGTGTCCAGGGTGTGAGGGGTCTGTGATGTTGATTGGGATCATTTTAATATGTGATTCTTCTTGGTAATCTCTTTATCTTGTTTTTTAGGTGGCTATGGTGGAGGACGGGGTGGATATGGGGATGATTTTGACAATGGTGAGCCGTTTTTCAGAGGTTTTGCCTTTTAATGAGTTTAAACTATAGCAGGTGCACTGATTTAGGGGTCAAAAGTCACTAATGTGGTTATTTTAATGGGTTTAAAAGTCATGCTTACACAACTGGTGTGTTTGTAGAATACTCTTTGCAGTAGTGCCATGTTATAACTGTTTGTCTGTGTTATAGAAAAAAAAATCATATATTTTTTATTTTTGTTTTGTTTCTTAATTAAATAATAGGTCCAGGAGGAAATTATGGTGGCGGACCAGGTTATGGAGGTGGCCGAGGGGGCTACGGAGGTGGAGGTCCTGGGTATGGCAACCAGGGTGGAGGATTTGGTGGCAACTGTGACGGAGGCTATGGAGGTAATGGTGCAGGTAAAAGTTTTATTTCTTACAGAATTTTGATTGAATTGCCCGCGGGATGTGAATAGCGAAGGTGTGTGCGAGATAGTTGAAACCAAGGCTTTCCTTAAAATTGACCTGCATCTTCAGGATATGGAGGTGGTGGAAATTACAATGACTTTGGAAACTATGGTGGTCAGCAGTCAAACTATGGGCCCATGAAGGGAAACAGCTTTGGAGGCAGAAACTCAGGTGGACCCTATGGCGGTAAGTTTCACCCTGCAGTTTCTCGTAATACATTCAGACTTCAAGTCTGAGTAACAGCATCGTAATTTTGCGACTGCAGGTGGATACGGCTCCGGTGGTGGCAGCGGCAACTACGGCTCTCGGCGATATTAATTATTTAATGTTTTGGTAAGTTGCATTCAGCTTCACACCACCCTCGTAGCACAGTACAGAGTGAGCCCATAAAAAGTGCAGAATAACTATTTGTTCTATCCTGTATCCATTCAACAGGCTTCAGTTCTTAGCAGCAGAGGCGAGGAGGTGAGCAAAGGAATTGTCAGGAAAGCTGCAGGTTACTTTGAGGCAGTCATCTGAAAGCATTAGAGGAACACACAAGTCAGAAATTACTGCAGCTAAATCGGAGAAGTTTATGGAAGAAGGACTGTATACAAGACATGAGTGCAGATGATACTCTACCCTAATTGTGATAGATGTTTCCCTACTGAGCAATTTTTCCTTCTGTGCGTCTGAAGTGTGTGTGTATTGTGCCTGTGGTATCAGGGATAAAGAGTAAAGTGTTTTGGGGTTGCTATGTTTTTTTTGTTTTTTTAATCTGAAGTCAGTTCTAAATATCTTTATTTTTCTTTTTTATATGGGTAAGTTTTCTGCTGGCCAATTAACCTTTGTCTTTTAACCTGGTTTTTGTCACATAGAATAATAATTTTAGGTCCTTAGATAAGATAGCTTTATACATTCATTCTAAAGTTATTATGATTTCACAATTGCAAGTGTCAAGTGTATTTTTTGATTTTGTATGTAAAGCTCAGTGTGTAAATCCGTCGTAGTACCAGTGTCAACAATTACAAGCAGTCTGGAGTAGAATTAAGGGAATCCCTCACTCTTCTTGTTCCCAGCAAACCGAATTATAGATTGTTCAAATATTTTGATTAGTTGAAAAAGACCGAATAAAATTGTGTAGTAAAGTAACATGAGGTTCAGTGCATCTTTGGTTCAGAAAAAGATGAAATGAGTTATTAATATATCTGTTGCTTGCTTATTGTGACTAAAGTGTAGCAAATCAGCTGGTCCACAACTTTCCCATCTGGTGGAGTATTATTTAGGAGCTCTGTGACGTGAAAATAGTGTATGCGTGTTGCATTCATGTACTTGTACCAGGGTCAATATAAAGGGAGATTTGGGTAGTCCTAGTGAAGGGCCCAGACACCACTTACGCAAGTAGGATAACAGCTACAAGCACCAGCATTTTGGGCTTCAGCGTCACTAGTGTGGAAGATTTGCAGATGACTGTCAGACAGGACGTCTTCAGCCCCAGCACAGTGGACCAGTCAGCAGTTTGAGAGAGAAGGGAGAAGGCAGCATCGAGCACAACGCCCATGGAGGAAGCTTGCAGTGTCGTGCCTGATAGTGAGCATCTATCTTTCTTTCAAGACTAGCTAAACTCTCCAGCAGCCGGTGCTAGTGAAGAAAGACTAGGACACACTGGAGGTCCTGTTGAGTCAGAGATACCGCAGTTTTACCCGCAAATACTAGAACTCAGACATTAAGAAGAAAAGGGAATGAGTATTTCACAAAGCTGACTTGAGAAGATGGAACAGGTAAGAGTAACCATTTTGCTTGATTTACAGATGTGGAAAGAGGAATTCTCTTCTTGCTGAAAATCTGTAAAGACCTGATAACATGGAAGGTTCTGGATGGGTAAGACTTTTTTTTTTTTTTTTAAATATTGTCCAAGCCTGCTCATATTTCAATCTAATGCTGATTACACAAGGTGCAAAACACAGGGTGTTTTAAGATAAACAAAGCAGGTTGACCTTCAGTATTTGTCTACTTTGAGCAGAATCAGCATATGCCCTTCACCCCACTGCTCGGTACGCTTTGAAGCCAAATACTCTTTATGCTTATCATCAATATAGTTCAAAGCTCAAATAAAGGTGGTGGTGATTGAACACTTGAAACAGAAAGATTATCATGCATTCCAAGAAAGGAAATCAAGAAAGTCCCTATATCTAACATTTTTTTAAGTTTTATAAGTAACTACTTTTGGTTGCTCCCCCACTTCAGAGGGTAGGTCTGCATATTTGATTTGACCAAATCCTACACCCGATGCCCTTCTTGACACAACCCTCCAAGGGATTTGTATCTCCTTCCAGGATCAAACTGAGTAAATATGTAAACCACTACACAAGGAGCTCCCATTTTTAGTTTTATCACGTATCAAACAATCCTAATCCCAAAAGGTGCAAAGTCAGAAAAATCAACAGTTATAATATTACAGTATCAATTCACACAGTATAAACTGTGACTCATTAAATAAGCACTTTAAACTGGAGGCTGAGGTTTTCTAGAACGCTAACATATTTAAAAAGAAATGTAACCATTTTTTAAAAGAATTGATTAAAAAAAACTATCAGCAGGGGTCACAGGCACGTATAGCATTAAATGTGAGTATACTCAAATATTGGTGTAATAGATGAAAGCATAGTATTTTCCATACAGGCCATTTACAAAGTGCTTCCATTTGTTTCAGTTCTCAGAGTAGCCAAGTAAGCCAGCAAATTGAGGGACTTTTTGTAAAGTTTCCATAATCATGACAAGTTTCCATAATCATCCTACGGCACATATACCTTGTAGTTTTTAGAACTGATGAATGATTTGTCATCAAATGCATGAAAATAAACTTGACATTTAATTATTTTTTAACTTATTTCTGATTTATATGTATTCATGTTTGTGATACTTTGGTTGTGTTGTGACTAGGTGGACAAAGTTTAGGTGTCAAATGTTTTGATTCCACATACTTTATGTCTAGACTGCTCCGTATAAAAAAACAAAAACGGTGCCCACTGTTATCCTGTCTCTCCCAGGATATTATCTTTGCAAAGGCATGTAAAATAACCAGCCTCATGTCAGGAGAGACAAAGAGCGAGTCAACGAAGGAAAGAAAAGGAAAAAAAAAACTTATTTGTTAAGGGAACACCAGGGAACCATTTTGTCTGCTAAGCAGAATATGTAACGTTTGACTTATGTGTTTGAATAAAGGGATTTTTCATGATATGAGTGTTTTATTTCTTAAACTGTTTCTTTATTCCTCAGAGTAAATGTTATCGGAGCATTTTATTATTTGATTAACGTGTGTCCTTGGAAATTTTTTTTTTTAAACTCTACCCTCCAGTTTTGTTTGCCACGTGCAGAAAACAGGCTTGACAACCAAAGGGGAGAGTCTGTGTGTGAAAGTGCATGGCGTAGGGGCACATTGATTGCAGCAGGCTTTGCCTTTGAATGCACTTTCCCGTTGGAGTATTGTGGACTTGTCATTCATGTTTAGCGCTGAGCATACTCGACTGTACCTTGACAATTGTGCCCTTTGTAGCGCGTCATAAAGAATGCTGTGGGTGTGAGTTCTTTTACCAGGAGTTTTACTAGAATAAAAAGATTTGGGTTACTGTACAAACAAGCTCACTCCTATACAAATTGAGCAGATTGTGAAAGCATTTCAATCCAGTGACGTCTTTGTGTCTTTACAAAATTCTATTCATTTGCTGCGCTGTAAGCACTTTAGCAAAGCATTCATGTCAGGAACTGTCTTGAACATGTGGTAGGTTATGCAATAGTATCTTAAAACTACATATCCATCTGGCACCAATCTGTTGTGGGCTGTGGCTGCAGCATAGCACGCAATATTGTTTTCAGTCAGCGGGAGGCTAAGTAGCTATATGAATAGTTTATTTCAAAGCACAGAAATCAGAATAAAAAAGGGGAGCAAATCATAAGGATAAAGTTATAAAATAAGTAACTGATTGAAATAGTCATTAGCATACAGAAATATAATATATATACAATATATATGTACAAACACAGTAACTTTTTTTAAATCAATCTCAGTGCTTATATTTACAAACTATTGGTTAAAGAATCTGTGAAGGTGTCGGAGTACAAAAGAAGTAAAATATAAAAAAATAGTAGAACAATCGAGAAGCAAAAACTATACAATAGTTCTGCTGAGCTATTAACGCTTAAAGCTGAGCAACTACAAAGTTATTGCATAGTATAGTATAATAATGAAGTACCATATTACAAAGGAGATCAGTGTCTGTCGTCACTTTTAAAAGTCTTTTTAATGCGAGGAACGAGAAAGACGCTGCCATCCGTTGACTGCTGAAGGGAGTACTCTGATGGGGAGTAGGAATTTCCCTTCTCATCTCTCAACATGCCAAAGACCTCCAGGTACAAGTTGTTGAGCTGCCACTTCATTTCCTTCAGGTCTGTCATGTTCTTGCTCTTCTCACTCAGCAGGCGCTCTTTTTCTTCCTTCAGCGAGTCCAGCTCACTCTCCAAACCCACTATGTTCTCCATCTTGCGTTTACGGCAGTTCTGGGCTGCCACCTTGTTCTTTCCGCGGCGGCGTATGTCGCGGACCAGGGCCAGCTGGGCCTCGTTCAGTTGGTGTTTTGACATCATCTCATTAAAATCATCAACGGGGAGGTTGATAATCATGTCAACGGTAAAGGGGATTTTGAGCGCCTTGGCTCTCTGTTCGTCTCTGGAGAGACGCACATTAGAGCGTTTCTTCGCTTTATCTTTGGTGAAGGGGGCGTTCTTGTGGCTGCTCTCTTCTCCTGGGTCCACCTTATGTTTGGGATTCTTCTCGTGCTCATTTGGTTGCTGAGATGGTATACATACAGAAATTGCTGCGTGTGCATCATCTGGTTGGAAATTTAATGAAAACATCTCAGAGTAGTCAGATTCTGCGCTGCCAGGGTTCTGGTCCATCTCCTCCATGTCCGAGTCGCTGCATCTAAAGGACTCGCTTCCATATGCAGATTTTGCAGGACTTGCATTTGTAGAGATCCCCGAATCGGAGTCTGGCTGTTCTGTTATTAGATTTTGCTTGCTTCTGTCAAAGGCATCTCCGGGTGAGAAGCTGTACAAATCCATGGGAGTGAAGGGGGCCTCGTTCGTGACATCGGACACAGCAGCACTTTCATTTCCTTCGAGCTCATGCTGACCACTGCTCTCTTCCAATATAGTGTTCTGATAAAATATGTTACAGAAACTTTCTGCGCCTAAACTGGCATTTAATTCAGTGGTTTTCACTTTTATCGGGCTGAGGCCATCAGCTGGAGCCATGCTGGGAATGGAGCTGTCAAATGTGTTCATAAACTCTGTGGGATCGACATTTAAACTGTTTGCTTTCTCATCTGTCATGGGGTAAAAAGAGTAGTTTGGATTCTGTATTTCAGGGCTGTCTTGAAGGGGATAGGTTGTGGTCTCCAGTGTGTCCTCCATTTGCATGTTGAGGCATTCCTACAAAAAAAAATTACAATTTTAAAATAAATGCACTCATTTTAAGTACGGCTTAAAAAATTCTCAACATTTATGTGTGGTAGGATATTAAAAAGCCTACAAAAAAGACTTATCACACATTCAAAACTGAATGACTGTTATTAAGTGGTTTCATTGTTGAAATATTGAAACCTAAGATTAGTATGTTTTATAAGTATAATTTTACTCTATTAAATTTCTCCTTCTTAATCTGTTATCACTAAACAGGGTTTCAGCTAACAAAGTCTGAACCATTGAGCTGTTCAGTTGTTGCAGCTCCCTGTGCTCCACTGAATGCCGGTAGAGCTGGTTTTAGCACAAGATTGCCTACTGTGATTAACAAAACTATCCAGTTGTTGAAATGTCGGAACTTCCTACTGCTGTAAACAGAATATCTTATCTTCATGAAGCAGCTTCTCCACGTTTGAGCACAATTCTACTCAGCTTTTATTCCTACACTTTTAGTATCATCACCAACTAACTAGATTAATCCTGCCAATTCTATTTTATGGTTACAACCGCAGCCCAGTCCACTCAGTCAAAGGTCGAGGCAACTAATGGTGCAATGCTCCACCCACCAGCTAATGCAAATATGAGGTGCCTTGAAACCAAGCTGATAAAGCAGCTAATGAAAATGACTTCACCTTTCTGCTACTAAGCAAAGATTTGAAGACACACCTCATCTGAGCAAGCTATCTTTTGGCTCTGCGCAAAAATGTTAGTGGCTATCAATCATATGAATTATATAACCCCTGAGCAACCATGCTTCTAATGCTGTAAAATGTCTAGATGATGAAAGTTAGTCGGAGTGGAATTAGCAGTGTGCACTGGATTCCTAAAGCAAACAACAATTGTTTGTCCTCTAATGTCAAGCTCCTGCCTTTTATCCATTTTTTTTCTTTTTGTATTTGTTCCACCACACGAAATGCCATGTCACTGAGTTCGTAGAATCTCTGTGTCATACCTGCAGCTCGGGGAGGGACAGAATCTCCATCCAGGCCTCCTCCAAATCTGGGGACATTCCCTGTGGTGCTGGTGGTGGCAGCTGTCCTGGGGAGAGGGTGGCAGGTGATGGAGCTGGTTGTTCGGGGGACATCATCATGTTGCTGCTGATGGCTGCTGAGACAGCAGGTGTGTCCAGACAAACTGAAGTGTTCTAGGAGACAAAACAGATGACAGTTTTTATACAGCTAAAAACGATGCCCAACAATCACGCGGTTCATTTCTGTTAATTTCTGCTCAATGTTCTCACCTCAGTTTCTTCTACAGGAAACGTCTCTGCCAGTAGCTGCAAACATTCATCGAATGACATGGCGTCACTTGTTTCTGTGAAACTGGCATTCTGCAACAGAAGTTAAAATACCTTGTGTTACTTTTTACCATCTAGCATCTACCAGCTTTTTGGCACACCATGTTTTAACAGCAGCACATGATTGTGTATTTATAGCGCTCGGGTCCCTGCAGAGCACTGATGCAAAACTGAAGTCCAAACTGCGCTGCTGCATTTACAAAGGATGAGGTGGTAACCTAGCTACGACACAGCCAGAGCCTATAAAATGAGGTGGGAGTGGTGTACCTTTGACATGAGTAATGATGGAGTGTGTATGTACCTGTGTACCAACCTCTAGAAGTGTGACGGCAGGCTGCAGCGGGGCTCGAGGTATGTACTCTCCCGTCTCCTCATCTAGCTGAAGCTGTGCCAGCAGGGCCTTCTCCTGCTCCCGGAGCAAATGCAGCTTCTTCTCCTGCTCCAGCTCCCGCTGCCTCTGGAGCTCATGCTCTTTCTGACGGTGGTTGTAGTCAAACACTTCACGCCTGGCACCAAGATCAATGTCTTGCTTCCACAGTATGTCAATCAGGTCCATGTCCTAGAAAGACAGCCGCAGATCGGTTAACAGAGTTTGCAAGCAGCCATGCTGTCCTGCATAGGAGTGTTCCGAGCATCGGAGCAAAACAGAACGTCCCTGCTGCGAAGCGTGACTGTTGCACCTGCCACACCCTGTCCCTCAGTATCTGATCACCGACAACAACACAGGCACTAATGTCAAGGGACAGAAACTGCATGAATAATGAACGCATTTCTCTCCTTCCTCTGTTGTCACCACACACCAGCAAAAGACACATATCCTCATTTGATACTTTTTCCAGTGAAGGGAAGTAGTCACTGCTTATCCAGTTACGCAGAAGTGTGAATTTGTTTGTCGTATTCAGACTCCCACACAGCCAGGGATCGTTTTTTAGCGAGTACTTGAAGTTCAGATTTAAAGGATGGTTCAAAACTAGTTTAGAAGTTAAATTATATTACACCATTTAGAAAATGTGGCCATAGTATACAGTATTATGGTTGGTGAAGAACATGTGAGCAAAGAACATATAAACAAAGCAAGTAAAATTGGCACTGTAATTCGTCAATTATGATTATGTGGTAAATCTATAATGGTGTTGCATTTACATATGTGTATTTAGCAAAAGCTACACTGATGCCAACCTATAGCTACATTTCTTTGAAGGTGCTCAGGTTACGGCAAAGGCTACAGCGTAAGGTTTCAGAAAGGTTTGTGGTTACAATGTACCTTTGTACCTAATCACACTATGAGGTCATAGATGTCATACTGAGTGAAATTAAAATGCTTATTTCCTCAATTTCACCCTCACTAGGTATTTAAATCAAATATTACAAGTACTACTAAATTATCTTAGCACAACAATAGTCTTGTCCTACATATATTTACACATTAGGCAGAGCATGCGATGACATTTTAGTACCATTTCCTGTAGATTTCCCCTAACTTGCCAATTGTTATTTGCCTTTTTAAACAAGGATGTCTGAAGATAAATTATGCTGGCCCCTTCTCTGGGCTTTTAGCAGAATTTATTTACAGAAGGAAAGTGTTTCACAAGGCCCAAGGATGTTACATAAACCCGCGATACTGGTTTACACAAAAAAAATTAGCATGTGACTTGTTTGTTCTTCAGATTTGGGTGTAAACATTACTTATGAGCTTGGGTTTATAATATAAAAAAGAGAGAGCCTAGAGGACACCAAAAAGGAACACAGGGAGAATAAAGAACAAAGCAGAACAATGTACAATAAGGAGGATGTGGGACTGTTTAGAAAAACCCTGTCAGATAATGTTTTCTTCAATTTTTTTTTTTTAAATAAAAACAGGATGACTCACAAGCCTCCGCAAACTAATAATAATGGCATATGAGCACCTATAAATACTTTAATCCATTGTTGACACCATTTTCCTGACTACAGTTGTGGTGCTAAAGAAAAAAAAAAGAACCCACTAACCCTCTTTGCCTCTGTGTTGCATCAGAGCTATGACCACTGAAGGATTACATATTACTAAGGCTGCTCGCTGGTTGGAAGGTGAGCACACAAGTAGACATTATGGTTTGTACAGGAATGAGGAAGTCCCTTAAAATGTCTGTGTGGGATGTCTAAACTCACTTCTTGAGGTTGCTGATGTTTTCTAACAAACAACAATAAAAAGAAAAGAAAGAAAAAACACTCTTGTCTGTTGGTCACACCTAATAAGCTCATCAGAAAATGGTCAGACAATCATATGGTTAGTAAATGTATAGAATATAGTGCAATAATTTTTAATGCATTTTATGCTATTTAATACTTATTCACTAGATAGATAGATAGATAGATAGATACTATTTAATCAATAGTAGTAATAATATTCTAAAGCATAAGGATATTGGATCACTCTAGGCCATATAGCTGTGTTTTATAGCTGCTTTTTATTTAGGTCTAATGATTTCTTTCACCACATGTGCTGTAGATTATTAACATTAATAATTAACTGAAAGTCACGCCAGTCCTTTAGAAAAAACAACCACCGCAAGGCCAAAAAAACAGACTGTTGTCAGTGAGTGATTTCAGTGTGGTTGTTAAATTAGCCTGTTGTTATAATGCAGCTTTATAAACAGCACATTCTGTATTAATGACAACTGGGCTCTGTGAATGTGGGTGTGCTTAAGTAATGGTGTCATAATCAACTGCCACAAGACATGGACTGGCACCAGAACAAGGGGGGGGGGAAAGGCTGAGAAAACTACTTCCTGCACCTTGATGCCACACAAAAACCAGTCAAAAAAGCTTTTACACACAGAGCCTTCAAAATGACAGTTACCAGAGATACATATTAAACTTAACAAGCCTTTAGTGTTGATTGTTCATTTACTTATCTACAGTTAAACACAAGGCCCCGAAAGAGGGACCCGAACCTGCTGTTGTAACATGCCTTTTTTCAACACCATTCAGTGGACATCCAATCTCAACTGTGGATGATGAAACACAGCTGCACAGCCCTTTGGGCCCTCATCAGTCAACTGTACTTCCACTGACCCTCACCTATGACAAGCTTAGCGAAACACTAAAGATGCGAGGCCATGTCACAAGAAAAAATAAACTTCAACCAAGTTCAATGTTTTCATTCAGTGTATAAGAACAAAGCTAGAAAACAGGTCTAGTCTAATATTTGGTCCTTTTTTTATTAACTCTGTAAAACACACAGCAAAGACATAAGCAGCAGTAAAAGAAATCATTCATGGTGGTTATAAAAGCTATCAGATATGGGATCACATGCTTTGAGCAGGAGGAGGGCAGGGTGGGCAGGGGGAGATGATGACACAGTTACGACAAAAGCTTCAACACAGTCCAGGTTCTGTTTGTCTAACTTGCCAGGATAAAAGAACCTGTTATTTTATTCGGGCAATCGATCACAACACTAATATCTGAACCTGTTCTGTTAATGGGGATTTTTTTCCTGTCCAGGAAAAGCGTCACAAGTGGATGACTTGCAGAACTGAAAGACAGTTAACATGTCTAACTCTAAGACAGCCTGTCGGCGTAGTCTACCTCACACTTTTAAAGCTATAACGTCTGTAACACCGGCGTAAATACACTAGTACTGTAATTTAGCTGTAATTTAACTGATAAACAAAAGTTTACATAAAGTCTATCTCTCTAATAGCCCGCATTAAAAAGGAAGTTGACAGTCAATGTCAGATAGTTTGTCTACTCTTTTCTAGCTAGAAATACTCTATTTACCTGTTGACCGGAATGCATCACCTCCATTTCCATCATTATGGAGCTCTGTCGTGAGGTTTTGAAAAAAAAACTCCGTATGACTGAAAAATGTGTGAGTTATTCCTTATATTGGATATAAAAATGGCGAGCGGTCTGGAGGCGATATAGTCCGTCACGGGAGCTGAGTGGCGAGAAGTGCTGCTTCCTCCAAACCTAATGAGCATTACGGAAATGATGGCCCTCCCCACCGGGATCGTCCCCCTCGCAGCGGCCTATGAGGGCTGGAGATAAGGACTGTGTGCGTGCGCATGGAGTACATTTAACACAATAGTTGCCACGGAAAAAAATTACACAACATATTTATGTGAAAGTTAAACATTTTATAATACTTTAACCATTACGTAATTTGCAACATGTTATACCGTTCGTTTACAGTCAGCTTTATGTAAGCCAGCTCATAAAAGACATATATATATATGTATAATGTGTACCTTCTATTTTAACTTCGTCACGGACGTGACCAGACTTTGTTTGGTGCATACCTCCCCCTGCTGGTGACCGTGACCAGCGTGGAGCTGGAGACCCTGGGGCCCTGATGTTCCTTGTGCAGCTGGGTAGACCATCACAAAATCATAAAGAGAGAAACAGAACACCCAGTTTAAAGTTACAGTCCTGCGTTTAATGTTTTACTCTGAAGCTCAGACCTGTTAGCGGAACAATACCTATATGTGGTAAAAGTCCCCGTGCAGAATGATTCCTGTTAGTTTCTATGTTTTTGTTTGTTTATTGGTTTGTTTGTTTTTGGAGGGGAAGTAGGTGCATAAGAGATACTAGTTCAAATGGGTGGAACTGTTACTAACATCTTTTGGGAGGAGGTTGGGGTGTGGGAGTCAGACTCTGCCATAATTCACTGGGTGCTCTAATTGGAAAATCTTCATCTGTCAAGTAATGAATCATTACAGTGGGTTAACTAAATGTGCTACAAGCTAAATTATTCCCTGTTACACTATTTCTCATAAAATTAAACAAAACTGAAGTAATGATCTAAAACGTGTAAGTGAGGAATCTCAAAGATTTGCAGATCTGTAATGCCTCTCCCTTATCAATATATATGTTTGTATTATGTAGTGTAGAAAAAATATATTAAAATTTTAACCATTATAATGCACAAAAGGCTATTCTTCCAAACTGGTACATATATGAAGGTACTGTAGTGTGTAGGGTGTAAAAAAATTGTTTAGGTTATATTAATAGTTTTATTGTTTAGCCAGAATTTGCTAAGCTTACCAAAATACTGCACATTTTGTAAGTAAATATGCAGGTTTTTACTCCATTTATGGGGCACTTATCATATGGTTAGTAAATGTATAGAATATAGTGCAATAATTTTAATGCATTTTATGCTATTTAATACTTATTCGATAGATAGATAGATAGATAGATAGATAGATAGATAGATAGATAGATAGATAGATAGATAGATAGATAGATAGATAGATAGATAGATAGATAGAAACTAGTTAATCAATAGTAGTAATAATATAATATTCTAAAGCATAAGGATATTGGATCACTCTAGGCCATATAGCTGTGTTTTATAGCTGCTTTTTATTTAGGTCTAATGATTTCTTTCACCACATGTGCTGTAGATTATTAACATTAATAATTAACATTAATAACAACATCAAATATTCATCCACCTTGACAAACTATAACATTAAAATCCTATTTTAACAAAGATAGCATATCCATTAACAAGTCAAGAGTATGAAAGAGGACATTCTCCATAAGCACTACTTTTCATTCAGCTAAATGTTATTGGTAATTCCTCGGACCTTTCCAAAAATTGGAATGTGGGTTATGATTTATTATTACTTTTCCACTCCCTAAGTAGGCTAAAGGATATAAATCTTCTCTCCACACTGGTGGAGAGCACAGGTATGCAATAAACGTTGTAGCACTCGATCTAAGATTCGCCTATTTAAGAACAATAAGAGGAAGATAACCCAAAGAAGAAACCTCATTCTTAATCACATTTGAATCATTCTGAAACCTCGGCGTTAGTAAGAATTCGAAACCGAGGTGCCATTAAGTGGCTTTTCAGATATGCCCGCGTAATAAGACAGACTTGTTCCTGGTTGTAGCACCCATCTGTGAAGAGTCTCGCACTAAAGTGCAGCTCGCTGTGCCACTACGTGAAATTACACTAAAAAAGCCTATTTTTGCCTCTCGTGCGCGCTCCTGAATACGCGTTCACGTTTGGCAGCTCCACGTCGACATTCTTCCAGCTGCATATAGTGAACTGCACAGCACTGGGGGAAGAAAAGGTAAAAGCGGCGGCGGCCACCTTACGATTAGAGCGCTGCAAGTTTGCCGATGGACATCAACTGCAGTGAAAACAGGCGTTTGCAATGTGAATCTATCCGTGGCGTGCAAAGTCCTCAGCCCGCTTTCATCTTTTGCATTTTATGATCTAGACTGTTTTCCCCTCGTGTTGGATTGCAGCTGGTCCCTTGTGTCTACCTATATCAGGTACAGTATGACTTCCAAAGCTCACTTTGCCTTTAAAATTGTACTTCTTAAAGAAATAATCGTTAAGATTCCGGTTGGCACGTTGCAGTGTTGATTTTGAACGTTATTTCTGCACTTCTGAAGTTGCTGTCATTTGGTTGCTGATGAAGTGCCAAGTTTCCAACTACATTCAAACTGATAGAACTCAAAACTCCTGGAGCTCAGCTGGCCTTCTGAACTTTCCTCATTGCTATCATATCACTCTTTAGTAAATGGGTTATTCTCAAGAGACTGTTTAATTCAGAAAGTTGTTAAAGCTCAACAGGTAGACTCATTTATACCCTGTGGTACTTGAAGTGAAGTAATCCTTTCAAAAAGGTATCAGCAACAGTGTAAAACTTAAAATATGCCAGCCAGCGTATATGCAAAATGTAACCTTTGCAAGCAACCAGATGGGCAAGACTAAAGAGGTAAGTAAATACACTCAAGAACCATTTCTGAGGAGGTTGTACTGCAGGATCAACTTTTGCACACACCCAAATATTATTTAGGTCTTTAATCATTTCTGTATTGCTAACAGCGTGTAAAAAGACACCACCTGGCCTGCTATATACCTGTGTGACTCTAGGGAGGAACCACCAAACAGCTCGCCTTTCTTTAGGCCCGTCCTTAACGCATTTAGATCTTAGCTCTGCTATTTTGAGCTGTTTTCTGTTATATATTTTTCAGTGGAGTCAGTATAGTGAAAATAAAAAAGATAATACAACATGGCTGTCCTGTTTTCCCTTGCTTTTGTGCCTTGCTGCAGGTTGAAGGAGCACCCAGTCATGAGGAGGATAAGGTTCCACACAAGGACAAACCTATGAGGTGGCACTGTGGCTTTCCAAATAAAGTTCTGTGATACACTTAGACTCTAACTGCCCGCAGTCAGTGCATTACAGAACTTTGTTTTGGAAGCTAATACTTTAACCTTTTGGAAATAAAACCTCACACATCTGGACATTTTAGTTTATAGAACGTCTTATTGTTTCTGTTGGCAAATGTTGTGTAAAATAAAGTTTCTATTTTAAGATTTTTTTTACAGTCTCTTTCCTTCAGTACTTTAATCCTAATTGATATGTACTTCACAATAATGTTGCTTGTGGTGTATTCGTTTTATGTCAAATCATTCGTTTAAAAGCAGCCATGTGGACCATATGGAAGCGCTAGTCACGCTGGTCAAGTGACTGGGTGGAGGTGAAGCAGAAAGGTAAACAGCGTTGACTGTTTCAAGTTACTCTGTTTTTACAACCACATCAAAAAAAAGTGCACACATGAGGCAGGTGGCGATGCAGCCAGAGTAAAGGTAAATCGTTACAGATGTACAGATGTTCTAGGATTAGTTTAAATCTTTAGATTTGGATTCGTCTGACATATACCTGGCTAAAACTAAGACAATTAAAAAAATCTGATACTTAACTTACAGGTTTGCTGAATTGCATGTTTCCACTGTTCACTTTGTGGCATTTGTTTCAAAATGGTGTTTAATGTAGGGTATAAGTGCTTCTTCATAAACCCAATAAACTCTTTAATATTCCAAACAGAAGGGTTACAGTTGTTTTATATAATTAACTAATTGCATTACTATCTCAGCCACAAATTGTATACCGGGCTCAGCCATATAAAAGATGCCTCAGCAGTAAGTGTAACATATGGAACCAGCCCTTTACAGTCTATGCTAATGTTGCAATGCATGCTGGGAAACGAGTTAAATGGTGCATTCAAACACTTCTCGATTACTCGATTATTATTACAGAATGAGGTGGGAGCTTTGCATTGATGTCAACGGTTCGTTGATGGATAAAATAAATAAATAAAATGTTTTATTCATTTATTTATAGTATGAACCTTATGGAGATTGTAGGCACAAGTGCAATGCTTATCGCCTAGAATCGTGAACAGTTTTCTTTTCTTGGGTCCTAAGATGTGGAAAATCCGCAATCCACCTTCCAAAAGTTAAACGTGTTATTAAAATCTATAAAAACGCAAAATGCTTACACTTGGGAAGCTAGAACCAGTCCATGTTTAAATAACTTCAAAATAACCTTAAAGAATGCGCTGACCTATGCTTTTCTTAATCGACTTACCTTTTTCATGTATAAACTAGCCCTGTGTCTAATAACAAATTAATTTACCCAAAATAACAACATTTATTTTGTATTGTATGCTTTAAAATCCTAATTTTTACATTTAACACTCGCGTGTGGGGTTTGTTATTTCCTACAGGCATTGAATGTGCCACACTTTCCCTGCTCTGACCTCTGAGATAACAACATTTATTTTGTATTGTATGCTTTAAAATCCTAATTTTTACATTTAACACTCGCGTGTAGGGTTTGTTATTTCCTACAGGCATTGAATGTGCCACACTTTCCCTGCTCTGACCTCTGACAGGAGCTCGCGGATCTGCTCCCTCCCTGTACAAACACGGAAGCAGCATGGCGTCCAACAGCAGCGGCAGCGATACCTCTGACAGGCAACGCATTGCACAGCAAAGACTGAGTGTAATTGCCGGGCATTTACAGAGACCGGTGGAGGGTAACTCGGGCATCCTAGCCGCGGAGTGCAAAGCCCAGGGAGACAAGCTAGATGTCTCCAGCGAGCGGAGGACTGTGCCGAGGAGGAGGTACGAGGCTGTGATGGAGCGGTGGACGAGGGGGGCTTATCCGCTGTGGTTTTGGCTACTTCTTAAGTCAAACTTAAGTGCATTACCAGCTAAACATGAGACATTTGGGTGGCGTGCAGCGGTAGGCTGGTTGCTGTCTCCCCACTAGACATAAATGTCTGTTAGAAACGTAGCTGAAGCGGAGTTTGGTTAGCTTCATAGCTAACGTTTCTAGGCTACAGAGCAGCCATTCATTTGCTATGGGGTGGGTGCGGCTAAGTGTAGGAGGAAGAAGTCGACTTTCTTAAAGTTTGCCAGCTGTAACTTTCATCCACTCTCGAAGTACATTCTTTTATTTGTTATGTAACTATGTTTCCTTTCAGTGAGGTCCTTAGTGTTTTTATTTATTAATCCGATATTCATTAACTGTTACTGAGCTGTCCGATTTAGTGGGGTTGATAAGCGGTTCTCCTTTTTTGGAGTTGACCCGTTAGCAGGTTCACCAAAATTTTGTCTCTTGTGAGAAGACATCTTAGGTAAAATAGTAAAGCAGCCTGTAGCTAAAGTGTAACAACAGTCAGAGGAGACAGAGAAACTTCTGTCTCTTCCGTTGCTCTGATTGGTCAGCACAAGTGGTGGTCTGACTTTCAACCTATTAGCAGCCTAGTGCCTTTTGAGGAACCCCCACCAGAGCACTGACATCTAGTGTCTGTGGCAGATAACAACAGCTAACACAATCGGCAAAAGTATGTGCATCTGGCCTTGTAATGCGTGCCCCTTTCAGGCCAGTATGACACTGTGATAATGCGGCTAAATATTATGTCTTATACCCCTGTCTGCTATACTTGTGATAGTTTGATAGTTGAGGAAATGCAAAGCAAAAACAGTTACACAGCCACTAGCTATCTGCCAAACTTATAAGTCAAAGAATCAATTGACAATGTGAGACTAAACTACTTATATGGTGTAAGAGAATTTCTGTTTCAGTGGTATAACTACACTTCTTTCATTCAGTCCTGTTAGTGTCTCATTTAGAGTGAGGCAACTTATCTTGTAATTTAAAGACCCTACAGCATTACAAATGGAAGGCCCAGGGACTCTCTTATCACCAATTACTTGGTAAGACTAGGGAAAGAATTTCCTTGTGGTGAGAGGAAACCAAAGCGAGATGCCAAACACGTAATACAAGAAACACTTGGAAGGTTGGTTAGTCCCCATAGACTGGAAACATACAGTTCCAGAGCCACAGGTGCTTAAAGATGATAAGTACAAACTGTGGCAGATATGGTATTTGAAAATGTTTTGCTTCACCCTTTTTTGCTATATTTTGCTAGGCAAATATGAAATTGGTAAAGGAATTTATCGAGACATGTACAAACATACATGCAAATACAGTATATAAGTCAAAAACAGTTTGTACATTTCTAACAAGCTTGAAAGTCAATATTTGGTATGACCACATTTATTCTTCAACAGACCTTAACCTCTCTTGTTTAGCATTTCTTGTAATTTCTTTTAGTAGTCTTTGGGAATAGTTCTTCAGGCTTCTTGAAAGAAATTTAGAGCTTTTTTTTTTTTTTGATGAGGATGGCTACCTTTTGTTCAGCCATCATCTATTTTCTATCAAGATGGCCCCACAACGCTTCAGTAATGTTGTGCTCTGGGGGGCCCAATCCATGCCCGATAGTTTTGCATTGTGTATTTGTTCTATCCAGATATATAAGGTGTGCTTTTACTGCTTTGGCAGTGTGTTTAGAATGATTGTCATGCTGAAAAATAAAGTTGTTGTCAATCAGATGCTTTCCAGATGGTATTTCTTGGTAGATCACAATCTGACAGTACTTTTCAGCATCTATAAATGTATCAATTTTGACAACACCACCCTTTCAAATGAGGCTTCAGTGAACAATAGGTGGATGAACTGAAGGGCCACGTACACCTCTCAGGTCCTTTGCTAGGTCCTTTCTGGATAATCTGCTAAAGATGTCCTTTTTTTGTCCTCGACTTTTTCCTCCAGTTTACTTTTTAAAGTTAGGTGCCAAGTTTTTGTGTAATAGCTGGTTGGGAATCACTGTGTTGCTGCAAAAAATACAATTTTAATTTTTAAATATTTATGTGTTTCTGTGACAGGCTGCTACTAAGTTTTTTGGTAAGTTTTTAAATTTTTTAAGGACCTATATAAATACAAGTTATTATTAGTATGCTTATTTTTGTTATTATTAAAAGTTTTTAATAGTAGAATTTCAAAATTGATTGTTAGCTTAGTTGATTAGGCAGCCTTTTCTCCTTAAATGATTCATAGGTCAGTTTTATCGTGTAAGATAACGTTATCTCACTTTCTTTTGTTACAAAATAAGATTGTCAAGCATACCAACAGTAAAACCTGCTCTAAATGTTGCCATAAGATTGAATCAGTCTTTGAATCGGGTTAAGCAATTACCTGCAGTATCATTTCTTTCCTCTCTCCCCCAATGTTAAGTGGATTAACAAACAGAAAAGAATTCTTCTGAATATGCTCAGGTACAAGAACTGGGCTGAAAATGAGTGAAAAACAGCCAATACCCAAAAAAAACTTTAAAAGACTTTTAGAAGTCTGAAAAACTATTGCTTAAAATCACTTAAAAATACAAAGGTCTTGCTCTTTGGATGCTAAATATAAAGAAATAATTGGCAACTCAAGACTTTTTGCACAGTAATGTTGATGGCATCTAATAGTAGCCTATAAATGAATGGAAAATGATAGCAAAAGAGGAGAGAAGGGAAAGGTACTTAATGTCTCACAGCAGGAATCCAGCAGCCTGAGCACATACCAGCATAACTGATGGGGTTGTTAGGGTCACCTGATCCAATCATAATTGTAAGTTTTATTAAAAACGAAATGTAAGATTCATTGAAAGATGTGATTGTATCCTGTTCATTCAGGGCTTTGTGTGTGATGAGAAGCATTTTAGCTTCTGTTTTAAAAAGCATGTTTAAGCAAGAATCTTGATGTACAGGTTGTGTGTTCTCCCCAGTCCTAAAGCGGCAGTTGACAAGATGTTGCGTCATCACACATGTAGTAATCTTTCCGTGAGAGTGAAGTAGATTTCTGTCACGCCTTTGGGCTTTGTTTGCTAGGTACTAGAAAGTAGTACGAAGAGCAAAAGTCATGCAGGAAATGGGCTGAGCAAACAGCTTTTACTTGTGAAAGGCATTTTTCAGTCAAAGCATGCCTCATTCACTACGACCATCACATTTACTAGATTGCATCATTTTAAGGCAACTTTACTTTTTATGGATCAGAAATGTTTGCACAGATTTGCTTCTCTATCTGTACAATATATGGCGTCATATATCTTTAGAGCAGGTTTTGATTAGAAAGAAACAGTTGGAAAAAATCTTTAAGGGAGGATAAAAGAAGAAACTTTTAGAATTACAGCTTCCAGGATGGACAGGAATGTAACAGATGTTGTGCGGAGACAGAGTTGGGGTGCACACAGACAGGAGTGCAGCTTATCGAAACCTTATGCGCCTTCTCTTTAAACCAGTGGTTCTCAAACTTTTGAAATCAAAGGAAGCTCATACAGCCACTCAATTTTTATCAATTGTTAAAAAAAAGAATGTACGCTGTAAAAGCATAATAGCACTTATTTTCTCATTACTTAACTGTATATTCTCTTATTTTCATTTGCCTTACTTCCACATGTCCACCCAAGCAACCCTGCCCCACAATTTAAGAATCCTTAATAGCTGGAAAGAGAGTTTCTGTTTTTTGGTACCTGTACTTTAATAATAATGATAATAATAATGGATTGCATTTATATAGCGTTTTTCTAGGCACCCAAAGCGCTTTACAATTCCACTATTCATTCACTCTCACATTCTTACACTTTGTAGCCACAGCTGCCCTGGGGCAGACTGACAGAAGCGAGGCTGCCATATCGCGCCATTGGCCCCTCTGGTCAACACCAGTAGGCGGTAGGGTAGAGTGTCTTGCCCAAGGACACAACGACCAGGACAGAGAAAGCAGGGGGATCGAACCGACAATCTTCCAGTTACAGATGAGCTTCCCAATCCCATGAGCCAAGGTCGCCCCTATGAAAGTTAGTAGTCTGTACTTACTGGCTTACTGCCAGACACAATGCCCAGCTATGGAGACAGTTTTATTTCGCATGTACAGCAGCTATTACACTCTGTCAGTGGTGGTGAGGATTCATTAAAGTATGACTTAGTGTGTCACTCCTGCTCGTAATTTAGAGAAAACCCCATTTTGGCATGTGTTAATCTTAATAATGGCTTTTATGCCAACAGTAGCATGCCATCCCAAGTGACCCGTGATTATTGATCTGTACATGGTTGTACAGCTGTCTTTCTTTAAGAAGTACAGCACACCAGCATTGTACAGTACAGTCATAAGGTGGTAAAGCCAGCATTTGTATTTTGATATCTCAGAACAGTAACAGAATAGTGACAGTTGTTGAAATTTACATCTTTGCAAAGCAAGCACAGCCACGTAGTATCTGTTGGCTAGTTCCCAACTTGGTTTCTGTTTGTACAGTGAAAAACACAAAGCGTAGTTGGTGTCTACGTGCCATTTTTGTTAAATGTAGCCTGGATGTTCAGCACACACATTTAAGTCTAATCCTAAAAACCTGAGGAGTGTTAAAAGTAGCCGTTGAAAAATGTCTGATTGGTGCCATAAATGTAAAATATCTAATGTATTAAATGGAGCTCAAGGACTGTATGCTCACTTCTTCTGTGGATGGACAAGTTGTTTGAATGTGTTGCCTTTGCAATACTAAAAGAGCCATGTGTTTGCTAACCTGTGGGCAAAGCATTTGGGTGTGCCTGTCTGCAGCGTCCCATTTTGTAAATTTGCCACTTCATAGCCACCTCAGGTTAATGGAAAAGCTGGGAATGGCTTAATAAGATTAAGGGATATTCTATATGTCTGGCTTTTCAGATAACATCATGAGATTGTCAGGAAGGATGCTGAGCCAGTATCCAGCCCAAGGGACTGAGATGGCAAATTAACCAGGGCACCACACCCAGGAATAATCCCCACATGTTCTATTGTAACTTTGAGTGATAATCTGCCCAAGTCCTAAACTGTACCTACATTCATTTTTTTTTCACAGACAGGAGATTATGAAATGGAATGGCTGGGGATACAGCGATTCAAAATTCCTGTACAACAAGAAAGGCCAAGCAGAATTTACTGGAAAAAGGTAAAGTATGAGAAAGCACCCAGCACTCTTAGGTAAAGCTTATTCTTATCTGTTGGTGAAAAATCAGTCATTACTTGGTCTCATCCACTCCCTCTAATCTAGTGTTAGCCGCTGTGTTGAGCTTTAGCATTCATTCTGTTTGTGTAACTTGAGGCTGCAGCTTTGCATTGATCTTTTTTTTTTTTTTTTTACAGCCCACTACTTGAACCCAGCCTTTGAACATCAGTTGCGTCTCTGTGCTTGCTGTGTGCTCAGAACAATGTGGTGCTACTGCCACCTGGTGGTTGGCATTTAAACTGTTTATTGTCATCTGAGAAGGTCACTGGTTGTGATTTTTAGCACTCAGGTGCCCATTAGCAAAAACAACTCACCAATTTCTTAAAAAGATAAGATGAATATTATGCTGGCAGTTATGTGTCTGATGGTAAATGCAAATGTAGGTGTAAGAAAAAATGTACTTTTAATTGCTGCAGATTCCCAGAAACAACTGTTACTCAGTTCCTTTACATATCCTTCATCCATGCCTGCCATGACAAGAGCAAAGGTGATTACGGTCTTGTTTCCGTAATCATCACAAACAGCTCTGGGAGAGGTAGCTGTGCCTGTCAGACAATGAAAACAGAGAACTGTCACAGTTTCCTCCTGTGTAAGCACTTACCACAAAGCCCTCAGGGCTTTCCGTGCCCTACCGACAAAAAAAGCTATCTGGGTGTTGTATATCAGCTGAAGCAAGGGTGACGTCCTCCTTGGCTCGCTTGCTGCATGAGGTTTTTTTTTTTTCCTCACTTAAATACTGCATATATTTTACAAAGGTACACCATAGTCCCTGGATGGGCCCAATCTGTGACACCGGCACAATTATGAAAGTGATGGTAAAGGAAAAGCAATAACAGCACTGTCACTGCTGCTCTGCTTGTCTAATAACCTCACTGGACTCAGATCTCATACTGTATTCTTATTAGCCACAGGTCTGGTTCTCCAAATGAATTTGCCCAGTCAAGCATGCAGATATTTTCAGTTTCAGAGTTTCACTTCTGCTGCAGTAAAGCTAATGCATGAGACTCGGTTGATTATTTTTAATTGGTAATTCAAACTTTCTTCCCTCTTTTACACAATCCAGGTATAGGCTGAGCGGTATGATCATCCCCGGCCTCAGAGAGTGGATGGAAAGCACGTTCGGTGCCAATCTGCAGCACAAAACTCCAGCAGCAGTGAGTAACAGCTCCTGTTTATTTGTTGCGTCTTCGATGAATGGCATCGTGCAGAAGCCATAACCACTGTGGTTTGTTTTGTTTAAGCCAATTCTGAATAGCAGTGCTGTCCAGCCTCCCACTCTAAACGAGGCCTTCTTGAAGGAGCTAAAGTCCACAGGCATTCCCTTCTCTCATGAAGCTGAAGACCGGGTTTTTCGCTCGCATGGTAAGTCTTTTAATGTCTGTGAATTGTAATTTAATTTGCAACATTTTTTTTCATTTGTTATGAAAATATTTTAAAAATGGTGACGTAATTTCATTTTTTAATTTTTTTCCAGGCCATTGCTTACACGAGATCTTTGCTTTGAGAGAGGGGAAAATTGGCCGTGTTCCAGATTTGGTTGTATGGCCAAGTGAGTTCAGAAGCTATGCTGTCACTGTTAAACATGTGTATATATAATTTCTTTCCACTGTGTGTCTGCTTTTCTCCTCCTACATAGCATAACTGATCCCTCTTACTGGCTTAGGTGATTTAAAGGGCTAATCTCTGCAGCGGCAGGGATATTAATATGTATGAGTAGAAGCTTAATAAGAAGCGTCAGGGGGAGGACGGTTGACACCCAGTACTCCACAGTCTGGCCCTGCATAGTACACCCATGAATTATGATTCTGAGATTGGTTTTGTCTTGTTATGGCTAGCACTATTTTATCATGCAAATAAATGTTGACTGATGGTTGAAACTTGATTAGCTGCCTCCCAAATGGGAAGCGAATCACCAGGCAACTGTAGGCACATTCTCATCCACAGTGGCTAATCCCAAGTTTTAACTTTTCCAACCGTACAAATGCACTCTCATCTACTAAATGTGCAGTAGATGTTTTGAGCTATAATTGCCATTCCTCGGTAGCCTCTCCAAGTGAATTTTAAGTGGATGTTTAGTTTGTGGAGCTGTAATCCTTTGGCCTACGCTATGTATTTAATTGGATGCCCAAATGCAGTAGAATGTAAGCATTTCTCACTGCCTCTTAAAAGCTCTCGAGGCCAGTCAAGCACATCCATGTACTTTGGTATTGCTGTTCATCCCACTCACTCACTGCCCCAGTGTGAATGTATATGGGCTCTGATTGGTTAAAATACATCTGTATTGATCTAGCATGTCCCACCCAAGAGAGTGTAGCTTCATGCAGTTTGACTCAGCCTGAGGAAAGCCCCAGGCAAATCAAAGGATGCCCTGTCTCCCCGCTGGCCCCCCCTGCTCTAATGGTTCACGAAATATACATTTTTACGTTGTCAGTGGTATGCAGATAGTGTTATGTGCCATCATTTTTTTCCCTTTCCAGTGTGTGCATGTTTTTTTAAAAAATATTATTTTATGAATATTTAATATATAAACATTGTAGCAGATGGTAAAAGAATTATGTTTCAAAAAGACAAAACGATCTTCTATGTTTTTTGCAGACTGTCACAATGATGTAGTGAAAATTGTGGAGCTCGCATGCAAACACAACGTTTGTTTGATGCCATATGGAGGTGAGCTATGAAATCAAAGGCGTTAATCTACATAATTAGCTTTTATGTAAAATTAATACAGGGCTCTAGTTTATTTGCATTTCGCAACTTGTAACATATAGTGTAATTTCAGCCATCAGTTATCTGTTTTTTATGTGGGTGGGTGAGGGCTTAGTGAAAACGTTATTATCTGTATTATAGATGCTGCTGTTAAAATTAGTGCAGTGGACACTGCACTAATTGTGGTGGTTACAACCATAGGAAATGATTGTAACTTTTTTTGTTTGTTTTCTTCTGTCAGTCTCTACTAAAAAATGTCATGCTAATAATATGGGAGAAATAAATCTTACGTATTGTTAGTTTTACTGCAGTTTGCGAACAGGTCCGTGACAATCATATCAATAAAAGTCAGTCATTCATTACTGCAGTGAAATCCTGAAGTGTGCAGACGTGCCATAAGAAAAAATTATATATTGCACCTCAAGGATGAGCTATTCAGATGGTGCTTTTCCTCCTGTAACGTGTCAAAATGACTGCTGTGAAAAGGAGTTTTATTGTAACAGTGGTTTTTATTATCTCTTAGGAGGGACTAGTGTCTCTAGTGCCCTCGAGTGCCCCCCAGAGGAAACTCGTTCCATTGTGTCGTTGGATACCTCACAGATGGTACGTAAACACCTGCGCAATCAGCGTTAAGGACAACTAAACTAAAATCAATCTATCTGATCTTTAATGTTAGAACAATAATCTGAAAAGAGACTGAGAGAGAGTCGGGCTGGATCAGTATAATTATTCATAGACACCAGGCCGTAAGCTGAAATGGATATTCAGATTAATATTCAACTTGTTGTGATCTTTTCTATATAGCTTTCTGTGTCTATTGTTGATATCTCTTCAGGTTTGGATTACTAAAAAAAATGTGTCAAGTAAAATTGTGTTTTTTGGAAAAAAAAATAATTGTAGTAATAGTACATGTACATTATTTGGGCTCAGGAATTCCTTCTTTTTATCAGCTGATAACAGCTAAGTAATAGTGGAAACTGTTAGTGTGTGCTACAAGCTATTGCATTATGAGCCTGAGTGTTTCCAGTGTTCCTTTTTCCCATATACATCTTTTTTTTTTCAGTAACATGAGTGCAGCCAGAGTTAGAATTGGTAAATTAGTTGTGTGGATAGGGACAAAACCCAAGTGATGCACCAGCCATTAATCTTAATACAATCCCAAACAAGTCCCCATAAACATGATAATCTTTTATCGGATACAATATAAAGTGGTGAAAATTGTCACTGTACAGTAAAGCCCTTTGATCCATGCTCACCCAGAGGTGATATACAAGCTGTCTACAAGCTCCTAGCTCACTACTCATTGAGTTTGCTGCCACTGACATCAGTGACCAGCGTTCTGTGTCAGGGATCAGAGGTCAGATGTCTCCAGCTGAACCACATGAAAGGAGCAATGTAGTAGGAACGTAACGTTTATTAGTTCTGGTGACTAATTTATGACCTCCTATAGGTAGGGCTAAGCCTTTGGGAAACTGACAGTTGTCTCCCATCCTTGTCTGCACACATTCGTCCTCAGACGTTTTGATGAAAAACATACCGTGTTGTAAGCAAACTGTGAAGAGACTGTCTCCACAGCCTGCTCTTGAGTGCAATGTTTATGTCTGAGTCTGAGCTATTTTAAGTCAACATACCAGATGTAGGCAAAGCTCAGATGACAGACATGGTGATATACAATATCTGTTTGAAAGCAGCCGTTTTACACAAAGGAAACGGCTTAAAAAAAAACATTTCTCCCAAAAAACTCTGTGAAATATAAAATTTATGTTTATGACGTCCTCAAACATGTTGTTTGTTTGTCACAGAACCGCATTCTGTGGATTGACGAGAAAAATTTAACTGCCCATGTGGAAGCTGGCATTGTCGGTCAGGATCTAGAGAGATTGGTAAGTACTGCTCGCCCATCCATTTTAATTCACCGAAAGAGCTTACGTTAATATAAAACGTTGTGCCAACAATCAAGCTGTGCGCCTGTTCCCTAGGAGGCTGTCTGTGCTCATTCACCTTGGTACTCTTTGCTCAGTAGATCTAACAGGGTGCAGGAAGGAGTTTGCGGTAGGAGCAGAGCGCTGAAGGGGAGAGATTAGAGTCTGAGACGGTGGTCATGAGCAGATGGCACCATCAAGCTAATTCAGAAAAATGGAGAAGGAGCAGGCGTTTGATATAGAGGAATGCGTGAGCTGCATTTAAAGCAGACTCCACCTCTGCATTTAGACTGGACCGATTTCATAGAGCAGATGGGTCTGCATTATAAACTGCCTTCCAGAGGAATGCTATGATAAAACAAGGCTTGACTTTACCCTTGTGCTTCTGGGGAGCATTGTTGTTGTACTTTAAGATCTTAATTATTATTACTGTTGAATGTTCCGCCTAAAGATGCAATCTTTCAGTGCTACGTCTGCCTTAAGGAGAATGTGTGGGCTCCCAATGACCTACACATTCTCCTCAAAGCCTTGGGGATAGTGAATCTGATGAATAGTTTTCTCAGAAGTACATTGTTATTACTGCATGGCAAGGAACAAAGCCATACAGTGTGTTTTTTCTGTTCTTTTTTTCTTTGTGGAAGAGGAAGGTGTAAGCAGTCTTGCCTGCATAACTCATACACTTAAATAAATATGTAAAACTTACTATTATTTTAGTTTTACTAACAAAGGCTTGTGTGTGCTGGACGTATCAAGTTTACAGGCATTATTTTGCACATGACAGCAGAGCTGCTGTCAGACTAAAGAGAGAGAGATCAGTGCATTATTTATTCAGTCTTTCCACTTGGTTTATTTTGGGCCATTATAAAACCGCCAATGCCATAAAACCGCAGTTTTTACATTGCGGTATAACTAGAGCAGTGACATGCAGCAGCAGAGGTGCAATTATATTTTCCCTTTGCTTGCGCATTCTCTTCGCTTGTTATTAAAACATTCTCATGGGTTTACGACATCATTGTTTACCACACGTTTCTGGCTCCTTTTTAAGTTAAAAACAAACATGTTTTTTTTTATATTTTTCCATTTTATTGCAGCTTAATGAGAGCGGCTACTGTACAGGACACGAGCCTGACTCCATGGAGTTCAGCTCCCTGGGAGGCTGGGTAGCAACCAGAGCATCAGGTATGAAGAAGAACATCTATGGCAACATTGAGGACCTGGTGAGTGCGCAGAAACCCGTAGAAAGAAAATTATTACATTAGGTTTTGTGGGCTTCACGTCTTTAAGTTTGGGCAGGTAATGTTTGGTTCTAAAGCTGCTTTATCGCTGTGTTCTCACTGAATAGGTTGTCCACATAAAGATGGTTACCCCACAAGGTGTGATTGAAAAGAGCTGTCAGGGACCTCGCATGTCCACGGGGCCGGATGTTCACCACTTCATCATGGGCTCGGAAGGTTAGATGACTTTCTCACGTTATTCCAGTTCAGGAGTGCATGTGGGCGTGTGTGCAGTTGTGTAAACATGCATGTCAATGTGGGTTTGTGTGCGTGTCTTTGAAACCTCTGTGATAAAACGGTAACATCAGGATGATTCTCATGCTCTCCGCTTCTTACACATTTACTAGCATTGGTGGAAATGTGATCTGGAGAGGTATTAGTTAGAAACCAGCAAGTGTCCTCTGCTCCCCATCTGCACTGTCCTGTCCTTGTGACTACCCACAGAGAATACTGCCATATGTCAGGTTTTCCCTGCATAATGAGGAGGTTCAGAGACTCTTGGCATCGTTATGTTAAACAGCTGTGGATACAAACTTTTTATTTGCCCTACAAAGCTCAGCAATCTGCTCCTTGACTGGGCTGGGACTGCTGCAGAAGTCTCTATTTGCATTCAGCGAAACGGATCTCAGCAACAGTATCATACCAAGAAACAGGGTTTGAAGTTTTGAAGTTTTGTCCTGACCGTGCAGATTAACTGTGAGAGTTTATGTTTTGACTGACAGTTGCCATATATGGGTAGTTTCAAATTAAGCTAGCCACATGTATTTTTACTCTTTATGACTCAGCCACCACAGAATTAAAGATCTTCTCCAAAGAATTTTGCTCTGCCTTAAATATGTTTGGCACTTTACACTTTACGGTGTCCTTCAGCTTCATGGCTTGAACATGATTCTGCACTAGTAGACTGTAGGGTGCTCGGGACAGCCCTGCAGAAAACATTTTGTTGTGAGATGAAGGCAGTGTCCAAAGTATCTGGTACAAAAGATCTGTGGGCTCTCAGTTAGGTTGTTGATGGTCCTTCAGCCAGATGCAGAGTAGTTATAACATACAAAGAGCTGAAGTGAAACCGAGCAGATCTTGGATGTTTGGTTATGCTTCTCCCATTCCTGGTGAACTCCTGTGAGAAGCCTGTGGCTCCCTTCCCTGTTCCAGCCCACTTTTCAGCCAATCAGCATTCGACCTACGCATAGCTGAGCTCTGCACTGTTGGGTTGTTGGATGCATGGGAGCATTTTTGCATAGGCTGAAAACCAGTCTCCCCATAAGCTCTCCGTGGGCAAATACCTACAGAAGTACACAATGACCAAATCCAAGAATTCCTTTTCCAAAGGATGAATTTCTAAAAGATATGGTATATGGGTTCACTATTATTTATGCACTATGAACCCTTAGAGCCAGACTGTTTTATCCGCAAATACTATTGGCTTACAATAGCTATTTGTTGATCTGTCCATATCTGCATTTACATCATCATCCAATAAATTAAAATTTAAAGAGTAAAGAAGAGTTGGTAGGAACACAGTTCAACCATGTAATGAGTGTTACATCTTTTGTCCACTAAAGGGCATTCTGCAACTTCCCTGCAACGTGTTGGAACATCACAAACACAACGAGCTGATCCAACTAAGTGAACAACTACACATAAGCAGAATTCCATAACATCAGTTATATTTCATGTATCTGAAAGAAAACATCAGCTGATTTGTAAAATATTGGAAATTTAAATCACCAAATATCAGTATCAATATCAGTCTTAAAAATCCTGTATCAGATTAAATATCATGTTACATGTTCAATATCAGAATAGTGTTAGTCTTGCTTACTGGCCAGTTATACAGCCAGCAATACATGGTGCATTGTCCTATGTAGTGTCTAGTCTATGTGTGTGTGTAAAGCAACTCTAGCATCTTGATGGCATCCAAAAAATGTTACGTTTGTGAAACAGTGGACTTGAGAACAAAAAGTCTAGTTTGCTGCTTTTTCAGCATATGAGTCTATAAAAGATAATCAATTACTGAAAGTGAAAATAATAGCAGTCTACTTGTAATACATAGCTTGATATTGCTTACTCATGTACTCACATGGTAGAAATGTTTTGAATACTTTAGTCTAATATCACAGTAGCCACTTGTAGCACATTTTTTCTAACATGCTTCATATCTTCAAAACCCAAGCTTAGAGAAGGAGCTTTTTTGCAATTAATGTGAGTGAAATTGAAGATGCTCTTGCTTCTGGGATCGCTACACTGAGCAGAGATAGGACAGGACCACACCTCAGTGGTAGAGCATGTTGTTCTGGGAGGCCTAACTCTTTTTCTAAGAGGTCACTCCAGCACACAGTCTCATTAAAATTATCTACCTCCTCACCGAAAGAATCCCATCCTGGTGTCTGACAGTAGGCCACAACAACAGCAAAGCGCCACGCTAAAACCCTCAACTATGCTCTGCATGTTAAGTGGAACGCATCCATTTCATTAGAAATTACTGTGAAACCTCAGGCTTCTTATTCTCTGCAAAACAACGGGTCTCTGTATCTCTCTGACCTTGAAGTAACCTGAATGCAAAGTAGTTCTTCCCCCTTGCTACAGCCAGTGTAAACAATGATTGGAATGATCAATGCTAATCCTTTTCTCTTTTAAACTCCCCTCAACCATGCAGAAAATACAATATGAAACCAACTAACGCTAACCTAATGTTGAGAGTTAAATGATTGATTTAAAGCAGTGGTTGCACAATGGTCAGTGGCTTTTTTGGTCAAAATATTTGCTGCTAAAAACGCTCTTCATTGTGAATTTTCCCTTTCCACAAATACGTAGCCTTTAAGATGAGGTTAGTTTAATAGCAAGAGTTCCAGTAAAGTTAGCTTAAGCTGCACTCAGTATTTCATTGCATTGCATCTGTCCCGAGAGAGTTTTTCCAGCATTGCTGTTCTTATTGCCTCCATTTAGCCCTCACTCTGGCTCCTCCTACAGTCTTTCTTTCTCTCCTTCTCTAGATCCCCACCCCTCTCTCATTAAGTGCCTTCTGCATGCTATCAGGAGGGGGGGAGAAAAAACCCTTCTTGGGGTGAGGCCCAATGCAGTCACGTTTTCCAATGTGCCACTAGGGAGCAGCATGTGGCATACAGTGTCACATTAGAGGCCTCATTAACAACCATAACAGGCTGATGAAGCCTCCTGATGGACTGTGTTCATGGGGGATACATTTATAAATGAACGTGATCTATAATGATACAGAGTGCACAGGGTGCAAGAAAGCAATTTGGATCATAGCAATAAAATTCACAAACTAGCTCTAATAGCTGTTGTTCATTGTTGAGTGTGTGGAGAAAGTGTAAAAATGACAATTATGTGTTGTGCAAACCCATCAGATATTCTCTTTTGTTGAAATAGTCCAAAACCCTTAAAATGTTTGTACAGTTCACTTTGAGAATAGATGTTTTTAAACTGTGCTTGTGTTCTTGTAGAAAAAGCATCGTTTTCACTGATTGTAGTTTTCATTTTTCATCTGATAACAAAAGAAAGCATTTTGATTAGCCACATCTTTTTCAGAAAAGTCATCTGAAAGCAAGTGCTCAAAGATTGAGCTTAATTCAATTTTTTTATGAGAAGAGATGGCAAACATCCTTTGCTACCCATAGTTTACTTTCAAATAAACATTGGGTATATTTGAACCGAGTGGTGTGAAGATTTCAGCAGCAGCAGCAGCTAATTGTTGAAAGCTTCCAGGGTCATAAGGTCAGCCAAAGGTTTCCTTCTATCTTGTGTACGTGTTGCTGTTGTTGGTCTTGGTGCCTTTGATATACCCCTGCTTTACTTCCTGGTGTTCTTAAGCTGATAAATCTCAGTTATCCCCCAGTGTGTGGTAGAAAACCAGATCTGCTAAGTGAAATGTGAGACAAAGGTCACCAGAACAACCCCTGGGACATGTACCAGAGCCCTGTAAAACAGTCTTGAGTTCCACTTAAAGCGGGTTTGGTCATATAAATTCTGAGAACTGATGTACTTCTTTTTGTTCTGCTCAAAATCTCACTGTGATTTTCCACAGGAACCCTGGGCGTGGTTACTGAGGTTACAATGAAGATTCGTCCCATGCCGGAGTACCAAAAATACGGCTCTGTAGTGTTCCCTAATTTCGAGATGGGAGTTGCCTGTCTTCGAGAGGTTGCCAGACAGGTAACAGGTTAATCTCCCCTTCAGCATGTTGTGCTCTGTTGCTTCATAAAGCCATGTCTCAACATGAGATGGAGGCTAGAAAGTTACTGTGTGTTTGAAGTATGCACAAAATAAGCACTTTCAGGTCTTCGTTTTACCTCCTTTAAAGCTAACCTGGCAGAAGAAATCAGTGAAAAATTGATTTATAGACCAACTTGCAAAGGCATCTGACGTCGTCAGACCTCATTTGGCCTGAAGTGCTGTCTCAGAGAGTCTGTATACTGTACATTTAGGACAAATAACCAAAAGCTATAAAGTCAAAGCTCTTTATTGTTGTTCATTCGACTAATTCGGGCCAACTTCTTTTCCCTGCAGAGGTGTGCCCCAGCTTCTATACGACTCATGGATAATGAACAATTTAAATTTGGTAAGTTTTATTTGGAGTTCACATTTAAGCCCATCGCAGTTATCACCTCTTTATGTGTCTATATGACTTTCATTTAATCTACAAATTCTCAACATTAGCTTTTCCCGTTACAAGTAGGACTTAATTTGGCTTGATTTTTATTTTTTGTTTTTCCAGGCCCCAATAAAACCTTTGGCTTTGATCAGAGAGCTTTGCAATATGAGCCACATGATGTGGTTTAATCATTTGTTTAGTTTCTCCCATTTTATTTTGTTTGGTGTTCCACCTAACCATGAACGGCACTTGTGCAGCAGTCAGTGATGTCACAACGGTCCATGCCACTGAATCGTTAAATTGATTATTATTTTTGCAACCGAATATCTGCGAATATCACACACACACACACACACACACACACACACACACACACACACACACAGTTTGAAGCACGATGAAAAATAAACCCGACCAGAATTAAGTCATTATTGCACTGAAGTTTTATGATGTTGTTTCTTCGGGTCCAGTGGAATGCATCTGGCATTCCCAGAGATCGCTGCAGAGTTCCCCAGTCTCGTGGGATCTCATTATCTTCCCTGTATTTCCACTTTTCACAGAGTAGGCACTTCCTAGCATTACACAGGGAAGACAAAGTGACCAGGATTTTTTTTCTTTTTCTTTTTTTTTGGGGGGGGGGATAAAAACTAAAACTCATGGCACTATGATGCATTCATGGATTTAGTAACTTGTCCTTACTTTTTAATGATTACTGTGGAGAAAGTTTGTGTACTGTATAAAAGGGTTGGATTTTATTTTTTATTTTTTTTTTAGTTTGAGACTACACAAACAATTTAGCTCTACCTGTATTAATATATAAAAAATAAGGATTTTGTATAAAGGAAAGATAATATAAACATATGAACATATCATTTTTGTTCATTGTATTAGCAATTTTTTTTCTCTCTGGATTTTGAGTATTTAATTAACGAGTATGATGGCTGTGAGGGACCTTAAGACCTACAATCACAGTTTGGAATGGAAACAATTAGGACACTAAGTGATGAAGAGACTTGAGCATAGGGGGAAATAAATGAACTGTTAAGTCTCGGCGACATCACCCATGACTTCCCTGCTGTGATTGATAACCATCCCATTGGCCCCAGCCCCTCATTTTCCCTTGTCCACAGGCGCTTTTGTGCGTCCGATCAGGAATAAATCAAAAAGGGTGGCTGAGGAAGACGGATATCACTGTGTCAACCCCACTTCCCTTCGGAAACTCTCTGATTTATAGTCGCTGTCGCTCGCAGCCACTGGCCAGTTGTGAAGTTATTCAAATGTTACCATTTATTTCTTCTTCTTTTGTTTGCAATTCCAAATATATCAGAGTTGCTTTGCTCTCTCAGAACACTGGAGGATGCAAGCAGAAGCAGAGTTTGCCTAATTTGTGGGAAATTTTGTTTTATTTACCTTAGGGCTTCTTTTAGGTGAATTAACTGAACTGATTTTAATCTGATATTTAACAGGTCATGCCCTGAAGCCTCAAGTATCTTCAATTTTCACTTCCTTTTTGGACGGGTTGAAGAAATTTTACATCACCAAGGTAAAAAATAACCAGGGGTGAACACTGTAAGGTTCTTGCTGCAGGTGTTTTACATGAAAAATGAGCCTACCTCTTTAATTCTCAGTTCAAAGGGTTTGACCCCAACCGCTTGTGTGTGGCCACCCTGCTGTTTGAGGGAGACCGCGAGAAGGTCCTGCAGCATGAAAAGCAGGTTTATGACATCGCTGCAAAATTTGGGTGAGTAGTGGCTGCCGAGTTTTGTATTTTTACATCTCTGTCTTCTATATCTCTATATTGTTGGATCATTTAAAGATCAGAAAGGTTAGAAATGTGCCATAAGGTGAGGCTTTATACACAGTGGTTGCGCTGCTTTCAAGCAGCCTTGGAGTAGCAGTGATAAGAATTGAAAAGCACAGTTACACACTTAAGATTTGTTCTTCGACTCAGTAGTTTGTCTCGATGTGGATTGATGGATCACCTCTGGATGTCCTCCTGTCAGGCTAGCTTTAATGTTAAAGTAGGTGTGAGGTGGGCAGAGATAGTAGGGCACAGCTCCCCTTAGGACAGCACAGGGCCACAAGACACAGCTGGGGAGTGTTTGGCTCTTGTGATTGATCATGAAACACATCAATAAGGACTTTCTTGGAAATCTGTTACCAGCCAGCTAGAGAGGAAACCTCCTTCATCCAGAACCATTTATAAGCCCTCAAAAAAGAATATTCAGTTCATTTGCCATCTGTGTAATTGTTATGAAAATAATTACTTTTATTTATTGGTGAATTGTAATTGGTAAACAGCAAAGGTTTTTGGAAACCTAATATGAATGTATCTGTGTAGAAATCTGATATAAACATTTCTCATCTATAACTAACTCCAAATAATCCTGATGCACAGTTTCCTCAGAGATTCTTGTCTGTTCCCATTATTTTGCACAGCCACATACGACCTGGAAACACAAAACCTCGGTCCTAATTTACTGAGATCCAAAATCTTCCACACACAACAAAAGAAAGAAAGAAACCTTTAAAGTTCAAAGATGGATTTTTATTTAAACTGGACATTTAAAAAACTGCAGAAACATATGAAGGGATAAAGATATCAACCTTTCATCTCAGGTAGACCACAAATGTGATATGTTTGGTCTGAAAACTGGCTGCAAGGATTTGTACAAGATTTGCATTGCACCATCATGGGTCATGACATAGCCAATGCATAAATTTGCTAGTCATTCATTAAAGTGGTTGTGGCAGTAACTCTTACGTTTGCAGATATTTCACATTTATGTGAAGCGTTTGTAAATCTATAGATCTCAAGTGTTCATACAGTTGCTACCAAAACTGACTCTGGATTTTTAATATTTTCTTTAGTAGAAACAATAAAAAAGTCCAGTGTTTCATTGTAATTAATATCTTGTGCAAGGCATTCCCTGTTTTGCTAAATGTTTGATCAGTATTTGATTGTACATTATATTCATTAAGTCTTATTTGACACCATTGTAGCATTTCATGTTTGCTTCTATTTTAGGATCTTGCTGAGGTTCAAACAATGGTTTTGTGATAGAAAGGGGTTAAGCCATACCAGCCAAAACCTGTCAGATGCAACATAGTCTTAATAATTGCATTATTTTCATTAAATGGCCATCACCCATCAGCTCAAGTGCCGGTGATGGATTGCTTAGGTGTGGTGAGGAACGTTTCCTGCAGTGATGGGAAACAGGAAGAAGGGTGAAAATCAATATAGTGATTTTCTAATGAGCTTGGCCTGATTAGTTTGGATGGTAGATGAAAATCTGATTACCCACCGCAGGTGATAGATGTGTGGCTGACCTATGGCGATGCAAGGAGCATAGCGCCATTGATCTGTACATTGTTGCACTGACAGCCTCCAAGACAGCGGTTGTGAGAGGGAGCAGCCGGAGCAACAAAGCTGAAGAAAAGATCTGTTAAATATTAACCCTGATGTCTCCTCGCAGGGGCCTGGCAGCTGGAGAGGACAATGGGCAGAGGGGCTACATGTTGACCTTTGTCATCGCTTACCTCCGGGTGGGTCACTTCTCTGGCTTTTTCCCTGCCTGAGCTGATGGGCAGGTGGGGCAGGCAGGGAGATTGCAATTTGACAGCGGAGAGGATAGCGAGCAGCAATGAAAGCAGCGGAATATGACCTCGGGAGGGCTTTGATTTGATCTGGTCGCAGTTGTTGTCAAGGCATTGAACAGCAGTAGAAGAGCACAGTAAATGCAGACAGAATGACAATAGAAAGTTGACTCAGGTCGTCCCTGTTAGAAACCTTTCTGACAATCATCAACAAGCAGGGTGTTTAAATATACTTAAGCAGGTCATCAACAGCCTTCTGCTTTTTATTTATGTATTTTTTTTTTTTATCTCAGTTGTCAAAAGTCCTTCCTCAGTGGCTCCATATTGTAGATGTTTACACATTCGCCCAACAAGCAATAATCCCAATTTCAATCCCAGGAGGAGCCACAAACCCTTTTGGGGTTGCATCGGAAAGGGCATCCAGAATTTAAAGCCCTTTTCAATAAAGCAACAGCTTCTATTCAAAAATGCTTTTTTGCAATACAGGTCTGAAAATGTCTCGTTGAGATCTACTAGTACTACTAGTTATTTATGTAGTCATTCTTTATATTCTAGTTTTATGATAGTGGTTTGTTCTGTTGAATGTAAGCCAGTGGTAAAACATCACAAAAAAGCCCAAGATAATGTCTTTGTTTTATCGGTACAGAGAAGAGAAGCTGCTTTCATTTCTCCTTTTTTCCTTTTAAAAAAGAAAGTTGTGCTTTGCCTTTAAAAAAATAAAAAAAAATTGTTGATCAAATGTCATCCAGCTCATAAAAATAAGAAGCTGTGGTTTCAAAATAAGATCACAAGCTTGGAGGATTTCTGCATATGCTTGATTTACAGGGTTACCACAGTTCTCATAAAATGTGCTGACTCACATTAACATATCAGCCTGCTTATATATGTGCATTCCATTCCAACCAGGACTTGGGAATGGACTACTATGTGATTGGCGAGTCCTTTGAAACCTCTGTGCCTTGGGACAGGTAAATACATTGATTCACTCGCCTCCTGCAGAGTCTGCCCTGAGCGTCCTAATCCTGTTTTTCCCTTCCTTTAGTTTATTTCTCCTTGCCTCTGTCTTTCACATTCACCTTCATGCCTGCCTTCTCCCCTCATTAAATGACCCTGCGTTGGTGGAGCTTTTCCTCCTCAGCATATAAATGTACCACTACTGACATACTCACACACCCACGCACACACATAGGAGGGGAGAGGTGTGTGAGTGTGCTCTTTATGTGTACCATGTACTATGAGACACAGGCTCATCTCACACCCATGTACTGTGATCTGCATTTTCTACATGTTTTCATTGTCCTGCTTTCTCACACAACAAACAGGAGCACATGCAGGCTCCTTGTTGTGTAACATGCCTGATGGGGAGAGACCAAGAGATCAGGCAGTGAGGCGAGCATATGTGCCTGGCTCATTACCCAGCCTCCTCCCCATCCTCCACACTCCACGCATGACTGCAGATGCTTAGGACTGGCGGCCATTTCCACACCAGTGGGAATCTCTCCCACAATGGTCTTCATGTTAGTCAGTCTGGTCTCTACCTCCTGCCTGGTCTCTTGCCTTTCTTTAATGTTTTTTTTCTGTATTTCTTTTATTATTTATATTTTTGCAGTGCTTGGTTTTAAATACACATTGTCATGTTTTAAACACACAAATATCAGCTTGGACAAAAAAACAATGTAACAATCTGTTTTTTTAAACTCCTATTAATTTTCTTTCTTGTCTTTTCTCTCTTTTTTTTTAGGGTTTTGGACATTTGCAGAAATGTAAAAGCGCGCATTGTGCGAGAGTGTAAAGACAAAGGAGTTCAGTTTCCACCATTATCCACATGCAGGTAATATTTAAAAACAGTTTCCAAAAGACTGAGCCTGTACAAACGCTCTGCCAGTCTCCTCACCATATTTTAATGTTTAACACCAGTGCAGAAACGACACCTACAGTATAGATTTCGTATTGTTCTTCCCATGAAAAGACCACAACAGTGCACTATGTGTTCTAATTTGTCCAAAGCCTATTAAAAATATGACACTCTCAATCAGGTCACACATATGTAACGAGCTCAAGTAACTTATTAAACAAGCAGGGCAGTGTAGTTTTTAGCAAATGATACTAAAGGATTAAATGGTTTTCTTGTTGGATGCTTTTTTAAACCGAGGAATAAGGTGTAGTTGTTTGTCACAGTTTGTAACAGTTTTTGATTTTTTTTTTTTAATTTTACAAATATAAATGCTTCAGAAAAAAAATAAACATCATGCTGTGATAAAATATCATCACATCAATCCTTTAAATGACATTTATGCACAAATAATCAAGAGCATTCCCCAAATTAAATATTTTGAAGAAGTTGGTCCAAATTAGAAACAAATGAAAAGCAAAGAAAAAAATAGAATGACTATCAGTTGCTAACTTTTATTGTTTGACAGCAAATGGCATTCAATCCTAAAGATACATTTCAGTTATAACCTTGGAAGTACTGAGGTGCATACCAAGTGTGACCCCTGTTGAGTTTGCAAGAGCCACGGAGACAATGCGGTCGGACGTTGTGACAGACAGACGGCGAGCTGGTTGAGGAGCACCAGGCTGCTGCTCACAGATTGCGGACAGATTAGGCCTCAGCCTGATTATGCTACAGCCATTCATTTCCCGGCTGCAGTCTGTCACATGATTGATTTGTCCATTTAACCTCCAGAACAGTGAGTGTGCCAGGTGATGGGCCATGTCAAATGAACAAGGGCCCAGCACCCTGCTCCTCCAGAGGGAGCAAGGCCAGAGAGAGAACATGTTAACGGGAAAAGCAGCATTATATTCTCAACACAAAGGTGGTTACACAATATGTTTGAAAACCTGAGCGTAAGCTGCATTTAGTGGTATGGGGAAAACACAAATATTATGATGTCAGTTGAATCACCCTGCCGGCATCATACCTGAGGAGTAAATGTGGCTCAGATTCAGTAAAAGGATTTGATCGCCATTTATTATGTGATAATGTTGTGTTATTAAAGGCGACAGTGCTTCCACGCTGCCTCCGCTTTCTGCTAACCATGAATGGAATTGAGGTCAGAGGTTCGCTGGGGAAAACCAAACCTCCCAGTGCACTTTGTCTTCCGATTCCAATAGAAAAGAATCATTTATTGTATGTAAAATGGAGCAACTTGTCAAAAAACTCCTCCTTCACATGCATGTAAATTGGATTTTCTGAGAGACGGTGGAAAGAGAAAGATTAAGTTTTTTCCGCTCGTTTGAACGCGTTTCTTTTTCGTGCAGGGTGACTCAGACATATGATGCCGGTGCCTGTGTCTACTTTTACTTTGCCTTCAACTACAGAGGACTCAGTGATCCAGTGCATGTGTATGAACAAGTGGAGGTAGATCCAGTTTTATTTTTCTGCACATTATGCCACAAACTGTTAAAATGTGATAACATGTTGAAACGCCAACACCCATCAGAACAGATATCAGAATATAACATTATATAATGTATAAACTGAGTGTTGTTTTGTTTTTTCCCCCTCTTCACAGCATGCAGCTAGAGAGGAGATCCTTGCCAATGGAGGGAGCTTGTCACATCACCATGGAGGTACCCAGAGCTGAGAATTTTGTGCTGAAAATGTAGAGCCTGTTTTCACAAACTGCAGAAAGCAAGTGCACATAAATCACCAAAAAAGCACAGCGATGTTATATTTGGACATTCTCTTATGTTTCAGTTGGCCAGGAAAAAAAAAAAAGTTTTGTACTGAATCGCGATGACAGCATGGCGAGCCTACACGGCGTGCTCTTCCACGCTGGCAAGCTGGCAGCCAGTCGTGCTGTAAATGTGCATTTGGTCGTGGATCTTTCATCGCTTCCTTCACATTTCCAAAATCTGTTCCCGCAGCTCAGATGAATGACTTTGACTCGGCTATTTGTTCATTTCAGCAGTGACCAAATGAAACGTGAGCAGGGGAGGGCGGCGAAACAACTCTCCTGGCCCCATCAGGGCTAACCGAAACGGCTGCCTTATCTATATTGCCATCCGCCTCGCTGTTTTCATACATCACTTGAGGCTATTCATCACACCTGTCAAAAACAGTATGTAGTGAATCAGCTGCGATATTAAATCACAATTTTTCCTGAAGGCGGGGACGGGTTCAAAATTAAAAGATTGCTAATAAAAAGGAGGCAGCGGGCCGGGGTAAATGATGCCGCCGTTATCGCCGGCTGTACACTGACCTCCAAACGGTGGCCCGGCCACCCCGAGTGGCACGGGGAGGTGACGCTGGGGAGAGGGGGGTGGGATATTGATGCAGCTACCGTGTGCGAGGCCCATTCTGTAATTGTGATTAATAACAGCGGGGCTCGCTATCTGGGTGCAGACAGGACGGTTTGTCTGCCCACAATCAGCGCTTGACAAATGGAGCTAGTTTCCCTGGGTTTTGTGTATCAAACAAAACAGATGTAGTCAAGGATGGTGAGGTGGGAGGCCAGTGGAGAAAATATACATTTTTGTGGCCCTGTATTTACAGCAGGTCAGCACGGTGCTGCGTGGGCGTACGAAAGGGAATCTCTGCATGCAGAGCGCTTTGACCCCTTTCACTACAGGACGTAATACTCACCTAACAGCACTGTGTGTCAGCTGCTGTCCAGGGGAAAAACATTTTTCATGAAAAAGGAGTCAGTTTTAACAAACTGGCTTTAAAAAACCCCAAAACAAACATGTTAAATGTTTAAATATTGGCCAGTGCTTAAAGACAGAACACCAGGAGAAATGTCCTCTTTAACTAGGTCACCAGTGTCGCAGCAGTGAAGAGTTGTCGGAACATCCATCACCAGGAGAATCATCCATCTATCAACCCTGCACCGCAACTCCTCAACCAATACTGCAGCTTGGTCATATCACAGGAATGCATGGCCACTGCCTTACCCTGTCTGTCATGTCCTGACCCCCATTTGTTAGAGAAACCCCAGGAGAGTGAGAGCGGGGTGTGGAAGCGGATGAGCCTCAACCCAGCTTCTCTCTTCTTCTCCAAATGAAGGCCATTCGAGGGTGCCCAGCATCTTCACCTCACCTTGCAGCTTTATTTTTCTTTTCTTTTTTTTTGCGGAGATTCTCTCTCACCTGCTCTCCACACTGCACTTCCACTCACGTCACTGCTCTCAGGAGATAAAAAGAATGACCTGATTTGGTGAAGTTCTCCGTTTGCCATTCGCCCTGAACTTCCCCGGGCTTTTCCACATGGGAGAAATGTCAGTTGTTTGATTTTTGAGAAGGAGGAGGGGCTTTTCTAAAATAGCTACCTGCACTTCTTTGCATGTCTCAGCTGCACACACCAAGCCTGGTGAGATTGATTGCAATAGCAAGCAAAAAAGAGAGAATATGACAAGATAGATGTGTAAATTATCACAGTGATGGAGGCAATGATGCAGTCCCAGCACCTTCTGTTTTCTCTCCTATTCCTGAGAGGAGGGTGGGATGGAGGTGGAACGAGGGGAAAGAAGTGGGGAGGAGGTGGTGGTGGTGGAGAGCATGGTACTTTCTTAGTTATTGGGTAGCAGCTGATTGGTCCCCTTGTCACCATCTGGAGGTTTGTGTGGTATCAGAGTCCCCAGTGACCCCGCTGTCTGCCCTGTTTTGTCAGGAGACGGGCCTCACTAGCCTCATGGCTTATCCCCATCTGGGTTTCCTGGCCAAACTCTGATAACATAGCGTTGTAACATGTCAGGGTGGCCCCTTTTTCTCATCTTGCCCTGGGAGCACGGGGGGGGGGGGGGGGGGGGGGTAGAGGCTGCTTTGCTACTAGTGCAGAGAGAATCATGTGGATTGGGAAAGGAAGGCATGTGAAGACACGTTTTTGGTTTTTTGGGGTTTTTCCTTTCGTTTTTTTTCCTTTTGGCCTTTGTAATCTTATCTAAACTGATTACACTGCTGGTTTCACATGTTTACACAGAGAGCAGCACCTGTTCTGAGCTGCTCTGTTCTCAAGTCTATCTTTTTTTTTGCGTGGGTGGGTTGTAGATATCGAGTATTTCTTTTAAAGTGACACGACGTCAAAAGTTAAAATTTACTTACTTCCTCTTTGCTGGACTGCTATTAAAAGACGACTTTTTCCAAGAATGAAGCAGCTTTCCTTTCCCCGATTTTTAGTTATTAGTATCACACTCTGATAATGACTACTTGCTCTTTTTGAAATGATTTTGCAGGGATTAAGGATTAAGGATTTCAGTGTTTTACACTGAAAAATGTGAAAGTTGCCTGTCAGCTTCACAAATCCCACATTATCCCCCCAAAAAGTTGCACTGATAGAAAACAGAGAGAAGGTGAAAACTTCTCATGTATCATTTATTATTTAAGTACTTGGTTAGGCCATAAAAGGCAAAGTTTAACTTGAAATTAGATAAATTTTTGTGACTGTGCCGAAAAACATTTGACATGAACCTAAATCTACATATTTGAGGTTTCTTGGGTCTACTGACCAGTTGAGTAAGTCAGTGTTGTTAGTCCCCAGTAGCACCACTCTTTTCCTCCTCTTATTGCCAAATACAAAAATATAAATTACTGCTTTAATTTGGTTACATTTGCTGTTAAATTCTTCTTTTTGAAAAGTTGCCGGCTCCACTCTGTGGGACCCTGTCAAGTCCAAATGCTTTGGAGAATGTCGAACTGGACAGCTGGTAAAGTAATGGGCACCCTCACTGGGCTTCATGCCGAAGGCAGTCTCACTCCTCAGGTTGGGGGGTTTGGACGACGACGATAAGAGGCCGCGAGGAGCGGCTGAAAGCCAAACTCCCGCTGACAGAGTGCCATTGTGTTGGTGCTCCACGGCTGGCTGTGGCACCCTAATGATGATCGGGCCAGTGTTGGGGCATAGAGTGACGTTCGGGACAACGGAGCACAACACCCTCGCGGGTCAGCTGGAGGAGTGCGGCCGTTGGCACAATGAGACAGAAAACGCTCCTGTGACTCTGGAGGAGGAGGGGGATTGGAGGGGAGTGGTGGCTCAAAAAGTGAGGGAGCCGGGGACGGCCCGCTCCAGCCGCCAGCCGGCCCCTCCTCTGGGAACACACAGAGCCTAATGAGTTTGATAGTCTGCTGAGCTCCATAAATCATGCCATGCAAAACATTTCTCCTCTCTGAATAAAAGCATTTATCACCCTCTGTTTATTCACTCACTCTCACAAGATTGATTGGCTCCCAGCAGCCTGCTGAGCAATCAGCCGTGCCGATTCCTCTATTTCTCCCCCTCAGTCGTCTTCCTTGGTTTTTTTTTATTTATTTCTCTCCTCTGTCATTCAGTGGGGAAACTTCGGAAGGAGTGGATGAGAGAGACCATCTCCAGCGTCGGCATGGGGATGCTCAAGTCTGTCAAGGACTACGTGGACCCAAATAACATCTTCGGCAACAGAAACCTCCTCTAATTAAACACTTCTGTCCATCTTTAGCTAACCTTTTTGTTTTGTTTTGTTTTCTGAAAGCATCTTGTGCATTTTTGATTAATAGATACTAAATGTGATTTCAAAACGGACACAGATCTTTGTCTTTTCCATCAAAAGTGTCATTCGGTGCCATTTAACGATTCACCCAGGCTTTTTCTTGCTTTGACTTTGTATTGCACTTAATCTGCTGTAACAATCATTGTCGTCCATGTTGAAGCTCATTTTTACTCGTGTCACGGTCTCATCCTCCTAAGCCACAACTGTGATGCAACAAAAACTTTCATTTTTCATCACATTTTCTTTTGTTAAACTGCTTAAAATCCTTGCCAACATTAGCAGAAACAATTTGTCTACATGATCCTGTCTTGTGTGTGAGTGTGAGAGTGTGTGTGTATGAGTGTATGCAATTGAGTGATTGGCATTTCTTTAGTGGTAACTTTCAGCTCAATGCGCTTTCTGAAGCTCTGTGCCTTTCTAAAGCTTTTGTCTGCCTACCCTTCTACTACACGTGTGTACATTGAAGTCCCTTTGTGAAGGTCATCAGTGTCTCCTGTTCATCTTTTCATGCCCTCCTGCCTTCTGTTGTACTGACCAATTGCCAAGAGACTTGTTTCTTGTGTATGCGTGTGTGTGTGTGTACCACTGGTGATGAACTTTTTCGAGTTAAATGGGACCTATTATGTTCATATCTAGCCCCACCTTTCTATTCTTGGACTCTGCTCGAGTAGCTTGGCACGATTCACAGGTCACAATAATCGTTATTTATCTTCTGCTGGACCTTTGCGTAGCGCCTTCAGTTCATCTCAGCTAGCTCTCTTCCAATTGGCTGCCAGTCACAAACAGTAGTGTTCAGCAGCAGGTGGGTGGGGTTGATGTTATGGCAACATTAACTACAATAATAAAACCATAATAGAAAATGATGAAAAAACATAATGGGTCCCCTCGAGTCTTTGTTCTGCACAACCAAAATTTCCCCACCCTTAGATGAACAGTATGAGGATAAAGACAGATGATTCCCAGTGTGTTTAGCGTTTGCACTGAAGGCATTAACCTTGCATGGTTTGTTGAGAGAGTGGGGGGAGGGGGAAAAAGCCATTTCCATTATGACCACGTTTGCAGTGTAGGGCCTCTGGATTCTGGTGCTCACATTGTACCAAAGACTCAACTCATCAGATCATGCGAGCATACTGTACATGTGTTTAATGTTATGGCAACTTACTGCAAAGTTAAACTGTATTTTTTAATTAGCATATGCAAAGATAACCATCTGAAGAGCTCTAAAATGTAAATATGTGTGACTGTTACACCTGCTAAAACTTTGTATTAAAACACAAGTCCATGTTTCAAACACTTTTTTTTTCTTCCTGCCATGTAGTTGTATCATTTGTGTTCACCCCAAAATTCTTCAGCTCGTCAAACAGTTGAATAGTGTATTGTATGAAAGGTTTTTTGGATCGGATCCTGTAATGTACTACATTTTGATACTGGACATTTTGCTCTCATGTTGAATGAAGTAAGGTCTACCTTTCCATTGTTAACTATGTGTCATGTTTTCCAGGATTCCTGTGTGCTTTAAGGTCAAAAGAAATCCCCCAAAAGTAAAAAGATTTGTTCAGGACCCCACCCCCAAACTCTTATCTGACCTTCTACCCTCTTGTGTCAAAAATATGCGAGAGCTTGTTTTTGAATGTTATGGCTGTACCCTTTTTGGTCAATTTTTCCACTTCTCTTAACAACATAGTAACTTCTAAGTATGTTTTGTCAATGCTGTTTGTGCAATAAATTAAAGTAAAACTTCCCAGTTGTGAATTCTTTATTATTATCTTTGGCTTTTTATATGCACTCCACATTGTTGCGAGAGCAGAAAACTTTTTCCTCATACATCATCTTAAATTTAGCCCTTCAGTTGTAGTCTTTATTTATGCTGTCAGGCTGTTAGGAAGGTCAATGAGAGCCTGAGAGCAGCTTTTTTTTGTTTGCTCAGCCTGTACCTGCACCATGCGGAGCTCAAGGTAAAACAGCAGAGCTTAACAGAGCCTGTCTTTTGCTTCCTGACAGGCTTTTATTTTTTATTATTTTTTTCTACGCACAGGCTCATTTGGGAGTCATCTTCACCCACACAGCCACCCACACACACTGCTGGCTGACGTCAGCATCACCAAGATCAACAGCAATCGAGCTCAGACTTGAAATGCACTGCAGCTTTCACAGTCTAACAGTCTAATGCTCAGAATTATGTGTGAATAGATATATCAGATAAAAGACACAAGGAATCCATAATTAAATTTAGGACTGACTGTCATATTTCCCTATATGATTAGATTGATATATTTTGCAGGTAATTACTATCTTTTCACTAATATCTTTACATCTTTGTAACCTGACCAGTCTAATGTTTGTTGTGCAATTTCCACTCTTTACAAATTTAAAGATTTCTCAATGAAACGCCCCATCTACTGAATTTCATTGAGAGATACAGTTTGTGTGCAAGGATGCATTTGTCCACATGAGGTCAGTACTGCACTGAAGAAATCAGATGTAAAACGGGAGATGGTGTCCATGGTGAGGAAAATTTTAATAAGCATCTCTGATGTACTATTTGGTACTGAACTGAAAAATGACGCTACTGCCAATCAGAAGCCCCAGAAAGTTGATTCTGTTTATCTGGACATTGTGTTTTCAGTGGGAGAAACTTTTGATCAACCATCCAAGTCTCTGCGTTCTCATCTGAAAATGCAGCATCCAGATAAACAGTATCAACAGTGTCTGTACGAGTGGGCATCTATCAATACAGGCCAGTCAGATGCTTTTCTGATGTTATTGCATAATGGATCAAAATCTTTTATTTGTGTGTGTTCATAATTTCATCAAATTTGTTAAGACACCAAGGTCACTGGCTGAAATAAAGCCACAAACCATGACAGAGACTCCCACCTTTCCATTTACACCATTTCTGTTGATGCTTTAATCAACATTAAAGCTCAACTAAGGGGCCAGATACAGACACCACTCTCTCAGATCATGTTTCAGGTCATGATTTCTTTGTATTTCTTAAGGATATGACTTTCAGACACTGTTCATTTTCTGTAGCTATTTTTTAAGGCCTGTCATTTCCTCTTTTGTCCTCCACTTGTTTTTTTTAAGGGCACACTCCACACCATGCTGAGATATGCAAACGTTTCAGCTAATAGCTCTTTGAGAATCACCTTGTTGAGGCAAAAATACAGTGTTATGTCTGTCAGACTGTTATCGTTGACATTTTTTTGAGATTTACTAAAGAAGTGGGAACAAATTATGTGTTTTTGCGACGGGCTTCCAGTAACAAAGTGCCCAAAGAGCAATTTAAAATTAGTTCTTTGCTAAGTTGTCTGTTGTCTATAGACACAACACTTGTTCATCCCTCGAGTTAGGTGCTTCTTTTAGACTTAGATGATTCATAGGTCAGATTTAAGTGGTTTTTGGTTTTGCAAACAAAAAAACATACAGTCAGGTATAAAAACTGGACTGAAAATGTGTGGAAAAAGCAGCCAGTCTCCAAAGAAAAGCTTTGAAAGACCTTCAAAAAAAATACTTCAAAAACTACTGCTCATGACTACTTTAAGAAGTTACAGGAAATTCTGATTCCTTGGAAGCAAGATATAAAGAAATGAGACATGGCTTTGGCACAGAACTGTAAAAATGCACCATTAAAATTAAAGGTCAGTTAAAATCTCGTTGAATTATTGATTATTAAAAAGGCTCTCTAACAAAGAAATATAGTTTGTGAGCCTTGTATGTAGTAACAGGTAATACATTTACATAGAAGCAGCGTTTTACTGTGTTTTTTAAAATAAATATCTAAAATGCATACTTGACAGCAGTGCAGCTTCTGCAATCAGAGTCAGAGCAAACCAGAGCACGTGTAGCAGCAGTTTTATTTAAACTCTCAACAGAAACATCGCTCATTTGCCTTTCCATGCCTTAGTTTTCTTTCAGTTTAGCCTGCCGTGAATAAATCCAGAGTCCAAACTGGGAGAAAGTAGAAACACAAAAAGCACGTTACACTGCGGGGAAAAAATGAGTAGAAGTTGGCCCTGCCCGGAGACCTAATTGGAAAATAGAACAGTGATATTCATACGTAAATCACATAACATGATGCAATAGAATTTAAGTCATGCATTTCCAATGAGATAAAATGTTTACTGATGAAAGTACGAGGTATTTCTTGGCTCACTTATTTGCTACATCCTTAGCAAGTGGTTGAATTTAATACTGCATAAAGACATGCGATTTCTTTAAAAAGAACAAAACAAACAAACAAAGAAAAAACAAACAATCTGGCTGACTTCAGTTTAGCTCTTCAACTAAAATACAGAGCACACAGATCCATGCCACACAATGTGCACAGTCACGTTGTAAAACTCCAATTAACAAAAGCTACAACACAATTCATAAGGCAAACCCCCACCCCAAAATGATACTTATTATAATTGTTTGATAATTTAAATAATGTCCAATTTAAAGCCTAATTTAGAAATGGTGTCATCACATAGTTTGTCCATAGGGTGGCTCCAACTCCAAAGCTCTCAGGACTGTGCAGGAGCACAAGAATATACATCTCAGGGTCTGCAGCCTTAAAGGCCACATTTTAAGGCCGATTACGTCACAGCGACGCGACAAAGGCTGTCCCAATTCGAAGGCTGCTCAAAATGCGGCCCTCAAATGCGTCCTTCATTTCCCTGAATTTTAAGGACGTGGCGGTGTAGACTTCGTGGCCCAACATATCCCAGAATGCATAGCGCGGCGCTGGGTGTGGATAATTTTGCCGAAAAAAAATGGCGGATGAGGGGCACCCGAAGAGTAACTTAGTAAACTAAGTACTGAATATTATGTCACTTATTTATGTGCAAATGTTTAATAACGAAGAACATTAAAACATTACTGTTGGCCACATGTCGGCAAAGTTATGTGACATTAGTGACGTTTGTACTAACTTGGTTTTAAAGCCTTTACTTTAAAATATACACCGCTCAATAGCTGACCTTAATCAGAGAATGATCAAAGCTCATGTAGAAACAAACAAACAAATGAACAAAAGATGTTCTCCTTCATTTCTGTCAAACAAAGCTGTATGAAACGTTTCCAGCTGTTAGTATCATGGTTGCTAGGCAACCTGGGCAGCGCAACGGAGGCTAGACCGTCCCATTTCACAAGCCTCGCACTTCCGGCCTTAGCGGTCTTTAAGTACGCAGCCCTTGAGGATCGTTGAGGCTGCGTACTTTAAGGCTGCAGACCCCGAATTGGGATACAGCCTGTATATAAAAGATAGATGGAGAAGCCAATGTAGAAGTTCTCTAAATAACCAGCAGGGGGCAGCACTGGCTGTCAAAAGAGCTGCAGTTGTATATATGTCTACAGGAAAAATGCTCCCTTGCTCTTTAAGCTCAGCATACACTTCCCTGATTATTTTAATAGCTTGTTTTAAGGCATACTAAATAAGCCACACAGCCAAGTATTTGAATTAAAATTATCATTAGAATTTGAAAGTAAGTGAGTCACATGTTGTTAGCCGATGACTGTGTTGTGTCTCTCAGTTTCAAAGTCAGATCTTCTTCTTCTTCATTTCACTAAAACAATACGTTTAAGACTTAAGTCGCACATTAGTTTACTAAGTGAAGGGTGGCTTAACGAGGGGTCTGTCCATCCTTTATATACAGTCTAACCGTGGAGTCAAGTGGGGTCATGATAGTACGTTTTTTTCTATTTTATGAAATATTTAGTGATGTTAAAAATGAATATATAACTGACATTTAACTAACATATTATGTTTCAATATCTTCAAAGAATAACACCCAATATATAAGTACTGAAAATTTTTACTTTCTCATTTAAGTCCCAACAATATATTAATGACTGGGCTCTAATTGAAATAAAAGTTTGTGACTACAAGTGATATGTCATTGTCTCAGGATTTTTTTTAAAATAAATTGCAGTATACAGCTGGTAACATTTGTGAACTTCAGAAAAGGCCAGAAATTAGACTGAAATGTTTTACATTTTAGGAAATACCCTTAACTGCTACAGACAATAAACAATGAGAAACAGCAATGCTATCTGCTTCCACGTGTTTGCAGTCTATGCTATCTAAGCTCTGATCACCTGCCTGTTCAACAGATAACCACAAGAGTGGTAAGGATCTTCCTTTCAAACTGATTGGCTATAAGCAAAAAAGGGCAGCTCTTAAAATGTCCAACAATGGCTTTTGATATTAAAGAATATTTTATTTTTAGGTAACAGCTGTGAGTGTTAAATTAGTGTTAAATTAGTAGATGTTAAGATTTTTCCTGCAGAAGTTAATATAATATCAGAACAGCTTCATCAAGGCACGTTTGTGTGTGTGCGTGTGTGTAAGTTTGTATGTGATAAGTCAGGCCCTGCATTTATAAAACTAGGGAAATATATATTTAAGTTTATGGGGGTCAAGATGTTAATTGCAGTCACTGGTTTTTACAAATTATGGCAAAAAAATACAGCGTGGTTTGACACACTATCTAAGAACCTCAGCACAGAGGCCATGCATGTTTCATTAGGATTCTAAAACAAGGCACAGGAAAAGAGGGAGTGGGAATTCAATTTGCATTGCAAGCACTGTCATGGGTCCTTGTTGTTCCTGCACCCCGTTGGCCTTTGGAAAGTCTACAGCCACATTGCAATCCTTACTTTTTTCAATAACTCGATAGCCTATTTACAGATTTACAAATAATAATAATAATAATAATCTGTTACCCTGGACAAAAAGAGTGATCAACAAGAGGGTGCCAAAAGCAAAACAAACCACAGCAGAGACAAATATTCCTCCCCTACATTCTCCACGCCTGTGCTGAAAATCTGTACACTGCTGTGGAATTGTTGGTGTTAGCTCACTGGCTGACATGTTGACACAGTGGTTTGAGTTTCCTTTCTGACGTGGTGTCATCGGCTGATTTGTAGCTGCTCTGACAAGCTTGCCAAACACAGTTCTGTCACCCTTCAGCAGAAGGCAGCAGAAAAACCTCTATGATAGCGCCACACTCAAGTCTGAAGCTCATCCCTAGTAGCAAAAAGCGAACAGGAGCAGAGCCCATGAATCTCTGCATGCACTGCACTTCCTCCTTTCCAGACTGCATTTTGGAGGAAATAAGCCTAGGAAATCAGCTCAGAAGCTCGGCAGCAGAAGCTAACTAGCTGCTTTAGATGGTGATCCGTCAGCACTGCCACTGCAGCAGGGTGTGCTGCCAGTTTTGGCCACAGTGCAGCCACTGGCTTCTGTGCTGTCCCCACTGCAGGGGCTCGCGGGTGCAGAAACACTCTGGCCACGTTGTCTCTTCTTGTTCAGTTCCTCCCATTTGGCCCTGTTAGCTTTGATCATGTCAACCATCGGCTGAAGTTTGGGATTCAACTTGACCAGAGTCTAGAGAGAGAAAGAGGGGGGAAAGGAATTAACACTTACAGTTGGCTACATGTGCTTACAACGGCAAGATACTGCTTAAAAACAAATGTTTTAAAATGCTACTTTTGCAGGGTTAAAGGGTTGACTGAAATAAATAAAGGATAAAACACCACAAGCAAAAGAAGAACCCCCCCCCCCCAAAAAACCCAAAGGTTTTCGTAGTATACAGCCGGGACAGAGGAAAAACTTCTGCTTGTCTGGATTCAGGTCACAGGGGTAGCAGTCTAAGCAGAGAAACCCAAACATCTCTCTCCCCAGCCTCCTCCAGGCTATCCAGAGGGATGCATTCCCAAGGCATTCCCAAGCCAGCTGAGAGATATAATCTGTCCAGCATGTCTTCCTCATGGTCAGCAGCCTTCTGCCAACATGACACAAGTCCCTCCCAAATGACTGACCTCCTCACCTTATTGCTAAGTCACTCCCAGTCACTCTTAGGAGAAAACTCATGGGGGGTATTTTTATTTGTTTGTCTGTCTGTTTTTTGAAGAGGAATGGATCTTATGGACGAAACAAGAAACACTGCATGCTGAAGTGATGATGCATTATCATGCCTTAAAGCATGGCTCTGCTTTTTTGTTTATTTTCCTCTTAATGGGACTGTAATTTCTGTAATATAGACTGGCAACTTGTCTAGCGTGTACCCTGCCTCATGTCCCATGACAGCTGGGACAGTCTCCACCCTCTAGCCATCCGCTATTCATTTCCCCCTGGAGCATAATTTATTAAATCAACTATTCCCAAAGTCACGAGTACCACAGGCCACTTAAAAACCAGAAAATCCCACGGGGCCCCCCAAATTTAAAATCTTCACTCTAAGCAAAATGCAAAAGTGATGTATTTCCTTAAAGAGTTTTCCTTAAAACACATAAACAACACAAGCTATTGGCTACAATATGCTAATGTTACACAGTCACTGGGACGCAAACTTCAATACAAGAGCAATAATAATGAGTAATATCACAAAATAACCGCTCCTATTCTCAGTTTCAATTAAGTTTTTATATAAATAAATACGTTTATATAAATATTTAACTGTACATACGTGTAAGGAATGTCAAACTGAATTACTCCAGTACACATGCAGTACCTTCACAGCTCACCAGGGGCCCCTCAGCCCAATGTACTGAATGAATTGTCACCCTTTGCATTACAAAAAAACAAGTTCACATTAGGTCAAACCTTTACGTCAAACTACCATAACTCTTGACCCATCAATCAAAAAAGTTCTAATGGTTCCTAAAAGCAGCAGCTCTATGCTTTACAGTGATATTAGGGTCATTACAGTATAATCCCAGGCAGAGCGCCACATTCAAAACTCAATAAGACAATTTAAAAAAAACAGTGAAAACAACCCAAATGTCCAATAAAGTGTCTGTTTTCTGTCGAGCTCCGTCACTTACTCACTCACTCTCTCTTCCCAAGCAATTACTGTACTAACCGTAACAACTCGCAGAGTCGCTGCTTTGAGGAAGCGTTAAAATGAGCGAATGGTTTTGGAGTTACAGATGTTTAAAAAATGCTGCAAAACACCCGTCTGACGTCAGCAACAGGTCAGGCTTCAGAGGGTTAAGACCTGAGGCTTGACCATTTTTTAAATACAGTCTGTGTTTTAGCAAAAACTTTTTTTGGTACTTTTTTCCTTTTTTAATAATCCAAACAAATATGAATTTACAAAACAGAAGGCAAAAAAGCAAAATTGCATACATTGATGTATTGTTGCCAATATTTTTTGATACAGAATAACATTTTTTTATTTTGCTTGTGCCTTACAAGAGTAATGCTTTAGAGCAGTTGCAGTACTTTGTTTTGCACAACAGTGGGAACATTTTTTTTCATCCAGATAGTTGAAATAATATATACTTATTTATTTTTTAGGCTCAGACTGGGGCTAGAGAAGCTGCACATTATTCATCCACTGCATTACATGGGCAAACAAACAAAACAATACAGGGGGAGCAGCCGACTACAATAACAGCGACACACAGCCGGTTCATAGCTGCAGTCGATTAAATGGCTGGTTTCTAAAGATTAGAAGCACATGTATGACTGAGATTAGTTGCCTTTGTCATTTTTCTGCACTGAGCTGCTTGTGGCAATGTGGTCAAAGCTGTCACCCACTGTTTAATAAATTACCTGCAAGACAGAACTCTATTTTTCTAACATTGTCTACTGGATATCCAGGGCAGTCAGCCAGTGTAATTAGTTATTATTTCAATAATCTCTTTTTGATGCTGAACTTTAACAATTGAATATATGTCCAACTCACAAAGCAAGTTTGTTTGTTTTTTTAACATTCATATGGGAGTCATACAGGACAAAAAAATGTCAAATAGTATTTAGAATTAGTACTGTATGCTGACAGAGGGATTGTTTATTTTAAAGATATTAAGTAACTGAGCTTTAAATGCAGACGCCCAATTTGAGATGCACTTACATACAGAGTCTGTATTCTGTAGATCAACATTCAACACATCAGTGTAGCTGGTTGAGTAGAAAACTGCTTGGAGCGGCCAGGTTCGGACACTGTGACTGTGTACTTTATTAGAAAACAGCAGTGTTCCCTATGTCTGTTTCCTATTGTCAGGACAGGAGCGGCATCCACTGTAGGTAGGTAGATATTAACATTTCACGTGTACAAACATATATGAATGTAACTGATGTAACTGGTAAATCGACTGGTTCTTTTAGTGCTTTTCTACTCTGAGCACTCAAAGCACTTATACACCATGCCTCATTCATTCATTGACACAGCACCTTTTTCTATGCTTAAGTCCTTCCCACCTATCATTCAGATAATGAATCTGAATGAATGTGAATGTGTATCACTCACAAACATTCACATGAAACGGAATTATCATATAAATGAGTTTTAATCCTTTCTCTCAAAGCAGTTGCATGCACCATATGCCTACATAACAGAGTTATTTTCACATTTTCTATAAAAACCTGATGAGATTTGTCTCATCTGCAGGTTGAGAGAGGGGGCTTTTCTGGGGAAAAACATGTTCCCTCTTTCTACGCAGCAGAAAACCCTCTGTGGCATATCCTCACTGGTCTGCGCAGCTTCATTATTCCACTAAGGAAGACTCAGAAGAGAAGAGACTGTCATATGGTGGGGTATGAAGAAGGGAAGGTTATATAATGGGGGGATTAATATTCCAGAAAATAGCGAGTCACCACCAGGAGAAGGAGATCAGCGAGATCAAGAACGAGATCTCTTCCACCCACGGATAAAAACCCTGCTGCCTCTGAACTTCCTCTGTACTCCCCGTCGCAAGTTTAATTGGCAGCAGCGTGATCGTGAGCTCCATATCTGGATTCTCCAAACATCAGCTTTTTACACGAGCCAGTGTGAAGACAAACCCCCCCACGCAGACGGCGCACAGCTTTGATGCTTTTTATCTACACTACCCTGGCAGTAACAATGGCGTAACCAGAGCCAGGCAAAGATTAGTCTGCTCAAACTTTTGACACTGATCCTGGGTTAATTTAGTAGATGCGAGGATGATCTATGGTTTGTTTTCTTCCCGTGACAACTAAGAGTAATATGTGCAATATGACAGTAAAAAGGAAGAGAGGTTGTGCTGCGTAGTCTAACAGTAGAAAAAGGCCCCGGTTCTGTAAAATTGAATGATTTGTTTTATCCTCGACTCCTTTCACAACTCCTCTTTTGTCTGACTTTCATGAATTTAACTCCAGCACATCTCATCTCTTAACAGACCTGATCTCACCAGTAAGTCAGCCTTTTTTCTTCCTCCCACACAGCCGCCGCTGCTGGCAGTGGGAGGGGCGGTGAGGCTCTGTTGATGTCATTCAGAAACACATGCACACGCGCATCACTGTACTAGCAAGGACACAGTATTAGCTCGATCCTAATATTTGCTCATGAGGGATCTAGAAATGAAATGAGATTTTCTTTCTTGCTTTTATTGAAAGTTTTTGGTATTTAAAGAACCGAACGCATCAGTCCTTGCTAATTTCATTTGTGTGCGGCGAACAACGAAGAACACTGTCTTATTGAGACGTTTCAACCCGACTTACATCACAGCTTCATTCACGCACTCGACTACCTCTGAGCTTTCTCACACCCAGGAAGTGCACACTCACACTGCTATTCTCAAAAGAGCAGGATGCAACCTTGAAGTTGTTCCACAGCTTTCAATAAAAGAGAAAAAAAAAAAGCGTTTCCTTTTCAGTGAGAAATCTGTTGCTGCATAGAAAGTTGAATAGCTGTTGGTGACAGATTCATTGCTGGCGTCAGTGGAGGACAATAACGGGCGAAGGACGGTGACTACTGATGTCAGAGGCGGATGTGTGACAAGCGGCACACAATGAAAGCCAGAAAGCGGCGAATCTTCAAGCGTTACCTCGTACAGCGGAGAGCAGATTCCATCAATCCATTCTAGCTGAAGCCCTGGCAACTCATCCTTCCTGTTTCGGTCAAAAATGGCCTGAAACACAAAAGACAGAATTTATTTACATCTATATCAGTGCTCACACTGGACAAACAACGGTTACAAGTTAGTATCATGGTCCCTAAAGTGCTGCCGTTCTTGCTTTTGTAAAAGAAAATTCTCATTCAGCTCCCAAGACAGCTTTATTTTCAGCTTTATAACTTTATTTTCCATTCCCCCTCATTCTCGTGCAGCTGGAATTTAAGAGCCTCCACCGAGGCTGTGCTTCAGAGATAGTTACTGGGATATGACTTAGAAGTTAATATTTAATTTCCAACACCCACACACAGAGCGGTAAAGGTTTGACACAAGCAGCAGACCTGAGGCTACTGAATTAGTTATTTCAGAGAGGAGGCAATGTGGCCTGGCTCGATTACTCAACAGCCATTAATTGTACGTGGAAAGCTGTCTGTTTTCCCCTTTTAAGGACTTCCAACATAATTCAAGCTCAAAAACCCCTCAGTCAAACAGACAGTGCTCTTTTGCTAATTAAAAAAAAGGAAACATATTTTCTTGTAAAGTCCCGATACACCAAAATAGCCTGCGTTAATGAATAAAAAGGCCACATTTTGCTCTAAATGCAACTGGGGGCAGTTCTTTTCTTTTTCTTCTCTCTTTTTTCTGTTTTTAAGAATTACTGCAAGTCTGTCCACAGTTTTCTTTTTGGCACAGCAGCAAGGCAGTGGAGCAGTCAAGCTGACCATATGCTTTTCTCACACTATGGGACTCAAGCTCTAGTGTTTCCTAAACAGCCACTATGTGCAGCGACTGCAGCGAAAATCTATCTTCAGCATCATCAGCTCTTAGAGGTCAGCAGAGGGGAGAGAAAGTGCAAAAAAGCACAAAACCAGAGCTGGCTCGGTTTACTCACAGAGGGCGTGAGTTTCAGCTCCAGTCTTTCTCTGTCGCCCTGCTCAAAGAACTCGCTCGTCACCAGCTCAGCCACCTGAAGAGAGACAATTCAATAAGGTGCTAATTCAGTCAACTAAGTGATTAATCGCCAATTACGCCTCAAGTTATTATGTCTGTCAAAGAAAAGCAGCAGATTCCCACAATTTATATGCAGCGGCTAGTTAAACCTTTTTGCTTCAAAATGATTTAAATGATGATTTGATTATGAATGCAGCGTATCTTTCTGCTGCTCAGCCATTTCAGCTCCACGTGAATGGATTTGAAATACATCCACACTAATGTCGCCTGTGTTAAATATGAGCATGAGAGTTCACACTGTTTTTGTCACCTTTCGTGATATTTCCCAGGGCTTAGTGACAGCACCGAGATCACATGCTGTCATCATCATGGATCTGCGAAGACATATTTATTTTAAGAAGCATTAATAATCCCAAAAAATGTAACATAAAACCAAATTCAATTGGGAAGACAAAGACATACACGATTACCTGCACATGTCTCTATGTGCCTTCACATTCCAATTGTACTCTCCATTGCTGACCAGCTCAAAGAACATGTTTCTATTCCTGAATGAAAACAAGAAATCCTCATATGTACATGTAAATTACATAAATTCCACAAGGGGGCGATGTTACCTAAAAGAAACCCATAGTAAGCCGTGAGCAGCTAGAGGCTCTGTAGCTCTCAGTGTGCTTCACTGTCAGGGCTCTGTGGACATCTCACTAACAGTTTAATAAGCAGTGGTTTTTTTAGCGGTACATACTCAAAGTAAAGTGTGAGGTCTGTGGCCAAAATTGACTGTTTCAGCAGCTGCATGAGGTCGCTGTACTCTGTGGACGAGAGGTTGGAGAAGATATTGTGACCCTGTGGAGAGACACACAGAGACACCATAAAGAAAACATAAGCCACGTTTCTAAAAGCATACAAGTAGCCTGAAATGAATGACTACTGTCCCTGGACATTTTGGATAAGTACCATTCCTATGACCTGCTGTATAATTTTTAAGAGAAGCACAAACCTGTCGTAAGATATACAAACTAAAGCAGCTGACGTGATAGCAGTGTGGGATATCTTTACAAATGTATTACCCAATCCTAGCATTTTCCGTCCACTTAAATGTTTTTACCGCAATAACTATTAACATTTGATATTTAGTCTCATCTAGGCTTGCTCACATTTGGCCTTTAATAAAAGTTTGGGCTAAATTTAGTTACAATCTACGTGTTAAAATAAGCATTTGTCAACTAGAAAGGTGGCACAGAGATCAAGGAAAGCACTGTCAGTGTTGAATTGGAAGCGTTTTTGTTTTGTTTTGTTTTTTATAGTCAAAGTTCTAGTTGGTTCCCAGCCTTTTTTTGTAATTTTAAGATTCTTTAAAAAATAATTCCAGTAATAATGTATACTAATACTACTACTAATAATAATACTTTTACTGATAGGTACTAATTCATATGTGGGGAAGCATATACAGAGCATTTTGTGACCAGAGAGAGCTAAACTGAAACAAAGACCTTCAGTTCAGTTTAATTTTACTTATACAGCTCCAGATATTATAGAGAGATACCAAGTGTCACCTATGTCAGCACCACAAAGGGCTGATGGGAGAATTTTAAAAATCAGGGGGTATTTGAAGGGAGTGTGCTTACTACACCTGGTATTCACCCCTGTTACAACCATTAACACGCCTAAATATCTGACCAAATTATCAGTTCATATGGAAATTAAAGCCATATAAAACTACACCACCATAAAAAGTTTCTGTGTTATAGAGAGAAGAGAATGAGGGAATGTGCAGTCCTATGAAGTCTTCACACATTTGATGTGTGAAAGAGTCATAAAAAGATCTTATTTGGACAATTAAGCCATAACAGTAGAACGCATAGTTAGAATAAAAGCGATCACATTATATCCACTCTCCTCTAACGGATGGTTTGCAATTAGCAGAGGTTTTTAAATGCTGATCGTCACCGTTTTCCCTTTTGCAACCTGAGCACTGAACTCTAAAAACTGTGCCAACATGCTTGTAATACCTTTCATCAGCTCATGGGTTCCTATGAAATATTGAACTGCATAACATCAGTAACACAAAGGACATCTCTCATTCTGTCACAACTGGAGCAGATGAAGGAAGGAGGCGACTGAAATAGAATGACTAGCGGGAACTGAGAGATACAAAGGAAGCGAGTGACGTTTAAAAGTTTACAATTTTATTAATGGTTTGCGCGGGCTGGCGGATTGAATTTGAGCTCCAGCTTCGACTTGAATTAGCCCCGCTGTTCATTTATATGCTAATGAACTAAGGATAACAGTAGTTCAATCCCAGTATCAACACACACCATTATGATATTCCAAGCAAACATTTGTCAGCTTACTGTGTTGTCAGCACCACGATAATGAAGCCTGTGGAAACTACCGCTAAGCTTCGCCTCAGCTGCTCCCTGAAAACGCCTTCAATTACAACTTGACGGAATCCAGTCACCTGGTAAAATGTCTCTCTCAACCAATTACCACCGAATAAATCATATCTGTAATTACATTGATTTGAGGGCAGCGTGAGCTATTTGTTTATTCCTTCACATGTAGCAGACAATCCACATCACTTGTCTGCCTCCAGCACTGTGAGTACAAACTACCCCCTCCCCCCAAACACACACACACACACACACACCTACACACACACACACACACTGTTTTCTTTTATGAAAAATTTAGCATTTATTCATTTGGGATGCCAGAGAGTTGAAGAGCCACATTAGGTGCACAGGAGTTTGACAGCAGTGAAACACATGACTTTTGCACAGTCATGGTAAAACGTAGATACTAGTCGCGTTACTTTAAGAGCATCCATCCTGAAGTCTCTGCTGGCTTACAGAGCCAACAATTTTAGGCGAGCTTTCTTCTCGTTTTTATCCGGTCGTTAAGTCTTGACGTCACTAGCCGTGTCTGGGCCTAAACTCCGCTGCAGGTCCATATATCAAACGATCACTATGGCATTACTGAGAGTTGAAAAACTGTCTATGTAACAGGGTCATAAATCACATTGTTATAATTACACAAAATGTGTCCTAAACCCCCAAACTGTTCCTTTTATACCTGACTTTTAGGACCTCCAAGCCTGTAGTTATGTTCATTATCAGTTAGAGCCCCTCCTCATTCTTTTCTTCTTCTTCTTTGGTGCAACCCTATAAATACAGTGTACCCCTTTTGCCTCTCCCCTTTTCTACAATTCCCCTGTGGGAGAGGTGGGTATAATTTCTTTCCCAACACTGTAAAACGCTCATATAATGCATATTTAGCCACCTGGATGTTTCTGATTGTGATTTTAGTTCAATTATTGTCATTATTAAGCCTGTTTTTGTTAGATGTTACAAGTGTGTAGTACGTATGTATCATAAATGGGTTTTAGGCGCCATAAATGCTAGCATGAATATATACTTCTTGCTAGCTTGGAAGTTGTGGTGGGTTGAGCTAACCCTCTTCCCCACTGTTTGTATTTGGTCGTAGGAGCTGGAGTGGGCAAATTATTTACTTGGAGGCCTTTCTTTCTTTTACCTTTGTTATCAGACACAACACAGAATCACACCGGTTACATCTACAGTCTTTCATCTTTAATAAAATGATCAGCGTTCTGCTCTACCAGGTGTAACAATAGAGTTTAACATCCAGGCATCCATGAAAACGGAATTTCTGACATTTAACGGAGTTAGAAGTTAGCAGGAAGTTAGCTCGCTAGCTTCTATCTAAATACAATATAGCATGTCCTGACAAATTAAAACGTACAGCTCTGTTATCACTTCCAACATAAATGAAGACAGAAAACTAAACAGCAGTGACGTTTGTAGGGTTACTGAAGTTTGGCTAGCTGGTATATAATGATGTGCTACATGACCGCTAGCGACACAGCTATGTTAGCATAATATAAACAAGCTAACTTTTTTTCCACTCGATAAAAGTTAACGTGAGTGTTCCCGGTGGTCAGGAACAAATGTAATCGCATGGCAGGATGCTGTAAAAGGACCAAACTTCAGCCAGGAGAACAACTGAGATAATCCATCCACAATACGAGGTTAGTCATACATATACTGCTGCATGGGCTGGGCTGTAGTTACATCCTAAGGTTTTAAAAACTGAGCTTAAATAAATGATTAGCGGTAATAAAAGCCGAGGGAGGTCAACAGTGATCACTGACTGTTTTAGGAGCTTTTTGAGATTAAATAGAAGAAAATACAAAACATTAAACATGTTAACAACACAAAAGCCATATTAAACGCAGACTACTTTAGGCCCAGAAGTAGGATTTGTCACGTCATCACTTAACAACGACATCATCACTTAAGTAGTCTTCAGAAATAGTTCTCCAGGCCTTCTTTAGATGTTGGCTGCCTTTTGCTTTGTTCTCTATCAATATGATCCCACACAGCTTCAATATTGTTGAGGTCCGGGCTCTGGGGAGGCCAATCCATGACTGTAGTGTGTTTTTTACTACACTGGCAGTGTGGTTGGGATCATTGTCACTGCTGAAAATTGAGACCTTCACCAATCAGATGCTTTCTAGGTGTTGTAAAAAGGTGTATCAAAATGTGATGGTACTTTTCTGCATTTCCCAGCACCACTGTCTTTTACAGATAGCTATAGATGCTCACTGTTGGACCTCTGCACTGACTTCCTCCGTATGTGCAGAAAATCTGGATTTGGATTCATCACTCCATAAAATCTATTACCACTGATTTTTCAGTCTAGTTCTTGTGTAATTTGTTATACATCCGTCTTTTCTCCTTCTTTCCCATTTAAGAAGAATCACTTCTTGACAAAAACCCTTCCACTGAGACCATTTCTGATGAGGCTCCAGTGAACAGTAGATGGATCATCTGACGGGCCAGTTTCCTCAACTATATTAGGGACACACCATACTGAGATACCACACCATACTGAGATTGGACAACATCTAAGCTGATAGCACTTCTAAAATACTATTTATTAATACCATTTTATCTGTGGCAGTTTTTCATAGATTTAATTGAGTAAACAAAGGATTTATTTTTACGTCAGATACTAGTAACAAAGTGCTTAAACAATTTAAAATTGATTCTTTGGTAATCTGTCCATTATCGGTCAACACAACACTGGTTCATCCCTTGTGTGAGATTACTTTTTAATGCTTAATCATTCATAGATCAGTGTTAAGTGGCTTAAAAAAAAAACAATAAACATTCCTCTAAAAATATTCAGATACAAGAACTGGACTGAAAATGAGTGAAAAAGCAGCCAATGTCCAAAGAAAAACATGTCTGGAGAGCTACTGCTCAAGACCACTTTAAAAAAATAAATGCCTCTACTTGGAAGTAAAATATAAAGAAATGTGGGGTGGCACAAGAATTTTACAAAGTAGTGTATTTACCAAAAAAAAAAGGTCATATCAGTCCTTTAAGGTCATAACTTTAACCTTCTATCACTCACTGTTCAACCTTCAGGATTAATAGGCATTGACATCTACTTCAGCAGGGAAACGATGAGTGTTACTAAAATTATTGCATTTAATTTTAGGACCTGGTGGTTCTAGGTTCCTGGTACTATGTGTGCTGCTGGCAGCTGGCATCGGTAATGAAATTAGTTTGACCATGTAAAATATCAGTGCAGTGAAAAAGGTCTGCAGTGCAGATATGAACAGACTTTCAATATAATGAAAAGTAGCACAAATGTGAACATGCAATGCACTGAAATACAAGAGTGCTGCAAAAAAATGTCTTTGTGAAGAGATTCTGAATGTCGGGTCTTTCTGAATGCTTTCTGTTTTGTCTGATTTTTTTTGTTTTTAAGTAAAACACATAAACTTTCAAAATATGGAGTCTCCAAGAGGTAAGGGTATTGATGGCACAATAACTTAGTTGTAAAAGGTGTTTGAAATCAGAACTACAACATGCAGAGGTAGGCATTAGCAAACCGTTTATGGTAACTGCATTGCAGCAGATATAAGAACATAGCCCACCTCGCTCTGCAGGATCATGACAGCATGGTTGAAGTGGTGGTGCTCCAGTGTAGCAGAGGTCCCATAAAGCAGAGCGAGAGCTGAGCCCGTCCTGCCAAACACACCCACACACACGCGCGCGCATATTGGGATCAAAAACGAGGGATAACATAATCAGGATTCAACACATGCAGAGAAACTGATTGAGTCTGATATGATTTCCCCACCAACCTGTCACTACATGTCGCAGTACAGAAAACAGCTTGAGAGTCATATCCTAAACTACAGCAAAAGTGGAGAGGCTTCACACTGAATAAGATCGTCGTTTAATTTAGCTTCTAAAAAGAATACTCAAGAGAAGTGACATTTCCACAAACGACGCATGCGAGCTGGATTTAAAATGCAAAATATCCCACATTTTAGCGCCGTCTTTAAATGTTATTTATTACCCATGGTAAAAATCAGCATTTCTTATAATGAGGGTTTTACAAATGTGAGTTAGTCTGGATTAATAGGTTGAGATGTACATGCAATTGCAGCAGATCTGTTGGCTGCTCATCCATGATGTGTGTCCTGTTCCACCACATCCCAAAAGTGTTGTTGGATTGAGATCTGGTGACTGTAAGGGCCATTTAAGCACAATGAACTCACTGCTCTGTTCAAGAAACCAGTTTGAGATGATGTGACGAGAAGATGGGTACAGTGTGGTCATAAAGGGATGAGCATGGTTAACAACAATGCTCAAGTAGGCTGCAGACTTTAAACAATGCCAAAGTCAGCCCAAAAAATCTAATTAAGGAAGCAGTACACCACCAGGAGTTTGAACTGCTCCAAGGCAGGTTGAATCCACATTGTCATGTTTTCTGGCCAGCCTCCTCATCAACAAGACATTTTAACCCTACTGCTCACTTAAGAGTTTCTCTTTTTCAGATCATTATATCACTTTTCTTTCCCATTCTGATGCTCACTTTGACCTTGAGCAGATTGCCTTGTCTACATTGTCTAAATGTACTGGGTTGCTGCCAAGTGATGACATTTGCATTATCAAGCAGCTGAACAGGTGTTGGGCTGCTAAACCAACACTGCTGTGCCCAGCTTGAAAACACTGGGTGCATTCTGAAAGTTAAAATACATTAAAGGAACCCTTAAACTGTTGAGCAGCTGAAATCCTACATGAAACAAGAATAGCGAAAGAAATCTAACCTTTGAAGCTACAATCTCCGCAGCTGCTGTACATTTACCATGTTATTGAAATAAAAACTGCAACAACGCTGTGATAAATGCCCATTCTTTATATAAACATGTTGCCAGAACAACATTTCTCATATCATTTTCTGATATATTTTCGACCATGTTCCAACATTTTTGAAAATCAGCTTGCACTATAACAATCTTGATGGAAGCAGAAAATATTTATATTCAGTGATTTATTAGCTTTTTTTAATGCACCCAGAGTCAGCAATGTTTACAGTTTCTTCGTTAAGGAGACTCTTATATAAGCCTTAAAAAACTTTCGACTTGACTCTTGCTGATCTGAGCTACACTACTGCAGACTGCTGCAGATGGGAACACACAGCAGTGTGTAGATTGCAGTATGTTCGTATGTGTGTGTGTGTTTCCTTACTTTGCTTGAAAAGCGTTGTTGGTGCCCCTGTGGTCCAAGTCATGGCACACACATCCGACAATAAGGGCTAAGATCTCCACGTCTGTCAGAGTCTCCTGGAAACCTGCTGTCTGATTGGCACAGAGAACAGGAGGCAAATAAGAAATCACACACAGATACACACATACATTCCATGTGCTCCAGAGCTGCATCTATTACTCTATAATTTTATGACGCTGTAAGCAGTACATTGAATAAAATGGGGGGAAAAAACCCACTAAAACAGCATCATCATCCAAAACTATATCCCTCTAAAAATGAGGGGACTGCAGTAACACAGCCAAACAGTGAGATTTATGGCTTGGATGAATAGATTCTGGAGGCCATGTGCTGAGTGAGTCACTATAGGTCATTGTGGGGATAGCGGCAAAGATAGCAAGGCCCTCTGCCTACTCATTAAAGCACATGGGAGAAGAGCTGAGGGGTCCACAGGAGCTTACACACTGCTATTTCTTTCCCCTCTGCCAATAATCAATTCAGATGGGATGCCACACATTAATGCTGCACTTGATTAAGTGAACTACACTGTGGTGTTTTATACGAGTTTGTGTGCATGTCTGTATGCATGTGTAATTGTGTGAGAGTCTGCGTTACCCCAAGGACCTGATAAATTAAAAGGCCTGCTGGAAAAGCAGAAGTAATTCTCTTGGGGTCTCAATTCAAGCAAACACAGAACTGGCTGTTTGTACAGTTAATAATATAGTGAGTCATCATTTCTCTGTGAGTTCAACGTAGATCAAACTGAAATGTAGTATTACATAAAATAATAAGATCTTAACAATCTTAACATTGATCATAGGGCCATTCATCAGTTGCCTAGTTGCAAGCTGGCTAGTTATTTCCATTCATATTCATGCCAGTGTGCAGCAAAGCTATTGCAACCTTATCTTTTAATGTCTCTCATTTATATGCTACGTTAACTTGATTTTCTGTACATCCAGCAACATCCAGGTCCGTCATTTAAATATACTTACTATCCTATCATATGTCAATCACCGGTATCCCGCGCTCCTATTGGTAGTCACTTGGATCGTTTTCCTCAAAGTTTAAAAAGGTTTAACTCAGAATCCACCCCTTTCACATCGCCAGTGATTATTCATCCATGGTTGGCTAAAGGCACTGAATGGCACTGACTTTCTATGGCCTCTGGTCGCCATGATGATGGTGGTGATAAAAAACTGTCCAACTTTGCTGCAGACATGTTCTCAGCTTGGTCTGAAAAATATTTAATTTCTTCACTAATGTAAACTGCAGAGAGGGGTTTTTTTTCACCAATTTTAATTGCATTAAAGTTTAAAGTTGTGAATTACTGGGTTTCTTTGCCAACACCGGCACCTGTAGCCAGAAGCTTTCTTGGAAACTGCTTTGAGGCTTTTTAGTGGGCTTCTAGACCTAGAATTTATGGTGTTGGTACCTTTTGCAGCATTTCCAAGAATATAATGTGGTAAAATAAAGTAGCTTGCTATATGGTTAACTCTATTCACTGACTATGCAAGACATTTGTGCACCAGATTTGGGAAGTGAAGTTCATTGAAAATGACAGCAACTTCACGTGACATCAGATGAAATAACCACTGGTTCAATTCAATCATTTTATTGTGCCTACTGGGAAGCTCGGTTTACAGACAAACTGTCAAAAATTGTTCACCAAAAAGAAGGATAAAAAAATGATACAAAAAAACAACAAAAAAACGCAATTTGGTCCAATGAAGTGGACGCAGTCAGACTTAAACTTTAAGCTGCGGGACTGAATCAAGTGACAACAAAGAAAGGGTACAAAAGGGTGGTAGCAGGTTACCTAGGCAACCAGAGCAACTCAAATGTCCACTAGCAGTCAACCATCAGCGCCAAAGTGACAAGTGGAAAAATCGCTTTCCCCTTTAGCACTAATCAGCTGCTGGCAAACCAAACCAAACTGGCATTAGCTGATAAGTTAGCACTCACGGTCTTGTCTTGAGATAAGTCAATTTTGACACCAAGAAAACAGGATAGTACAATTTTTTCAGCTTCCCACGTAGGGTCTATGCTATACTATGCTAACACCACAGAAACCAAAGAATTCTCACACTCCTCCAACATGATTTTGCTTGGTACTAGCTAGCTACACACTGTGGCACTACCTGGGCAGTGACTGTCCTCTCTTTTTTGCATATTGATGGTTGATGGTCAAAATCATTAAGGTACAATAACACTACCTGCCACTTTGGAGTGTCAGCCATTATATCTGCACTGTTTTTTGCTAGTGTTAATAATAATAAATGTAGCAAAAAAGCAGCGTGGTTTTTGCTGCAGCGCTTTTTGAAATTCTTCATTCTGTATTTTTTCGTGGCCCAAATAAAATTCCATCACGGATACAAACTTTGGTACGTTGCGTACAGGTGATGTATGTTGAACATCGTAGGTGAAAAAAACACAAATGTAGAATGTAACATCATATTTGCAGGTGGATTGTCAAATAAAGACTATTTATAGAAAAAAAATGACATCTGTAAAAATGGGGGTTTTTTGTCTTCTAAATTTATTGTCATGGTCAGCTGTGCTACTGACAGTGAAGGATTAGAGGAGGACCCAAATGCAGATGTGCAGAGGCAGACCGCATTAACAGAAAGTGAGCTGTTTAATGACTGTTTATATTCAAACAAAAAACTGAAACATAAGGTCCAGAAGAGGAAATTGAAAACTATAATACTACAGGAACATAAAAGCTTGAATAAGCAGTAAGACAAGAGGAACAAACCCTCAAACTGAGGACAAAAAGGAGACAGCGATTATATGTACACAGAAGTGCAATCGGGGAAGTGGAGACAGCTGGAGAGAGTGAGAAAGCTGAAGTCAATCACAGAGAAGAAGACGAGGAAAGTAAAACTAAAAGCAAAGTGGAACGAACAACTAACTCTAAGATAGCGAAATGGGAAAACAGATATATGAACTCATTATGGGATACTTGACACAAGAGGAAAGACTAATGAAGGAAGAATGAAACTCTAAAGCAGTGGTCCCCAACCCCCGGGCCTCGGACCGGTACTGGTCCGTGAGTCGTTTGGTACCGGGCCGCGAGAGTAGAGGCTCAGGTGTGAAATGTATGGTTTTCAGGGTTTTTATCGGTTTTCAGCGTTATTTTGTTATAGTTTTTATCGTTAACTCAGTTTTCCTGGGTCTTTTCACGTGTGTTATGATTAAATCTTCTTTTTTTCGGTACCGGTACTAGTTTTATTTTGTTGTATTTATCCGCGACACCTTAAAGGCCGGTCCATGAAAATATTGTCGGGCATAAACCGGTCCGTGGCGCAAAAAAGGTTGGGGACCGCTGCTTTAAAGCAACTAAAAACAAGACTAAATACACTAAGATTACATGAAGTAAATTAAAACAAAAACATGAATCAAATAGATTATTTAAATAAACAAAAAAGAAAACCTCAAGAATACCCGGTTAAACAACACAGGACCATGACACATACACACACATATATATATATATATATATAGATATAGATAGATAGATAGATAGATAGATATAGATATACATATAATAATCATTGTATGTCTGATGATGCCTGTTCAGATTGACCCATTAAGAAGGACATAGGATGCATACAAACATATATGTAGATATACACTACGATCATTATAGCAAACAAATTATTTAATTACGTTTTCCAGTTATCAATAGCAGTTTATATGGCAACAGCCCTCATATCGTCACTGCTGGTCAGATCAACTTTCTCAAAGCTTTTCTATTCTTATCTCTAACTGTATGTTGAAATGCAATGCCTTGATCTAACTGTTGCTGTCTAGAACAGAAAGTGCTCAAAAATGAGCATGACCATTACCGTCAGCATGGCAAACATGCACTGGCAGACGTTGAATGCGTGTCTCCAGTTGTGATAGAGAACCATTCTGTAGTTTTTTCTGACAGTCAGCAGCCATCTGCACAGCGTCTGCAGGGTAAGACAGGTGGCGAGATGAGCACATGGGTCAGCGGTCCTCGTGCGGTTACAAAACAGTGTTCGGGGCAACCTCAATCAAGTATTAAAGCAAAGGAATTAAGACAGGGAAACTCAGTGTCCTCACCTCATAGTCAATCTTAAATTTCTGCACCATTCCCAGTTCCATAAACATTCTCAAAGCTGCCGTTATCATGGCATCAACATCCAGAGAGAAATCATCAAAGGAGAGCTTGTCGATGCCCAGCTCACAGACCAGTGGGATGTTAGCAGCCTGTTTCGCCATGGCGGGAGGAAACATACAGGAGGAATGAGAACAAGAGCAGAAATGAAGATGAAGAGGTCAGAGGATGTTGTGCGATTTTCAGATGTTATACAGAAATATAAAAACATGCTAATTAAGACCCGAGGCCTCATTTGGAGGGGTTTAAGATTAATGAGGGGGATCTACTGGAGAATTTCATTGTTGTTTACTTTCAGAGCTCACTGACAATTGTGGCAACAATAATCATCAGCAGCTTTTTTTCTGTGGTATTCAAACAAAAATATAGAATTCCAATTAAACATTTTCATATTGAAACACGTCTTCTATCTTTAATAAGTTCTAATGAGCACAATGTCTATCTGATCAGGAGATGCTCTTCCTGACTCGAGTCAGCATTTATAATTGAAGGATTTTGAGCTTTGCAGTCAAATATATCTTAGCAGAGTTAAAGTTTCTGTAAAGCTGTGTTTCTCTTTCCTCTCTGTCTTCTCTAACAACCACCATTGTTTCCTGCGCAAACATTTGCCTTTCTGGCCAGCAGGTATTCTTTAGATCTTAGTTCATAGCCCCGGGGTTATGAAATGTCAGCCAGATTTGTTTGCCACTGCCTTTTTCACACCAGTGGAATCCCAGGCACGCGTGCTCAACAAGGCTACTTATGTAGTGCAGAAAGTGGAGGGAAAGGCAGAAGCAGAGAGCAGTGCTGCATGAGGGGGCTGAAAGATCACACAGGCACACTAGAGAGCAGGGATCCTACTATGCAATAATGGCCACAGGGGAAAATCCTAAACATGAAAGTGCAGGAAAATAGGTCATATCTATTTTTCAGAAATGTCCTGCCAATTAAAAATGTAGTCATTTTCCATATTTTCATCTTTATCAATAATGCATCGTGAATGAATGCTTATTGATTGAAGTAATCCATTCCAAATGCCACAATTAGTTTAAATTCACAGGGGACTTCTCAGCTCCTATTTATGCTTTTGCGCTGCTGCAGTTCTTTTGAAGCTGAAGTCTGCCAATAATTTCTCTCTTTTGCCATAGATTTTTTCCCCTTCTCATTAAAGTTAATAAGAAATTGTTATTTAATTAGAAAAATATATATCTTAGTTAAAGCACCTACGAGGAAACCAAATACATTGTATTTTAACTTTCTGTGAAAAAACTTTCATTTTATGTATCAATAAAAGTTTATCTTAGATCAAACTTTTGTGAAATCGGGATGCAGCAGAATCCTAATACACCTTTAATGTTGCTGTTTTATTTCATATATCTTAATTAATTATTGATTCTTATTATTATTGTCTTATTATTATTAATTAAGGACAGCATTTAGAAGAACAAAACATTAGATCATGGTAATTATCTGCACCAATACAGACATCAAGAAGCCTCCCTTAAGACCTTTTCTCTTGTCTTACTTCATGTCTGTGCTTTTGTTATTGTTTGCTTCGGCCTCAATAGTTCCCTCCAATGTCCACTAAACAGTGACTCCAAAAGTTAACCAATCTCTACAAACTCCAAATTTAAAATGACCCACTTTGGTCTTTTTTGGATAATCGGATGCCAATATGATCGCTTGTGGATGCTAGCCGTCAGGTTCGTGATGTACAAAGTTTATATAACTATATACACTCACCTGCACATAATTACATTAAAAAGAAATAAGCAGCAACATAACAATAACAACAACCATAGGACAAGAGGGGAGAAACCGTAAATAGGAGATTAGTGGGCAGGAAAGGTCAGAGTAAAGGTGGTTTGTGAGCTTAGATTTAAAAGCAGAGATACAGGACTTTTTTATGTGAATCAGTAACTAATTCTAGAACTGTGAAGCAGTGACTACAAAGGCTCTGTCACCCTCTTTTGTTTGAGACATGACCTTGGGTCATATGACAGATCTTTGGCAATAGACCTGAGAGACCTGGGAGCTGATAGAAAATGAATGAGATTTGTGATATAAACTGGGATCTACCCATTAAAAGCCTTAAAAACAACCAGCAAAATCTTAAACTGGATTCTAAAATCGACAGAAAGCTTATGCAGCAAGGCCAGGACTGGAGGGATGTGCTCATATTTCTTAGTACCAGTCAGCAGTCTTGCTGCTGATTTCTGCACCATCTGCAGACGTACGTATGGGAAGATTAATCCAGACGTCATATTTTACAGGAAGATATAGCTGTAAATCAACAGTATAGAAATGAAAGCCAATGTTATATCTCTTAATATTATTATTAAATGAAAAAAAAGTGCAAAGACCCCCGAGGGACCCCACAAGAAACAGGGGCAGAGAATAAGAAAAACTGACACCTTAAGAGAAGAACTGAACCAGCTGTAGCCTTAATGCCAACCCATTGTTAAATGCAAGCCAAAAGAATGTGAGTAACAGATCAGTGCTCACTGTTGACAAAGCCATTTCAAGTGCTGTGAACAGCTTCGACGTCTAGCCCCCAATAACTAAGTTGCCAGCTACCATCTTTTTAAAAATGAGGCTTCAAAACAGGATTTTAGTAGCTTTTAGGGGGTTTAGTCCATTTTTTATTTAGAGTCTATGGAAGTTACCTCATTAAAAGAATACCCCACAAGGTGGTGCTTTCTTCCAATGCCTTATAGGTTTTTGATCAGGTTTATTTAGCCAAACTAAATGCTCAGTTTGTAGCTGCAAGTAATGAGTAGGATATGGCACAGCATGCTAACTTCTCTTGTGCAGTGGCCAATTTGCACCAGTGCCTCCTTTGTTTTGTTTTTCCAAAAACACAAAAATATATATATAAAAAAAAATTAAAATAAAAATATAAAAACTTGATTGTGCCACATCTGCAAATCCTGAAAGAAAAACAAAAGTTTCTATTGTGAACAACAGTGAACATCTATTACCTTGAATTTGTCAACTTCAGTCTTGGAGCAAGTGGCATGGTACGACAGAACCTGCAAAATGATGGCACAGTGTCACTCAGTGTACTTTTCAAACCCTTACCAGTAAGGCTCTACAAGACGCCCAGCTGTTGCTGCAGCTGAAAATACTGCCCGTTTGTACGTTTTAGTGGATCATCCAGATGATGACGGTAACACTCACATCTGGAACAGCTTACAAGAGCTGCAATGTCACCGCTGATTCCATCGCCATGTTCCGCTCATTCCCCGAGAGAAATACTTTGCACAGGCCTGCAGTTGCTTATTTGATCATGTTTATTCAGTGCTACCAGACGCAGTGCATCAACATTTTAGTTCACCCAGTGTCTCAATTCTGTTCTCTACTTGTCCTATTTGGAAAGAGCAGTGCTAACTACCATAATGCACCTGAAAGCTCCCTATTGTAATCTAAGGACATACTGTAAAGGCTGAATAGTGCTGAATGGCTTCATACCGCGGGGCAGATGAGGGATTGCTTTTCACTGCCTCTCATTAATTTTCAATAAAACCTTTGTGAGAAGGTTATCTACAAAGAGAGATCAGCACTTTTTTTTAATGCGTACATTCTTCTGGAAATATGAGACAAAAAAGAGGAGCCAAGTACAAAAGAGAGAATAAGTAGGAAGGGAGTTTACGTTTTCCATGTAGCAGCTGTTGTTTGCTGTGACTTCTGGCTAAATGTGTTACCCCTGAGCATATGTTGATCGGAACGTAAAGTAAAGATGCCGTTATAGTGAATAAAACAGAAAAATAAATACAGAAGACTCACAAGCACAAATAAACACGTCAAGCAGTTTGCTTAGCAGTGTTTTTACAAATATAAGTGGATACACAAAAAACACGCTCTTACATCCAAAGCCACCGACTGCTTGGCCCAAGACTTTTTCACCTGGTCGTACATGATGGTGTTGTTGATGCCCAGTCCACAAAAGATCACAAATGCCTAAAAGGAAAAAACAGAGAAACTCCCATGGTTTCCAAAATGTTTAGAGAATTGCTAATGCTGAAAAAAAATACACAAGCAATTGTAATACCTCAAAAAGACGCTGGTCTGCATCATCGAAGGGTTTCCCATCGAGCCTGTTCAGCACTTGGGCAACACCTGTTACACAAAATAAGTTTACCCATACCAACAGCATAGCAGACTAGTATCAGGATCAATATTATGAATTATTAAAGAAAATTAAGGGAAGAGGCAACAATAGTGCACATAAATGTGGTTTAGAAACAAAAGTCTGCAGTGCAGCTATCTCCTGTGTTAGACATTTGGAAATCAGTGAAAACAGAAGAAGAAAATGATTGTTTAACAGTGCTGAAGCTGCAAAATAGATAATGTTATCTTTGACTGAAAATCCAGTTATTCTGCACAACCCTGTAGTGGGGTTTAACAAAGCAGTCTTTCCTTATTAGACGGCTTCTCTCATTGTCTAATCAAAACAGAAAGAACTCCGGTAATAAAGGAGAACATCCAATTAATACAGCAACTCTTATTTCCACATCATTACAATTTTTATTTATCTGTAGGAGGTGAAAGCAGCCTGTCAATGGGATTATGTGTTCATTTCAATGAATAGTGTGAAAAGAATTTACAATGCAACTATGATCAATTTTCATTTTGGTGCCATTAATTTTTAATGCATGGCAAACATTCTCTAAAATCTAATTTTGCTTCTTCTGCACTGAGCTTGTAATTTGTGATGAGTTGCAGCATAGACAAGCTAATTGGTTTAACGAGGCTATATTCCTAGTGCCACAAGTGTTTCATTAAAAAAAAACACACACACACACTATCACAATGATCACAGCACTAATACAGGTTTTTACGCAAACGACTTATGGTCTTGTGTGACTGTACCATGCAATTTATTCACTGCTCTGGTGGTGTCAAATTTTGCTTAGAGCTTCACAAAGCATTGGGCCAGACAAGAGCTGCAACCAGCTCAGCACTACATTAATCCAGGAGGAATTACAGTGTATCAAAGAACTAACTTAAACTCAAAGTCATCTTCATCCAGTAACTGGCAATGTTACATTTTGTGAAGCAGCAACCAGAGCACTGTTAACCTATCCCTCTAAGAAAGCACATTTTAAGTCAAAGCTCCACTTGATTGGCTTAGAACAGCAATTATAATGCCAGTTTTTTATATACATTTACCTACAACAAAGAGTTTCTGCTGGTCAAGAAGTTGAATGAAAACATCCCAAAAAATAAATGAATAAATGAATAACTGTTAGGAGAAGGAGGCCATTAGTGCTAAATGCTAAATGGAAACAAATTAATGAACTGCTACAGTTTTAGATGCGGGGATAGCGCCTGTGCCGATTCTTTGTACCATAACAGATGTGTTTAAATCTTCTACCCAATGCAAAACCCCCAGAAAAGGTGGAAACAAGCAACAGTGCAGCAATGAGCACTTGAGTCTATGGCAACTTTCTATAAAGTGGAATCATGTCAAGTCAGATTTATTTTTACAAAACATTTTTAAAAAAAACAGCTGATCCTGTAAGTGCGGCTGAAATAATAAAACAATATAAATCAAAAGCAATCAAAATTCAGTCTGGTTTAAAAGCAAAAGTATGAAAGTGGCTTTAAAAGTTTCTAATGTTGGGGAGATCCCGATGTGATGTGAAGAGGCAGTTTGTTACACAATTTAGGAGCAGCTTTGGCTTCATGTTCTTCATGTTTTATTCTGAACCTCGGGACAGCTAGGAGCATCTGTTCACCAGACCCCACCGGTAAAGTGGGAGTATGCAGGGGCAAACAATCAGTGAGGTACGCAGCACCAACCCAGACAAACACTTAAAAACTAACATCCATCCATCCATTCATCTATGTTCTTCCGCTTATCTGGGGCCAGGGCAGCAGCCTAAGCAGAGAAGCCCAGACCTCCCTCTCCTCAGCCACCTCCTCCAGCTTGTCCGGGGGAACACCAAGGCATTCCCAGGCCAGCCAAGAGATATAATCTCTCCAGCGTGTCCTGGGCCTACCCCAGTGCCCCCTCCCGGTGGGACATGCCCGTAACACCACACCCAGGAGACATCCTTGTCAGATGCCCGAACCACCTCAACTGGCTCCTTTCGATGTGGAGGAGCAGCGGCTCTACTCTGAGCCCCTCCCGGATGGCTCCCTATCTCTAAAGGAGAGTCCAGGCACCCTTCGGAGGAAGCTCATTTCCGCCGCTTGTATCTCTTTCTTTGGGTTACTACCCACAGCTCGTGACTATAGGCGAGGGTATGTACCGGTAAATTGAGAGCATCGCTTTTACGCTCAGCTCTCTCTTCACCACGATGAACCGGTACAACATCTGCATCACTGCGGCCGCAGCACCAATGCGTCTGTCGATCTCCGGCTCCCTTCTCCTGTCACTCGGGAAAAAACTAAGAATAAAATCTTAAAATCAAGATTTAATTTTGAGAATCATCTGCATAAAAAGGAAGTGAGGGGCCACGCTTTCTCATGATTGAACTTGGGCCAAGAACAGACACCTGAGGAACCCCACATAAACTGAAACGCTTCTCCCAGTTAAATACAGGGATACTATAATCTTCAGCATCAAAGGCAGCACTGAGGTCTAAAAACACAAAAATAGCAGAATACCCTGAGTCAGCAATGGTTAAAAGGTAAATACACTTTTAAAAGTATAATTTCAGTGCTGTGATGTGCTTTAAAACCAGATTGAAATACTTCATTAGTACTGTTTCAGTCTAAAAAGATCTGGAGTTTAAGAAACCTTGGAAATAAAGAATTTAGAAATTGGTCCAAAGTTGGGTAGAACTGTTGGGCTGTGGTTTTTGCATTTTAAGATCGGGAAGGTGCTACAAACGTGATTCAGACTTCAGACAAAACTACGCTGTCAAAACACATACTACACAAATAAATAGGTAGTGTACACAGTGTACTACATTAAAGGGACTAGGGAGTATAATAAAAAAAAATGTTTTGTTCTCTCTGTTTATCTGGATAGCAAAATAATTGTTTTGTTTTTTTTTAAAAAAAGATATTCATTAAATTCAGGAAAATAAATCATTAAAAATACCTGGTGAGCCATCTGCTTTTATTAAAGTCAGTTTCAATGATGCATAATATGCTAAGATGGATTTCACTAATCATTGTTATTGTTAAAGTATTTATTTTGCTTATATTTTGAATGAGTCTGCTGGAACCTTGCGGATGACACAAGGGCTTTAATTTTTCTAGCTGAATGTAGCCTTGATATAAGAATTTCATCTTCTGCTGCTTTGTTTGTATAATGGTTTTTCACTCCAGATCCTCAGGTGCCACCCACACACTGTGTTTCTTCCCCACTCTTTCTGTTCTTCTTTCTCTCCCCTCCCTGACAAATGCACTTACACCTACGCAAAGATGCACACAGGTCTTCACCAACCATCTGCACCAGATATGCTGATCACTTTGCACTCAAATAAAACTAATGGCTTCCCGCGTCAGATCTCAGTGGACTGAATAGAGCAGCTATCGTCGCTCCTCCTTGCAATATCCAGCGCCAAAGCCAGACGAGAGATCAATGATTTATCAGAGTGTCAGTGTGGTGTTAGCCTGGGGCTGATTCACAAACACAAAGCACGCTGCCAGAAGAAGGGAACCACCTCTAAGTGTGGTGTGATGGTGCAGCATGGAGTTAATCATGCAGTCTCAGCTGGACAAATTTTCAAGCCCTCCCCCTCTTATATTCTCTGCCTTATGCAGCAAAAAGGTGCATGCCTGTGCAGAATTACTGGTAATAAAATTACTGCAATTGAACACAACATGCAGCCAAAGGTATGTGGAATGTGGTGCTGTTTTATGGCTTGACTTCTTGCTATTGGTTCCAGCTATAGGGACCCTCCTACAAATGACTTTTAAAATGATATTTTATGACATTTTGCATTCCTTTGTGGCAACAGAAGCTATCCAGAACCTTAGTAAGTGCATAAAGACATCCTTTAGTATCTAATGTCATTCAGCCACACCAGAAACTTTTAAACAGAAGAATTTGAGAATCTAGAAGATTTTATGTGTATTAACTTACCAATAATTTGGTGATTGCTGTTCCATATAGGGACACAAAGCACTGAGCGGATATGGAAGTCAGAGAACTGGTCTGCCTGCAAAAAGTGGGAGAATAAAACATTATAATTATTCTACATAAAATGTAAATAATAAATGTTTATTTACTTTATTTAAAATGTTTTCATTCTCTTATGTGATCAGTGTTTTGGGTTTTTTTCCTCATCAATATCATGAAAAAATGGGTGAAAAACCTGTTAAATTTGCTTGTAGTTATAATTATTCTTTATTTATACAGTGCAGTTTAAAATAGTCCAAATATAAAACGTGAAACTGATGTACTGCACAGAAGTTTATAACTATAAGCCATAAGTCTATAGCTATTGCTGAAATAGTTCCGAATCACTTTCTTTAAAATCTCCACTTTGGGGCAAGGACATGGACAGAGGATGTGCACTCAAATGCCTTTAATATTTAAAACAGATTACAACTATTCTGAAGGGCTACTCCATTAAACTGATGCATTTGAGACTGATTTTAAGAATATGATTTTATTGTAAGTGCGGCATTGACAGAATACTTCTGTTTGGAAGATCAAGTGCAGTATGCACACTCAGCTGGACACTAGCCAGACTTTTACCCGCCAGCTACACTCTCCATCACCAAAACCCAACGGAGTATTTCAGTTAGTGTGAAAGTGTCTTAAGTAGAGCCTTTCCTTCAGTGCAATGAGAAAGAACAGCTTCGGAAAATGTACGTTTATGTGTGCAGAGAGCTATAAAGACATTTTCAAGAGGCTTCACCAGCTCAAAAAACTGGCAGCCAGTTTAATCTGTATGAGCTGTATGAGCACTTCACTATTGTGTGAATCCAGGTTAAATGTGAGTTCAAAGTAAAGTTGCTTAATGTGAAAATTTTTAGGAAACCATCATACATATATGCAACATAGCCATGTATTTGTCCCAGCAGATTGTCAATGTGGAGAACTGTCATGTCTTCGAGTGTCTGACGTAGAAAATTTGCTTCAGACCAGCTAACATGTGGCGTGTGCCATCGCATGACTGCTCACAATGCTGTGAAACTTTGAAAACAAAATCACTGTTTGCCACCCGCCCTACTTGGCAGTTTTTTTTAATCCTAGTGATGTGAATTTTAGGAAGTATGTTACTGTGTGGTTACCTCAGCATCAAAGCGAGGATCCTGATAGGCGTCACTAATGTTTACAGGCAGTCCTGTGGAAGCCACCAGCTCCGCAATGCTGTTATTGATGAGCCAGTCTGAGTAAGATGATTTCTCCATGCTGTCTTTGAAACTATGGTCAGAAAAAAAAACAAGATAGATGACAAAAGACTCAACCAGTTCTCAACCAGATTTGTTTAATTAGACTGTGTGAGATGAGGTGAGGATATGTGAAATGAATCCTTGTGACCTAAAGGTTCACAGGTTCAGTCCCAAAAAACTGCTGTTCAGACCTTCAGAAACAAGCTGGCTTAGAGGGAAAGATAATGTAGTTAAAACAACTTGTTTCAAGCCGGGGAACAAGCCAGTGTAGAATACATTTATAAAGGATTAACATGAACTGTGATTCACACATAGCTGCTCCAGCAGAGTCCAAGGATAAAACAGGAAGCTGGAAATGAGCACAGGTCAGACCCCCTTTATACAGATTTAGAAATGTTACAATAAGCAAACAATGTTATTTTTAGCTACTTGATTTTTAAAAAGTAATGAAAGTAATGAAAAGTTAAGCATACAGTATGAGCTATTTTCTGATTAGACAGTGCCCCCACTCTCTGCTAGACACCTGCATCACTATTCAGACTGTTTACATCTTATTGCAGGGTGCCATCACTGAGTTTTTACTTTCAAATATGCCAAAGTAAATGTTCAGTGTGGCTCATTTTGTCTTTTAAGGTTAGAAAAAAGACGGAACGACACAAATGTCAGATCTTTTGGATCCCTTTGATCTAGCGATACAGCTGTGTGTAGATGTGGAACCACAGCACAGCAGTAATAAACCACGTGGGTGTGATGGCAATCTGCCTTACCTCCTGTTTCTTTTTTTTTACTATGTTTCTCTCCTAATTCTCTCTCTGTCTTCCTCAGTTCATCCCTCTCATAAAGGAACATTGTCCTTGTGGGAGTAGCTGGGGATTTTAGGCACATCAGAAATCTTACAGTATCCTCACCTTTTGTCACCGAATGCATTTATTTAATTACACACATAAATTTCACTAGCTCTCTTGTTACTGAGATGTGAACCTTTAGAAAGAGATGCTTCAGGAATTTGTGCAGTTTTATTTACAAACTGGCTTCATATTTAAAATGTGACAGCAGCAACACATATCGGAGCGTGCAGTCAGAAGGAATGCATTTCCCAGTCTAGTGGCTGAAAATTTCTTTCATCATCGCTAATTTTTTAATATTGGTATTTCTTGTGTTATGATATTTTTAAATTACTGTTATAGTTACTGTAACTACTGCCTCAAAGTGACCATATCAGTTACAGCAAGTGCAGGACTTGGGGGGATAATTTGTCTTCCTTTTCAGCCTTTTTTTTTTCATCCATAAACATCCTACGCAATATTAAACCTCTCTTTCTCCACTCAGCCATGCCTAGCTGTAGAGAGAAGCAGCAAAACCCAATTAAGTAGGGCTCCCACAGTATGCCTTCTATTCAGAATAAGCATATTACTCCCACAGCACTACATAATAGTCTAATTTTATACATATTTTTTTGTCCTTGATGGACGCTCTGCAGATTCAAAAAGGCTCTGTGCCAAATGCAAAGGTGCCATGTTGCAGATATGACTATTTAATGAGAAGGGTAATGGTATGATGAGTGAGGAAATGGAAGGGAAAATTATGGGGGGGGGGGGGGGGGGGTTGTCTGAGGGGTTCTTTTTTAATCAGGCCAAATGTTACCGAGGTGCTCTGCATGAAACATACCTGCTTTCAGTGTCTGCGCTACACTTAGGGGAGAGCAGCTCGAACGACTTCGTGAACTTCACAACCTGAAAGATGCAAAAGGGAAGTTAATCACAACAGCTCATGGACATACAAAGTATTTACTGGGGAAAAAAGGGGGAAAACAGAAAACAAAACAACAAGAACGCACATGCGCAAATGCATTGATATATATGACAAGACAGAAGAGAGAAAAACAGTACCGGTGACTCAATGTCCTCCAGCAACTGAACAGAGCAGCGCTCGCACTTAAGCAGTGTCTGGGCACGGTGCATGATCTTCCTGACAATCTTCTCCAGGTCAGTCTGTTCTTCAAACAGGTCATTGACTACTTCCAGGAGTGCCTAAAGACCAGTGACAGAAAACGTTACCACTGGCATTATTCCCAACAATCCAAGGCTGAATAAAAAAATCTGTCAACAGGTAATAGTGATGACCCTTTGAATAAAGATGTTTTGCCTTGCTCAGCTATTGAAACTATCATTATCTCTAAATCATAAACCAACAGCACGATATAATATGATTACTTTGCCCAATAAAAGAAAATTAGGCCCTTTATCTTAGCGAGTGCCAATCGAATTTAATACACAAGCACATAAAAATCATGCGGTGTAAAGGAAGCTCTCCTCATCTTTCTTCTCTACTCACTGAACTGTGCACTCATTATGTTCTCTTCCATCACAGATCAATGCCTGTGACATGAATTAGTGCATCTCTTAACGGTCCCTAAGAGATTTAGATCATGAACCAGGCCCCTTGCTGGATATGTGCCCATCCCCCTCCACAGGTCCACAGCAAATGTCCAGACAGGGCTGCATGCCGCTCTGAGATTCCCACTGCAGTGGCAGCAAGTGGGCTGCTGCTGATCAATACTCAGCCTCAATGTCAGCATGAGGGGGGAGGAAGTACCGCTGATCCTAGGGGTAGGTGGGGATTATTATCTTGGTTGGCCCTGTTGCCCTTACCCGACTCCTGTCATACTCCTTCCTTGAGGCGGCAAATAGCTGGGCGTTGGAGATTGCAATACCACAGAAGGGCAGGTACATCTGCAGCACCTGTGGACATATTCAACAGATTTGCTGACTAAATAAAGCAACAGGTTTGAAGTGCTTGTTGAGATGAGACACATAGCCCCCACATTTAATCTTTGAAACTAAACTGTAAGATTTCATGAAACATCATTTGAAGTAGGAAGTATGCCACAAATAACACAATATTGTTGTATAAAAAAAAAATACAATATAATATTAAATCTCATTTGACTTATACGGACAGTTTGTTAGGTACACCTGTTCCACTGCTCATTAGCACAAATATCTAATCAGCCAATCACAAGGCAGCAAGTCAGTCCATTGGTCCAATATGAAGACATGGGCAAAATGCCCTGCTGAATTTCAAACCGAGCATCAGAATGAGGAAGAAAGAAAGAAGAAAGGTTTAAATCTGGCATTATTGTTGTTGCCAGAAACTGCTGATCTACTGGTATTTTCCTACACAACCACCTCTAGGGTTTACAAAGAATGGTCCATAAAAGAGAAAATATCCAGTGAGCAGCAGTTCTCTGGTCAAAAATACCTTTTTGATATTAGACATGAGTGGAGAATAGCCAGATGGCTCGTAGCTGATAATTAGGCAACTCAGAATAGCATTCATTCCAACCACGTTAAGCAGAATAGCATCTCTGCGCACACAATACACGAATACATACCAGATTTCACTCCTGTGAACTAAGGAAGCTGAGGCTACAGTAAGACAACACAAAAGCATGAATCCATCCTGTGATGGTTCAGTCTGGTTTTGATGGTTTAATGATGTGAGGGATATTTCTGGGCACGTTTTGGCCCCCTTAGTACTAACTGAACATTTAACATTTAACCAAAAGACAAAGGCTTTTGCTTGTTTGTAACTCTTTTCTTTTAGCATTAGGAAATTAAAACACAAGTAATATTTTCCTCCAGGAAAAACTTAGCTGTTAAATTAAATTGGAACAAATAAGAAATGGCCTTTCATTGGTGTTATTACTTGCTAAGACAAATAAATCAATTCAACTGACATTTTACCATTTGACCAAATAGTCTGACTTACTGTGCCTTGGGCTCATAACATGAATTCCTTATTTCCCTCATATTTTCTTCACATAAATAATGTAATCACTTGATGTGGTCTGATTGCTGTAGCTAATATGTATGGTATGTATGAACTGAATTGTATTACTGGTTCAGAGTCAAACTACATTCCTTGCTTCTTTACCACAGTTGATTCATAATGAATATCAATACGCACCTTACCTGTATAGAAAGTGCAAAGAAGCGGCTGCAGTGCTACAAAAATATGTCTGTGATGTGAACGTGCGGCTTGAATTCTATATGACCGCAGTTCTCCAACAATGTGGCCTTATCGGTGTGACACTCAGCCCCATAACATTAAATCAATAGAATTTAGGTTGTGTGCTTCCTTGCGCTGCCTCTTTGTTTAGTTGTCAATCTTTAGCATCTGGCTGCTGTGTAAACAATACAATCAGCACAACAGACCCACCAATATTTACCAGCCTTCAGTGTGACCTAAGGGTAGGGACATTACAACAATACATGAATGGGAAGTTACTCAGCTGTCGCCACTGATACAAGGATATCGCTTTCATCTTTCAGAAATTATAACCTATCAGTTCCTCATCAGCTGCAAATGAACATGTGGAGAACACAATGCTAAAGCCTTCTGTGGAAAACTACGCCTGTACCTGTGGCCTACATGGAAAATATTCTTTTAAGTACACCGTCGGTTCACAGCACTTCTGCTGCCATGTGAGGTGATAATACCACCTGATGTTAGCTACTGAAGTTCAAACCAAGCAACAGTCTTGGGAAGAAAGTTGATTTAAGTGACTTTGAATTTCTTGAACATGGCAGTGTTCTTTGTGCCAGATAGGCTCATCTGAGTTTTTTCAGAAACTGCTGATCTACTGGGATTTTTTTTTTCGTGATGCCAGAGGTCAGAGGAGGATGGCAACATTGCTTTGAGCTGATAGGAAGGCAGCAAGTAACCGCAACCAAGGTGTGCAGAAGAGCATCCCTGAATGCACAATACATTTAACCTTAAAGCCAATGAGCTACAATTGTAGAAGACCACACCAGGTGCCACTGATGGCTATGAAGAGGAGGCTGAGGCTACAATTGATACAGGCTCACCAAAAATGTTGCCTTCAGATGGCAGGCAACATCCTGTCTTGTATTGACCATTCAGACTGGTAGTGGTAGTATAATGGTGTGGGGAATATTTTCTCTGCACAGTTTCTTCCCCTTATTACTAAATGAGCATTGTTTTAACTTTACAGCTTGCCTGAGTATTGCTATTGACTAAGGTGGTCCCTTTGAAGCCACAGTGCACCCATGTTCTGCTGGCTCCCTCTTAAGGTAAGTGGCATATCAGTACCACTAATATAGCAGAAATTGATTGTTTCTGTTAAAAAGAGGGGATAATGTAGTGGTATTAAACCTATGTCCTGCTGGATCTGGAATTGCAAAGAAGGTCATTTTTTCTAGACCAAGGGTACCAAACATAAGGCCCGGGGGCCAGAATGAGCTTGCAAAAGACTGCAATCTGGCCCACTGGGCAGCTTTGGAAAATGTGAAGGGGGACCTCAATTTTAATTTTACAGGTTTTTCTACTGATAAAGACCTGTCCCATGGTCAGTCTTACTACAAAAATGCCAAAAGGTAATAGATAAACAATTAAATGACATACTTCTTGTTTCTTTCACTATCTATTTAGATCGTCAGTTCTTAAAACTGGACCATACCACAGCAGTGGGTTTCCAAAGACATTACCAATGACTTGCTGGTCAAACTACTGTAAGGTGGTCAATCCAAGGAGGTGTGCCTTTAGTTTACAACAGCAAAAACTGAAGCTGTTGTGTTTTCTTCTCAGGCTGTCCATCGTCTTGTATGACTGTAGCGTCTTTAGGTTACCGGCCTGGTATACTCAAGATCAAATTCGGGCTGTATGTGACCCATTACTTTGGCATCAATACTCTAGTGACTGAGGAGTAAATTAATGGGGGATTATTAATTAATATTCACAATGGCTAGAAATACATAGATTTTAAAAAGATAGCCTGAAAGAAGTAAACTATGTCACACATCTGTTGAAACTCTGCAGGGCAGAGTAAATCCTCTGCTCTCCCATGTCCTGTTGGCGTGCATGTTATGATACATTAACTACATGTTAAGTCACTGTAATTAAAGACATATTTAATCATAACGTGACACGAAAACTTACTCAGTCATGCTAATCGGTAAATTAACTTTATGCACTTCATTCAGTCATTATACATAATCCAGTGCCTTGTGCAACTGTTTTCAGATGCAGAAAACAGATGATGCTGAGCAATGAGTTCATACATAATGTATTTCAGCTGTCCTATGGAATTCTTTAATAATGATCTTCCAGAAAGGCAGTGGCACTCAATAGCCCCAGCAGGAGCAGATTCATTAATGAGCAAGACTTGGGAGATGTGGCTATGGATCTGCCTGTGGAACTAACAGGCATACCCAAGAAAAGCACTGCTTGCTCTAATTACATTCTGTCAAGCCGGCCATTATACAAGGTTGCATTACAAACAAGACATTTTTTTGCCTAGAGACCTCTGGACTGACCAGTAAAGAGCGGTTTAATAACAGAGCTAACTGGCCTCCGCCTCAGGGACTGTCAGTTCCTCTAACCTCAGTGACTTCCTTCTCTGTAACTGGAATTTCAAATGAGAGAAATCAAGGGGAATTACACAGACAATACTTTTTGTCTCCATTTCTCTGTGTGGATATCAACTTCTAGTTGCCTTTTAAAGTTGCGCTTTAAAGCTTTGCATGTGTGAAAAGAGGAGACAGTTGTTGTTTTTAATGAGGTTTGTAGTCAGTGACAAAAAAGAAAATTTCTCCTCTTCCCTGATATTACAGGGAAGGATCTTGATTTACAATAAGAAAAGAACTACAGATTCTTCACTTATCTTAAATAGAAATATATATTAAATGTATTCATTCAAGCAACAAGTAACTCACTGAGGCTGAAGTGCAGTTTGGGATAGAAAAATAGACTTTGTGTTCCATCAACCAGAAAGCTGATTTAGTGATTAAATCTACCCATAGAGGCATCAGGTGCACTCCATTAACATCAGTGTGCTGCCACTATATTTGGTTTACACATGCTAATTTCTTAGTTGAGAAAATTAGAGTAATCAGTTATCATTAATAGTTTGGAATTCAGAATGGAAATGAATTTACTAATTAACCCTAGAGCATGATTTTGTATCCATTCAGAAATTTCGAAACATCCTTTTCTGGCCGCTTATACAACCAACATATTCCACCTGCCTGTGGAAATTAGTTTAGATGTTTTATTTGTTTTATTTTTATCTAAACGTTGATGGAATTAATAAGCAGGTTAATAACAAGCTGAAATATGAGGATTTAAAAAGGAAGACATCAACTTAACTTAGTTCTCTCTTCACAGACAATGTAACTGTTATCCTCAGCTTTATTCTGCTTTGTTCACTGGAAGGACCCACAGTCTTCTAGTTTTTACTCAATACTACACTTTCTGCACTTTAAAGGTTTGCACACTTTTTATTTGTCTGACACAAACACTGCTTTAATTTAATCTAGTACAGGTTCCACTGTTACCGACATGTTGACCTCAACAAGTCAGACATCACAGTCACAGGAGGTTTTATTTATTTATTTATTTTTTTATACTCATAGATTAGTTTGCATACAAAAGGTGAATGTGGCCAATGTCACATCACCCAGCATTTTGTAGAGTCGTATTCTGAAGCCTCTGATTATGAGTATTTGCCTATACTGCAGCAACTTGTCAATCACATGTACATGTCTTAAATAGGGATGGACGATCCGATATTAAGTATCGGTATCGGTCCTATACTGACCTAAATTACTGGATCGTATATCAGAGAGAAACAAAAAATGTAATCGATCCATTAAGTATCACAAAAGCATCTCACAAAATTTGCGACATGGCGTAACCCAGCCATGTCGCAAAACTCTTGTTTGTTTTTGGCCCACTTTGCGCCAGAAAGAGGAAACCAGCGGATGTTGCGCTAAACAACAGCAGGGCGTTCAAGCTTGATAAGCTGTTGTTAGAATTTATTTAATATTACTTTCTACACCAGGATCCTTTTCTAAGTAGCTGACAGCTGGTAACTGTGCAGGGGCGGATCAAGCAGAGTTTTGCCAGGGGGGCCGATAGGGCATTAACAGGGAAAAGGGGGCACAAAGAAATACTTTTCTTTCTTATTCTCATGTCTAGCTTTTAATAAATAATTTTCTGAATCTTACAACAAAAGTTTTCATCTGATGTAAAATGTATATTAGTCCATTACTGTATATAGTAACTATTAAGTCTAATATACCCTAGTAAGCTATAGTACTTTTTCCTTTGGGAAGGTACCATCTGTGCAGTCTGCAATTCTGTTGAAGAAAGATGTTGAATCTATTTAATTATTGTAGAAATATAATTGATTTCTGTGCATTTGTTTTACACATGCATCAAATTAAAGTTGATTACGTCGATTAAGCATTATGAGGTGGAGGGTGGGGGGTGGTTCCTTTGGTTTTTTGCTGGGAGTTGGCAACCCTATTAGCTAGGTTGTTTAATATTTCCCCTAAGTACTCTTTAAAATACCAGAATAGGGAGGATGGTGTAGGTTTAAGTTTATTAGATTGATCAGTATTGCTGAACTATGAAATATTTTGGGTGCAGTGTATTTTCTGCATACATGTATAACAGAATAGCTTTAGTGGGGGTTTTTTTTTAAACTTGAGTATGAACTTATACAAAATGCAGCAAGATATTAAAAAAAACTATTTTATTGATTATAAAATACACTATATCGGATTCATATCGGTATCGGCAGATATCCAAATTTATGGTATCGGTATCGGACATAAAAAAGCGGTATTGTGCCATCTCTAGTCTTAAAGTATAGCCTATGTTGATATTCTGGAACCATAATGTACCAAATAAGCATCTTGCTGCATATAAAAAAACTTGAAACTTGAAACTGTAACCATAAACTCATAGATGAGGTATTAAAGCAACTAAGAAGTATCATTTGATCCTAAACTTCTACACAAGTGGACTTTTGCAGGAGTCGCACCCTGCTGGATGTTAGAAATAATGCGAGTTTAAGGCTTTTCAGACCTAGAATCTACATCCATCTTTTATATACAGTTTTTCTTCTCAGACTGACCTGGTGCAGCTTGCTCCCTTGCATATAAAAAAATTAATGTGCATATATTTAACACTGCTGTTGCCATCAAAGGTAGATACCACAGTGAATTGTTAAACCAAAGTCCCTAGAAAGCATAACAGAAGACTAATTTTAACCAAATATGATGACTGTTAGATAAACATGATCCAGTATTATACCTGGAACGTCAGAAGACAGTCGGATAAAGAACAGAATCAGACCTTTTCTTAAACATCTGAAAAAAATATTGAAGATTACAATTTTCTCATCAACTGTTTATTTAGTGGCTGGGGAGGCAGGTCTCCTTTTACTGTGTGTGGGTCACCCCTGTGCAGTATCCACAGAGTTTAATACAGCAACATGCAAAGATTTAAGAAGATTTCTTGTGATAGTTCCTTTCTTTTACTTTGCAATGAGCAACTCTGGTATGATGCACTCCTTACATTTGATTTGATCTGATATCCTCTAGGATTTTTTTTTTTAATTAGGTGCCAAGCTGAAATTGTGTTCTTTGTTCTTTAGCTGCAGATTTACATTGGGAAATTGTGTGAAAGTGGTTATTAACTGAAATGCTTTGAGCCAATTTGACAGGGAATTTGGCAGCCAGAGGGAGCACTGTGGTGAGGAGGGGACTGCTGTTTGACAATCAGCTCACACAGATGTTGAGATATACTGGCAGATGAAACCTACATGGGAGAATTAATAAAAGTTAATTCACAAGAATAACACATTTCACATCGGATGTATTACAAGGCATGGTTGACAAGAATCAAGAAAGTAATGCAAAATATAGAGATAGGAGGACGGGGTCATTTTGCATTCTTAAATTAAGTCGGTAGCCAAATTCCTTTGCAGAAGATAATGAGACACAGCAATTATACATGGGCTGAACCATTTTCAGACTTGCCAAAGGTCTCAAATCTTGAATGACAGAACAGAACAAATTTAAGGCTGTTGAGATTTAAAACCAAGCATGTAATGTGTTGGAAATCCTGTAAATTTTCAGCACAATCATTTAAGGATAAACGTAAGCTTATGTCTCTAAAGGAATCTGCTTCGAAAGGTATGATACATTTTCTTATTACAAGGTCTTCCATAAAAGCAGGGCTGCAGCTGTGCTGTACAGGGAGCTTGCTGTGTTCTCTGACGCTCACATTGCATTTCATTACTAATTCAGCTGTAGCCATCCCAGGCATTAGTGTGATGTTAACGAAATGTGAAACATACTCAAAACAAGGGAAATAAAAAAAAGAATTCTTAATCTGCATCTATTATAAACAACGCATCGAGTCTGGAGATGTAATTTTGACGGCAGAGCAGTAGTGGAGGAAAAACATACGACAGATAATTTTTGCCACGGTGAAACCTGACGCTTAAATAAAAGCACAGCTAGCTTTGTGCTTTCATGTTTCATCTTTCCTCTCCTTTAGGGGCTCGTGCAATAAGAGAACAAGTCGCTGTATCGGCTTTTCACCGCCTTCCTGCTACGTCTATTCAAGCGCGCTGATGGACTCAACACGTGCTCCTCGTGTCTCTCTGACAAACGATCATTCACAAACAGAAGGCTATCTGGATCACTGTGGGGATGTTGCTCCCCTGACAGCCGCTTGAAATTTAAATATTACATTAACTCACTGACAGCGATGGCTTTGTGCTGGGGCTGAAAACTTGACCAGTGTGTTTACTAACCGATGGAGTAATATCCTGGATGGTTCTCATCCGAGAGTCTGCTTTCGTCCACTTGAATCATCTTTAAGTAACTTGGTTGCCCCAACACTGCCACAAATCCCATGGTGCTACCGTTGGCAACCATTCAAAATCACACAAATGGCGCAGTCCAAAGGGGTGACAATAAATTAATTGCTGACACACTGGATATTCTACTCAGCAGTAAAGTGAAGCATTCACCAATGCGAGAGTCTGACCAGCCAATACTGGTGGTATTAACACAGTGCCCCGGCCCTTTACAACACACCGCCTTGGGAAAATTTAATGACAGATGACTCAAACTTGGTTTATGGATTCAGACAGTGGGGTTAATTATTTAAATAATAAATACTGAGTCAGTTTGGACTCAGGAATGAAGACAGAATGAGAAAAAATGATCTGCTGTTTATCAGATTACATATATACACTCACTTTTGTATGTAAAATATGCCTTAATTCTTCATGGTACTGATTCAAAAAGGTGCTGGAAACATATTCACAAGATAGCATCGCATAGTTACTGCAGATTTGTCAGTTGCACATCCATGATATAAGTCTGGTGTTCACGAAGCTAGTTTGAGATCATCTGAACAGATCAGAAAGGGATGGACATGGTCAGCAACAATACTCAGGTAGCCTGTGGTGTTCAAAAAATGCTGTTTGGTACTAAGAATCCCAAAGTGTGACCAGAAAATATCCCAGACACTATCATACAAGGCATGATGGACCCATGTTTTCCTGTTGTTTACGCAAACTTCTGACTCTACCATCCAAATGTCACAGCAGAAATTGTGACTCATTACACCAGGTAATGTTTTTTAGCCTCAGATTCCTGTTCTTAGCTGAAAGGGGTGTGATCTTCATCTGCTTCAAGGTGTGGCAGGCTGTGTGTTGAAAAGTTATTTTGGTTGATGCCCTATTCACAAAGGGTTGCCACGCTGGATGGATCCACATTGTTAATTTGGAACATCCTTTTACACTTACATAATCCTCTAAAGGATTTGTTTCAACTCTCAGGCTCAAGCCAGAAATCTTTTGCATTTTAGGTGAGTGTGCTAACTGGTTATTTGAGCTACCTTTCCTTTCCTATCAGTTCAAAGCTGCTCAAAGCCATCCCCCTCTGACCTCTGGCATCAACAACATATTTTCTCCCAGAGAACTGCCGCTCACTGGATATTTTCTCTTTTTTGGACTATTCTCTGTATACCCTAAAGATAGTTATGTGGAAAAATCCCAGTAGGTCAGCAGTTTCTGAAATACTCATATCAGCCCATTTGGCAGAAACAACTATGCCACATTGAAATGAACATGAAATCATCTTTCTTTCCCATTCGGTTGCTCAGTTTGGACTTCAGCAGGTTAGAGTTGAACTACTGCCATGTGATTGGCTAATTAGATACTTGTTAAATTAGATGTGTTAATGAGCAGTTGAAGAGGTGTATCTAATAAAGTGGACGATGATGTCTTGAGTTAATGTTGTTCGTCAAATACTTTATGACAAGGGATGATAGAAGCAAGAACAGCTGTGACAACATTACATGACCTACATTCAGTATTACAGTATGTAACATGATAATATTTACTGTTGTTCATGTAAAGGTAATATCCATTGTGATGATGGCAGTTAGGCATTCGAAGAACCCTGAATTGAAATGTGACCAAACATGGCGTGTGTATTAAAGATGGAGATGTGTGTATTAAAGATGGAGATAATTAATGTAATTTTTTGCTTTTGTTCTTTCTTGGCTTGCTGTATTTATAACATGAATTAACATGGTATTTGTTCAAGTGCTCTGGTGGGATGAGGCAATAGGTGTTTTATCATGTCAGTACTCTGGACTGAGTCGTTAATAAAGCCATAATGTAATGCAACTTTGCACATGTGCAGTAAAAGTATGAATTGCATTGAAAAAACTTTTCAATGTGCAAAAAGCATTTCTTAAAGCAGATTTTGCTAGTGACTCAGTTGTAATATGGCCCAGTCACCCTTTAAATGACAGTTTTATACATTTTGACAGAGATTTAAAATGCCAAAATAACTGAGAGGAAGTGTTTTCAGAATAGGTTCCAATCACTTCTACTGGTGTGGCCTACATTAAATATTATGATATTTTTAAGATGTAGTTACTAATTTCAGGGTTTTAAGCAGTGTGTTAAAACATTAACAATGATTTTAAACTGAAGCCAAGCAAGATCTTGAGAAACTAATCAGTTGTAATAACATTTAAAATTCCAAGATGTACATCTATTGTGTTACCTGATAATTAAAAGTAATTTAATTAAGCAGATTTATTTATCAATTTAAATATTAAAAACAGAATGGAGGCTAACTCTAAGTTTAATGTCACAGAAACTGAAGAATCACCCAACAAACTGGAGGGAATGGAAAAAAAAATGTTCCCTGTTTGTAGGTCACAATGCAAAACAAAACACGAAAGGAGGCACAATATGAAGAAAAAAAGATCCTTTTCTTAAAATCTTTGCAACTGTAAACTCATGAGTGTTGCAGCGCTGACGGTAATGAAAAATGACAGCTGGCATCGCTACAGCCCTGCTGCTTGTGTGCCGCTAACGCCACAAAACAGTGTCTATGTACAAAAAAAAAAATTGAGTAACATCCCTGAAATGCCACACATGAATCATAAAGCATGAGCATTACTTCAGGGCTATTCTTTCATCTGTACTTTACTTCAATGTGCTGCAATAATAACAAAAAAAAGTGAGAGTTGGAGGCCTTGCTAGCAGCTCTGTAAAGCCATGGTTAAGAAGCGCTATCATTATCACCTTGCAATGGAAATTATAACATGCTGATGGTTTGCAGGTTTACTATTTTCACAGTCTACCTGCAATGTGTTCACACTGTAATCTTTTCTCTGGTGTTAATACTGTTAGTTTTGCAGGTTCAGGAAATCCAAATAATGGCACACTTGAAATTTGATCTGATCATCGTGCAAGAAAAGTGTGAATGAATTTTAATTGATGGCAACCATGGTTTTTGTGATTTCATCACATGAAATCCTCTCTTTTACTATCTCCGACTAAATATGGGATTTAACAGATTTTTTTCAGATCTTGTATTCAGTTTTTTATTTAAGTCTTATGAAGCATACCAACTTTTATAAAACAGGCTTGCATGTATGTATTGTTGAATTAAACTATGGAACAATAAACTGGCTTCTTCTTAACTATAATAGCTGTGTTCTTGTTTTGTTTTGTTTTTATCAATAAAAGTAAAACCCTTTTGTTGGACAAAATCCCTGTCCCCACGAGTTTGAAGGCATTTTTGAGACTCAAAATTGTGTTTTAGTGTCAGGGTTACAATTAGGTTAAGGTTATGTTTAAGCTAAGGCTTAGGGTTAGGCATTCATTTTTGATGGTTAGGAGTAGGGTAAGCAGCTAGGGATAGCATTATGTCACTAAGAAATGAAAATAGGACTGTGTGTGTGCATGTGTGCAGGTTATAGCCAAATATTCTAAAAATGTTTGTGCCAAATCTCATCGCTGTTCATACAACAGCTTTCATAAAACATCAAGCAAGTGACCAGGTTACTAAAGTGATCAGGTGACATCTTCAAACATGAAGGAACCATATTTCATGCCAATCCCTAACCTAGATGTGGACGTGTCATAAAGGATAATCAGAAACAAAGACAAACATGTCAGCCTAGTGCTTGAGAAAAGGTCACAGGCAGTTCAACTCTGCAGTTCAACCTGCCATGTGGACCAAAGAGGTGCACAGGCCAGTTGATGTAGCTCTTGCACAATGTTACAAGTGTAGCTAAAATTCCTGCCCAAACTACCATTTTACCCAGGGACCACATGGCTTTATTTGTTTCACTGTGATTAAATGCAGTCTGTCACATTTCCTTCTCTTGCTTTGTCAGTCTATGAAATGTAACATTAGGATTTAAGCACATAAATGTGTTATTTCATCTTTGCAATAATTTAACAAAACAGAATAAAAATGAAATAAACAGTATGCATTTATTGAGATAAATTACCGATTCACTGTGACTTCCCATCCTTTTACCCACAAGCATTGTTTCTATTTATGTAAGAATGAGAAATGGTGTGATCGAAAACTGCCCCAGATGTTATTTTTATTTGTGTAGTGCTTTATAAAGTCATTTGATTCACGTGCACAAAGTTCCTGTGGGAAGGTTTAGTGGTGTAAGATATAAGAAAACAGGGAGGGATCAAACAAAGAACAAACACATAAGCTTATTCTGCACACACCAGGGAGGATGCACTGTATTAGAGAAGCATGTGTGTGTATGTGTGTCTTCTTTACTCAATACTTATAAGTGTAATGATTAAATTACCTTCTCATCATCTTCAGTGAAGAGCTCTCCACTTGAATTCTTGTTAATGGCCTGAGCAACTCCAATGATCTCTCCATCACTGTTGCGAATGGGCATGCACAGCAGTGACTTGGTTTTGTACCCTGTCAGCTTGTCAATTTCATCGCTGAACCGACGATCCTGCAAGCCGTAGGCACAGAAGAAAAGACACAGTGTAAGCACTTGTTGGAAAAGAGCACTTGCTCCCTCTATTTTTCAGATGACGGGGCACTAAACATAAAGATCATGACTGCGGGTCTACAGGAATGTCAGTTTGATGGACATCTGCCGAGTTTGGAGCTTGTTCTACAAAAAGTAGTAAAGTAGAGCAATGTGGTGAGGCATTAGTGTAAATGTTTGGCCAGCCATTAAGACTTTTACATCTAAAAAGGCTGTTGCCATTATTAAGCACCTTTATATAGTTGTTGTATTAAATCACAGTGGACTTGAGGGGGGGGGGGGAGAACAAAAAACACTTTTTTATTACTCTTATGTGATTTGTGTGAATGTGTGGTTTTGGCCCAAGCTATCAGCAGTGCTTTTGTTCGTCAAAGTGTTAGAGATCAAATGAAAAGCTGCACGAAAACGATCTGACTCCCTGCCTGTGACAGATGGAAATGCACAAAAACACATGCACACAGAGCAGAAGGCACCTGATAAGCGTCAGGGATGTTCACTGTCTCCCCGTGCTCGGCTACATAACCAATGATCCCTTTCCCCCACGGCACTTGAACTTCGTCTGAATTCATTGAGGGTAAAACTGTGGTGCCTGCGTGCACGTCAAAGAATTTGGACACTAGCGTTTGCTTGTTGCCCGTTCCCTCCACTAAAAACAAGGAGCACCGGTCTGCATCCACCATAATGCAAACAAACACGAGGATCTTGTAGCTGAGACTCGTTAGATCCAAGTCGTTTGATATGTCTTTTACAAGCTCCAGGAAAAACTCTCGCTCGTTGTGTTCTTTGAGGTAATATTTAAAATCCACGGCCGTGGAAGGGTACTGGGGGATGTTGACTCTGGACTCCAGCAGTGCGCTCAGTATGTGCGCAGTGGTCGGGGGCAGAGAACTCGCTTTCCTCAGCAGTGCTCTCCTCCTCATGCTTGTCAGCGGCTCCTGCGCCCTGGTATTAACATGTTCGTCGTATGTCCTGTTGATGTTGATTGCCTTGGATCTGGCGAAAGTTTTACGCAGCTCCTTCTGAGACGCTCTCCGCTGCAAACCATCACATTTGCTCGCCCAGCTGTCCTTGCACGGGTTGCTCTTCTCCTCTCTTGTCTCGGCCGGAGCTGAAGCCGTTGGACTTTTGCTCGCCTGGTGATTCTTGAGCCATTTCTCCACCATGCTATAATTCCCCTTTCTGTTCAGGTAATCCTCGAATAACTCGGGATGCGAGTCCAGAAAAGTTTCCACGTCAGAGAACAGCATCTTTGACACTGCCATGTCTGTTCTTCAGATGGTCCTCAGAGAACCAAATCCATGAAGTCGCGCAGAGAAATATCATCTATGAGGCTTTGCTGGGGGGTTGAAGACAAGAATCGTTTGACAACTTCCAAGGTGCAGTACGCTTGGAGCATCCCTGGAGTTTCGGCTACATATCCAGCTCCACTCTGTGGAGATGGAGACTCCCTTTGCGCACCAGCATATTCCTCCACAGCATGTCCACGCCGTTTTCACTTAATGTAAGATCATTTAAGCAGATCTAGGTTAAGCAGCGTGGACGCAAACTGATGCTCGCTGGGACTGCCACGGGCTTTGAAAAGACAACAAACAGCAACTACCGAGCGTTACTGTCGTGTGCGTCTTCTGGTGTGCAAATGACGCTGGCTGTGGTTGGCTCGGTCCCACTGATGCTCGTTTCGTCACACGAGCAGGAGCTCAGGGTTGCTTCAGTACGCAGTCCTCTGGACATCTGAACCGTTTGGCCCCTATTACAGGCTCCAAGTATGAAAATGACGAGGATAATACTAACTTCTGTCCGTCCAGCACATATTATACAGAATGCGTATGGTTACATATGCAATAAGCTACACAAAAATATAAAACAGTAGACTATAATGGTAGATTTGTTGCACATTGTTCATAACTTTCAATATTTCGGATCCGCTCCAGTTTTGTAAGGCTTATCTGAAGCAAAGGAACCCCATGTGGGTGAATTAACTCTTTAACATGATTCAAATACAATAGATCTCTGTGCATTCCACAAAAAAGGCTTTTCTGTGATAATCAATGTGTGTCAGTCGACTAAAAAAGAAGGAATTCATAGCATATATTAAACATCGTCTGCAGCGGTCTGTGTCATTTAGTTATGTAACCGCGACTTTTATCGCTAGTGAGCGTGCCAGATACTCAAATTCCTTTATACTAGTTCGTCTGTGAGTAGGTGTGTAATTTGAACACTAGGGGAGTTGTAGTCCACAACTTGGACAGTGATACAGCTACCAGCACAAATCCGACTCCTATCATGAGCACCTTATTGTTCAGCAATCTGAATTCAAGAGTGAAACCTCTAGATTTCATAAGTAAGGTTAACTTCGACATGCCTTTATCTGCTTTACATGACCCCTACAAATGCACAGTGTTGGGGAGTAACGGAATACATGTACCGCCGTTACGTATTTAAAATACAAAATATGAGTAACTGTATTCCGTTACAGTTACCGTTTAAAAAGGTGGTATTTAGAATACAGTTACTTTGTTGAAATAAATGGATTACACGGCGGTACTTCCCTGTTTCATATTGTGGCGGGTCAGGACTGTTTGGGTTTTGTTTGACAGCTACGTTCTGTTGTTCCAGGCGGCAGCGTTACGGTTGCCATGGTTACAGGATGACGCTCTCTCTGTGCGTGTTTCCTGGGTGAGAGAGGCCTTTTTGTTGTTGTTGTGCTAAGCTAATAGGCAGAATGCTACAGGTATAGCTCTAAAGAATGTAGCATCATGGGCAGTGTAGTCTGTGCTGCAGGGAGAATGGACTGCCATACCCGTTATGTGTCTGTGAGCGAGGAGGGAGAAAAAGGAAAAGTACGAGCTGTTATCGAGCAGAAACGGGAGCTGGAAGCATGTATATATAATAATAACCACTGCAGCCAAGAAGAGAGCCTGACGAGCCCAGTTGTAAGTAAGCTATTAAGACTTGACTGTACACCGTGTTCGTGTTTTCCTCTGAAACAATAAGTTCTGTTGGAGCAGCCTTTCAACGCCTCTCTCTGTCTCTCGCAAGCAAAGTTGACCCAGACAACAAAGTAAAGCTAGTTTTCGGCTACGAGCCCAACATGAACCCGACGTATTAGCCAGAGGTCCCTACGGTTCAGAGCCGCGGACCTTCAGTAACAGTAATAAATCACAGCATGTAGTTGTAAACAGCATGATAATATATTAAGTAATCCAACGTATTCAGAATACGTTACTCTCATTGAGTAACGTAACGGAATACGTTACAGAATACATTTTGGGGCATGTATTCTGTATTCTGTAATGGAATCCATTTTAAAAGTAACCTTCCCAACACTGCAAATGCATTCTGTCTTTTTGACCAGTATTTTCATTCTCCAAATGTGGTCAAACAACTCAGAACAGGTTTCAAAGTGCAGCAGGTTTTTTTTTCTTAAATAGCTTCATATCAGTCAAAGCCTCTTAAAGATCACTTCAGAGTTCCTCACTTCTCTCTCCCCACTAACAACTCAAATCCTGCAAGTAGTGTCCCAGTGTGTCATGTTTATTCAGTTTTGTGATAGAAATCCTGCACATCCTCTGGCATATAAGACAATGAAGTACACCACTCTTTATTTGATTGACAAATCAAGTGTATCAAAACTTGGCGTGCTGCCTCCTCAGCATTTTATGATCTCGGGCAAAACAAAAGTGAAGAAATTCTCATTATGTTTAGTGTTGTTTTATTTAAATTCAGAAATGACAAAAAGACAGCTGAGGTAGGAATCAAACCAGAGAAGGCACATTCATCCTTAGAACAGACACCTCTTCAAATAACTTGATAACAAAACAACAACCTACTCATCCCCAAAAATAATGGACAGTTAAACATTTTTGTGGTCCCTACATTATAGATGCACAGTATATTATTTAATAATTTATGTCTGAAACCTGGAAATATTTAGTACACATCAAGTAAACCTGAGACAATGGCGACAACTTATCATCCCAGTGCCACCACAACTGATTGCTCTTTTGTCTTATTTTTTTTTTTTTTTTTTTTTTTTTTTTGGGGGGGGGGGGGGGGGGGGGGAGACAGGTCCTGGTATTTTGAACTGTTTGTTAAGGCACAAAGATTGCTAAAAAGGTGCTTTAACGGAGATCTTTATGAAGTTGCCGATTTGAGATACGCTATAAGGTCAGCTCGCTCAGTCTTCTTTTTAATGCCAGCGAAGATCATCTTTGTTCCTGGAATGTATTTCTTGGGGTTCTCCAAATACACCGTCAGGGTTTCCTCATTCCAGATAACCCCTGTTTTAAAGTAGGCAACAACAGGGGAAAGTAAGGCTTAAAATCAAATTTGTGTGATTTACAAGGCTGGTTAAAGAGTGCATGCACACAGAGTATTCACCTTTGCTCTTGTTGGCATCTGTATAAGTGTACCCCTCTGCCTGGCCGGTTTTGCGTCCGAAGAGGCCCCAAAGGTTGGGTCCAACCTTATGCTTCCCACCATTCTCCACGGTATGACACTGGGCACACTTCTGGACAAATGTCTTCTTGCCCTTTTCAACGTCTCCAGTCATTTCTAACAAGGAGAAAATACAGGCTTAGAACAATCACAGTATAACGTATACACCAATTCAGCCACAGGGGGGAGCTCACGTGCTAGTTGCGCAACTATGCCCCTGGGGGCGTCACCAAACTGGCTCTCACAGTGTTGCTAAATTACACCGCTCCTATCATGAAATCACAGAATGGTGTTTAAAAGCGCGTTTGCTATCCTCTTAAAGCAAATTATTCCAGTAAAAATATCAACACCACCTCACACTTGACATCTTATTCCAAGCTAAACCTGTAGCTATAACGTCATATATCAACCTTACATAAAACATACCAAAGTCCATCTTTTAAATATCACTGACTGTAATGTAATGTAATGTAATGTATCTAACGTGTGTTAAACTCAGACAGCTCCTCAGATAAGGAAAATAAAAAAAGCTACAATATCCTCTTTAAAGACATCAACCGGCGCTGGAGCACGTTTCATGTTAGAGGACCGACGCAGACGGATTTGAATCCTTAAAAGGTTGTGAGAACGAAGAACAGAGAACAGCAAACCTCACATTTCAGTAATTACCGTTTACGTTTCCGCTCCGCGCACAATGAAGAGACTCGCAGCTTCTTGAATTTAATCCCCCTGCCGGGTTCCGTCACACCCGTTTCACGAAAGTTTCACGGACGTGCCTCCTCTCACAAAACTTTTAGTATCGCTGAGACGTCATCAGTCACCTGACCTGCGTCGTCGTGCACGTCATGACGAGATTTTGAAAGCGCAAGTAAGATTAAATCTTCGCATTTAACCGATTAATAAGTTCAACAACAAAAAAACCACCACAATAATAAATTAATAGATAAATGTCCGACTTACTTGTTTTCTTTGTGTGTTTTACTATTTTTTATTTGCGCATTTTCTAGCCCAGATCTCTTATTGAAAAGCACAATTTTTGTATGCCGCTGCAACCAAGTGGAGAATATTGTCACCTTATGGAGTCACAATTACTGGACTCTCTTTTCCATCCCACATGCCCTCACTTCCCACACACTATTCACGCAGGAGGCCTTCAAATGAAACACTTTTTAATACTGACATGGTATTTTGACCATGGTATGCCTGCCATGAAGCTTTATACTGGATACAAGTTTGTATATATATATATATGTATGTATATATATATATTGCTCTTACATGTTCTTGTTGGCTTTTAACCAGGATCTTAAAGTACAAACTTTCCTGTTACCTCATGTCAGTACATGTGTTGGAATGACAATAAATGTGGGGGTATGTCGGGGGCGGTTCGAGCTTATTACACAATTGCACTGATTTGCTGCTGGGGACTACATCTCAACAGTCCACCTCTAGATGTTTACCAGAAATTTGCACTTGGCGTTGAGGCGTGACATGTTTAAACCAGCCTGGTGAGACCGTCATTGATCTGATTGTAGAGGGACGACGCTGCTTTTTCTTGTGTTGCTTGTATCTTTGTTTGTGTGTGGCGTTCGTGTTGTGTTGTCTGTTACCTAGCTTCCTGGACGTCGTGTGCTAGTTATTCATGTAATACTTGTTTTCACGTTGTGTTTGCTATGATTCTATGTAATTAGTGGGTGTGCTGAAATGTTTCTGGATGTGTGCTTTGTTTCTTTTTACTACTCAGCAGGGTTTTCCCTTTTTTAGGCTGCCACTGGAAATGATATTTCATAATAAGATTTTTTTTTCTTAATGACTTGCCTGCTTAAATAATGCTTAAGTCTCACATACAATTTGGGTCAAATTTGACATTCAACAGTAAAAATCCTCTAATGTGAAACTGTACAGTCCTTGTGTGTTTTTAATGGGAAGGTGGGGTACCTGATAACCCTGATGAAAGCCACAAACGCGTTGGTCAGTCAATAAAGTTGTTCCTCTTCCCCTAAGTGTTGTTGGAGTTCCTGCATTGTGGAAAGTGGGGGACCTTGACAGTGTCACGATACGTGTTCCCACTACATTTGCTCGTCCTGCAGTTTTATGTTCTCCTTAGGCTTGTGAAGTCTTCCTCCATGTAGTCCAACTTCCCGTTGGTCCAAAGACATGTTAGGTTAACTGGTTAGAATAAAGTGCTGTATGAATGTACGGTTAAAGTGTGGCTTGTGTCAAATTATAATATTATTTTATGCCATGTTAGACCCCTAATTAAAGATTGTGAATTATTATGTAGTTTTAGTTTGCATTATTCTCCTGAATTAGAAGAAGGTGATAACTATTACATTGGTTAAACTGATCTGCATTACATTAGACTGCTGATTTATTGTGAATGAATGATATTGTTTTATGATGCATTATACGGCTGAGTTATAAGAAATACTGTTTGCAGAAAGTCATCACCTTATTTGTCTGGTTAGAAGAGAACAGAGCATTCTGCCCCATCTCAGCAGGAGCAAATACACAGGGAGCCAAGGTCGTAGCTTAGGCGCTGTGTGAGAGAAAGAATGTGAATGTTTAGGCTTTTATGATTAGGTGGGGGCCACTAGAGGCTATAAGAGTTTGATCAAGGCTCCACTATTTTGAGATCTGATGCTGTCTGGTGTATGGTGTCCATCTCCCATGCGTGTGTTCATTAAATCATAGTTTGACTTGACCCGGCTGGACCAGTGTTGTTATTTTGGTTTTCCTCTTGTATCCATCCCCAATATTTGAATCTGTAACAACACCTATTGGCTTGTGTTGAAACTTATTCTGACAACATGAAATATAAACTGTATCAAGGGTTAAATTAAGAAGGCGTTTACACCTCTGTCGCAAGTATTCACATTATGTCATTGTTTTGTTCCACCATCTTCTTCTTTTTGTTTGCTCCCTCATCACCCTCAGTAATTAGTTCATTAACTAATTCCGCAAATTTCTTAATAGTCGTGGTCTACAAGGCTGCACAGGTTAAGAGGGTGTAGAGCACGCGGATTAGCACAAGCATCCCTCAGGTTCACATGGTTCTTATTCTGCATGTGTGATTGCTAATCTTAGGTGACAATAATGCATGCAAAGTCAAAGACACAGGAATAGAGGGTGTTTGGTGGTCCATTTGCTAGTAGGTTAGCAGCGGGGACACACACAGTGCATATTAGTTTATGGTTTCATTTCCCCTTAGAAAACCTCTCAACTTAGCTCTGCACAGAAAACGTGTGAAAAAAATCCCATGAGTGTACAAGCGTCTATGTGACTGACACTGGCAACAAACGCTAATGAGCAATAAAACAAAACACACAAAGTTGCTTCTTTTTTTTTTTCATTTGAAGCAGCAGGCTTATTCTGGATTAGTTTCACCAGCAAGATGAGTGGCAAAGTCTTGCACCGTGACATGTACAAATGATGCAGGCTAATTAGAACCGACATCCACTGGCTGTTGGAATCAAATAACCACAGAAGTTGAATCACTGAGATTTCTTTCACTGGTCTTTTAAAAAAAAATACATGTGACCAGAAAAAATATTATCTACAGCCTAAGATTAATATATTGTCTAAAATTTGAGTTCCTCATGAGATGAAGCAGATTTGTTAGCACGCTAAAGCTACCAACAGGCTTTCAAGGCACTCAACACTGACAGATATATCATAGTTATTTCCAGTTTTATCTGCAACTAACTGGAACATCCATAGGACAGAGCTACGTGGACTCTGCTAAAGTAATCATTCTGTTTACCTAATGAATGAAAGTCCATACACCTTTGACCCTGCTATCAAGAAAACCATCTGGGAGATTGCAGCATATGCTTGTCTTGGCCTTTTGCTTTACTAGCCTCTCTCAGGGATTTTTTTTTATTTTTTTGGCTAGAAAAGGGAATCTTTTTCTCTCTAAAAAATTAAATTTGTATGTCTTATTTCATAAATTCTCAATCTTGGGACTGTGCACGTGCTTTTAGTTTCACCCTCAATGTACTGTGCATTATTCAGTCAAGTGTTGCCAAACATGAATAAACGTAAAGGTGCAAACGTGACAATTTTAAAATGAAAAGCCAGCTGGTAATTTATTTGGGCCATGATAGATCAGATGATGTTACTGTATGTGTGGTAATAACAGGTTATTTAAAAACCCTTTGTCCACCAGGGAGCACTGTATTGTTTGAGTACAATACCTTCCAATAAATTGGAAACATTTTCCAAAATATGTCTTTGTGTTGTGCTTTTAAAAATATTAATTTAGGTCAGATGTTTTCAGAATTTTAATTATTAATTAGTATTTTTTATTTTAAACACTAGTTGTCATGAATAGCTTCCAAATAGACATGTAAGTGTATCCACATTTTAAGTGTTTATTAATACTTTTAATAAGTATTAATAAATAATCTTTTTTGATTTTTCGCAAATTTTTTTTTTTTTAATGTGTGAAGCACTTTGAACCGCATAAACTGCATCAACTTACATAGTTTGATTGGTTGATGGATAGTCAGTGTATTTTTGTGTATATAAAAAGCAAAGTACATCATAGATGACGAACTCTGTGCACATTATAGCCATGAGTCTTATCTTCTATCTTCTTTACAACTGTTATTTCACATAACCTGTTTAGTTACTGCACATAAGTCTAGCCTGTGATTGTAGCATTTTGCCTGCCATTTATTTGCGTTATTGTTTTTGATGTTTGTCTGAATATCTATGAGTGAAAATGAAAATTTTAATATTTCCACAGATCTAATGTACCACGACATGGACAGAAAATACTCTGATGCCTTAAACCAGGGGTGCTAGATACAGGACAGACTTGAATGAGGAAAAGAAAAGGGAGAAAGGAAGAGGGGTGAAAAAACAGCAGAGAAGAGGGATGGGGATAAAGGGCAAAAAAACCAAAAACCAACTAAATAAGCAGACAAAAAAAAACAAAACAAAACAAAAAAAAAAAAAAACCATATCACCTGGATCACCTGTTGAGAAAGAAAAAAAAAAAAAAAAAAAGAACACAAGCAGAAGAAAACGAGAGCAATACAATTATACAACATCATGATGATATATGGGAATATAACAGTAAATACTAAAATAAAACATTATTGTGCAGCACGTAATATCGACAGCGCACAGTGTGCTTTGAGGTAGGAGCACCCGTGTGTACACCTGTGAGTATGGACGCGCTTGTTTTTAAAAGGTTCCTTCATGTAATGATCTGCTAGAGGGTGTGGGGAGCCACAGCCCCGTCCTCCAGGGCATGAAGCAGGTATGGAGGAGATCAAGATCCAGACATCCAGAGGCCCCCAGAACACAAGAGACCAAGGAAGACCAATAGCGGGGCAGCTGAGCCACTATCCCAGAAAGAGCTGAGGAGAGTCCCAGATGAGGGGTCACTCAGCAGCCGCGGAGCAGAAGCCAGGGGGGTTGCAGTGACCTGCCCGTGAGCTCTGCCGGCAGCCAGCTGTGCCTGAGTGACCGAGCCCCAGGCCGAGAGGCTGAGGGCATCCCACCCACCCCCGAAGTGGCCCGAGTGAGCCCCAGGCTCCAGGCCCCGATAAGCAACCACCAAGGAGTGAGCCGGTGTGTACCTGGGCGCCCATCCCCGGACACAAAGAACCACCAACGCACCGATGTCTGAGGGCGTCTGCCACCGGCAGGGGAAGTGGTGGGGGGGAGATAGGCCTGAGATGTCCCCAGAGAGGTGGCGTCTGATACCCAACCTGACATATACATATAGACACAGACATACAGGCACACACAGATACAAACATCCATTCCCACCCTCATGCTCTCATATGTAATTACTCAACACTCAACCAACGTGGAGACAGACATAGAGAGACACTGTACACACAATCACACTCCCCAAGCGTTCTCTAAGAACCGGGTCTAGGTACCCTTACCCCTGGAGGGGGAAACTGCACCCAGACCCAGGTGGTGTTACCCTTTTTCCCTGCAGTGGGGAGAAGCAGACCGCCCCGACTCCGCAGCAGCAGGGAGGCCCCACACTGCAGACCCCAGTCGGACGGCCAACTCCTCCTCCCGGCCCCCCGCTCCAGCAGGTTGCAGAGAACGGGGGTGTGAGAAGACTCCAAAACCTCCCTCCGCCCACTCATATGAAGTGTTGATGCATGTGTGTTCTAAGGTGCATTTAAAACCCAGGAGGGCATGGAGCTACCTGCCAGAGAGCAGCAGGTAAGCGCATAGCCCCTCCTGATAGCCCTCAGTGTCTACGTGTATTTAAAATTGAGAGGTGGGCAACGACGCCAGGGGTGAGGTTATACACCCTGATGGTCTTTTTGGAGTCCGTGTAGCGTGCCCACCCCCAAGATCCTATATGTATGTGTTATGAGAGTGTGAGTAATGTGAATGTCTAAGTTGTGAGATAAAATTGAGGCACAAGAAGCCAGAAGGGGTGTCATGGGGCCGAGTGGCCTGTACTGAACAGGACTCAGGTGCAGAAACCCAGAGCAGACACGGCAGATGATGTGACAATTAGGTGTAGTGCAAAAAACGTAGCAAAGACAAAAAACAATAAGACGTGGAGTTTGACGAGGCGTGGCCTGGGAAACGTGGCTAGGGCGAGGGAATGAGGCCTGAGAAGCAGAGTGGAGCTGAGCAGGGAACAGTCACACTGAAGAGAGAAGATAGTGGAGTTAGGAAGGTAGGGGAGGCAGCTCTGAAGTGGCAAGTTGTAAGGGTAGCAATTCTTACTTGCAGTAGGGGACATGGAGTGTTGAGAGGGGGGTGAGAGAATCCAGGGGGGGCTGAGTGGCGTGGAAAGGCTGACCTGAGATCCGGGGCTTCAGATGGAGTGTGATGGCAGGAGGGCAGGCAGGTGAGGCACAGAGGGATTTTCAAAATGATTGCTTGGTATCCCCAGTCTGGAGGTGGAGCGTGAGCCAAGGTGAATACAGCAACTGCAGCACAAGAGAGTCTGGTTAACAAGATAAATCACAGCAAGAACTTGAAGTAAGGCCTGTTATCAACATGTGTTGATGACGAACTGGCAGTGAATGAACATCAACGTGTGGCTTAAATCCCTCTGGCTTGATTGCCTGCAATAGGCTCCAGGTGTGCAGGAGCTGGAGGAGTTGGCCCTGCCCAGCGGCGGATCCCAGGTAGGTTCAGGAGCCTTATGGAAATTCCCACCACCCACTGCAGACCATGACAAGGGGACAGAGGGGGGGATGCCTCCCCTGCACCCTGGTGACACACCTTTACCCCAAGGCCCTGCATGTGTGGGTGGTTGTGGTGGAGCGGGAAGAGGGAGGCAGCTGGAGATGGGGAGGGAAGGAAGGGAGGGGCAAGTGACCCCTCCCTGGGGCCAGCTCCCCCGCTGACCCCAGTAGGCACCCCCATACTCCGCAACCCGCCAGGGAAAGGGGGCCCAGGCCCATCTGGACCGGGGACCAGAACAGCAGCGCTGCCCGGCCCCACAGAGCCCGGGACAGCCCACGTTTTGATTCTTACAAGAAATATGGCTGAAAAACATCAGTGTAAAAAGCCAAAGATGATCAGCAGACAGAAAAGCAGCTGAACTAACATTCATTAAAACAGAAAACAGAAGTACACAGGTGGACAAAGACAATCACATAAGAACATAAAGATGTGTTTTTTAAATGTTTATTTATAAGATTTTAAGTTCAAAGTTACATAACGAACGTCACACCAGACAAAGGACATAAGACTCAAAAACAATAACATTTAAGCACAGAAAAAAAAAGACAAAACAGAAACCAAACACAACAAAAAAAGACCCCAAACAGGAAAACAGGAAAGAAAAGGAAAAAAATAAAAACAAAATAAATAAATAAATAAATAAAAATACACCAGTTAGCCAATACAAATCAAAAGTTCAAAAGAGACACCAATGTCCAAAAAAGATGATCTTCTGTGTGAGTTTAGACAGGGCAACAGAGAGTTCACCAAGACCAGAAGAAGACCAGACCAGGGAAACATGTCCAGGAAGGAATCAGGGTCCGGCAGAGGTGCAGTTTCACACAAACACAAAGTGCAGTCAAATAGGTTAAAGTTTATGTTAAATTTCCATTAATATGATTGAGAAAAGGGCCCCAGATTTCGACAAACTTAAAATGGGTGTCAGACAAACGATAACGAACCTCTTCAATATACAAACAAGCAATCATCTCACGTAGCCAAACCCTGAACAATGGAGGAGATGGTGATTTCCAGGCTCTAAGAATAAGTCTTTTAGCTACAATCATGCCAAACATTAAGGCTTTCTGAAGAGGACGTCTGAGTGCCAATGAGGTTAGGGAGCAGCCTAGCACTGCAAGTACACCATCCGGCTCTAATTTTAAGTCATAAATCTGGTTATACATATTAAATATCTCAGCCCAGAAACTCCTGAGTGTGGGGCAAAACATAAAGATGTGTTTAAACTTTCATTAATGCTTAGAAGAAGTTTGGAAAAGTGCATTTCAATACAATGCAGATCATTTGCCCTTTTTATGTCATCGATGCCAAACCTCTATCGTTTACGTGTATCTATTAAGTCAGAGCCAAATTAATTCAAGTTTATTTATATGGCGCAAATTCACAGCAACAGTGACTTCAAGGTGCTTTATACTGTAAAAACCGCAACAATCCAGAGACCCACCTGTGAACAAGCGTTTTGCAAAAGTGGGGATGAAAAATGACTCACGGTGTTACTGGCAGTTAAGATAATGCCATGTATAGCAAGTATCCAGTTAGTTACCATGTTTTAAGTAAATTTGAGACTACTTCTCAGACTACCTTAATCTACTTGGACAAACAAAGACTCAAAATGAATTTCAAAGTAGGCCTAAACATGCTAATAGATATTTATTCCTCCATTTTTACAGTATATGTAACATATATAATTTTATAACTCCAACAAAAACATGGTATAAAGTGCAAAGTTGAAGTATCAAATAATCACAAATACCTACTGCAGAGAAGAATAAGGTTCAAATATTTTAATTATTTTTGATTATTTACACCTATCAGTAATTTTAATACCAGCAGACTGACTTTTGTGGCTCAAAAACACCTCTACTTATTTGCCAACACCAAAGCTCATTCATTCCTGTTTGCTTCCCATTGGCTATAAAGCTGCAACCACACAGGGTCATGCTTGCATGCTTGCACCACCTCGTCTGTCTACACTCCGGCCCTGCTCCGAGTCCGAGCTTAGTGTGACTCCATGGCCACGTTTTGTGCCCAGCCACCATTCACCGGCATTTGATCCATTCCGGCGATTTCTTCCCGCTCAAAGCCAATCTTGCTGCAGGGAGGAGCGAGCGGAGTGCAGCTGAGCGGAGCAGAGCATCATCACAGCCCGCATTCAAGAAACAGGCAAACACAGCACTTTTTTCCTTTTTTTAATGTCACTTTCCATCACGTTCTAGCCTACAAGTCTACAAGTCGTTAACACGAAGAAGCAGCTATATCCCATGTGGACACATATGGAAGCCGCTTGTCTCTGAGGAACTGGGAATCTCTGCCCAGTCAAGGGGAGACCCGCTCAATTGTTTCCTGCGCCAAGAACTGTAAAGACATGGTCATCACACGACATCTGGGGTAAGGACACCAGCTTTTCTGTCCCTCTTTCACAGCAGACTCAGTGGCCACAGTAGAGCTCACATTAGAGGAAACTATCGCGCTCCAGCAATGCCGTGTTGGATTAGGACGTAGAGCCTCTTCTTCCTCCATCCAGCCGCTCTCTCACACACACGCAGACCTCAGCTCTCATCCTTTTGTATTTGCATCCTGAGTGAATCACCAGTCAGACATGACCACCTAGCCGCTGCTGACTGAGCTAACTGCTGCTAGTCGTTACCACACGGGGATGATGATGATGGTGGTGGTATTATCCACGGCTCCCAGCACATCATCATCACCACATCGTGATGAAGCGTCCCCCCCAAAAAAAACAACAACACACACACACACATAGAGATGCTTTAATGAAGCATTAAAGTAGCAAGGCTGATGATGTAGACGTAATGCGTCACTGACATTTTTACCTTTTTCACTGAGCTCCATGCCTACTGCTCCAGTCCCATTTAGACTAACTCCATGACATGCTGGAGCATTACTTAACAACACGACCCCCCCCCCCCCCCCCCCCCCATAATCTCCTTTACCCCACTTATTGTGCTGCCAGTAATGAAAGTAATCGAGAGTTAGCCAACTTCTGGTGCCAATGACAGGACGGCTCCACAATCTAGCCTCCTTTTTTACCCCCAACTGAAGGTCAGCCAGTGACTTTGCAGCTGTTTAAAATAGCCTCCAATCACATGAATTAAAGAGCAGCAGAGGAGACTGGGAGATCTCAGTGCATCTGTAGTTTTTGGCTGACCTATCTTCTTGAACAGGGGGTGATTATTGATTCTTTTATATACAGTACTGCTCGCCCCTTCCTGCTGAAGGTGCCCCCATACCATTTACATGATATCCTTGCAGAGCATATATGCCTTAATGACTGATAGGGGGGGGGGAGGATTGCGTTCTGGTTATAATTAACGTAAAGTAAAACAGTAATTACACCCACTGACTCGTTAAATTAGTTGAGAAATGCAAGCAGAAAGTTGAGGGTGAGTTAAAGCAGTATTCAGACGGTCTGATGACTCATGCACGGCCATCCCTTGTGTTTGCTTTAATGAAGGGCTTTTGGTAATTACCAGCACGCCACTTGTTTATTCTCTCTTATTAACCTCATTTGCTTTGTTTTGTTTCCTAGAAATAGGGTGTTTGGTGTCAAATTGTAGGGATACCGTTGAACTGGGATTATGGAGGCGTTTAAGTCAAACATCTAAAGCTAAATGCTGCGTTATCTCAGAGGGACTTTATCTGAATCACAACATTATATACAGTAGTTCTTAAGACTATTGTACTGTGTGATACCCAGGTCTACCCAGGTGATGTAATATGCAGCATTGAGAAACCGGCTCTGTCCAGTTGGGGCTGTTTTTTAAAAAACTTATTTGTAACAAATCAGACAAAACTACTTAACAGAGCTTAGCTGCTCATTGCTTCCAGATGTCGCACGAGATCTACGTCCATCTAAATGCGCAGGTAAATGTTCAATATCGACCGCCATGCATTATTAGTCAGCTGTAAACTCAGACACCACTTGTCCTCAAAGACCCTGTAATGTAATGTAATATAAGAACATGAGTCTACCTTTGTTGGCTCGCTTTAAATATGCAGCAGTGAGGGGGCGGAGGGTATCAGTGGACTTGTTTTGCTATAGCGTGCTAATCAATAATGCGATATTCTGTTCCTTGAATGTGGTGACAACACAAACAAGCATGTCCTTCTACACCTATTAGGGCGCTGGTACCATTACACTTCATCGTATTACCTGTTTGTGACGAGCGGCGCCCTTAACGTCTGTGTAGCTTTGCGTTTAGTGTGTTGACAGCAGCCAACGTGAAGTTTAAAGTGACTTCTAAATGTGTTCCAGTTTTCACTGGTGTGTTTAGTTCTGGGTCTTCCTGTGCTTGACATATTGAGTGTCTTAGTCTCAAGTTTGCTTTCTTCATCCCTCTCAGATCTCACAGAGCAGGGCGCGAGATAGTGGGATTGCCTTCTCCATTCAACAGCCCTGTAGTGATCTTCTCGGCTTGACCTCTATCAGAATGGATGATAGCTGCTCCTTAATTTGTGGACCTCTTGTTGATCTCTGATGGAGACCTGTGGCTTTGTTCTCGCCACCCTGACTAGCAGAAAGACCCTGCAGGCTGTAGGAATGTGCATGTTACTCAAGAACACCGTTGTTATTATTGCTGGTGCTGTAAGTTTGCGGTTGCCTGAAACAAATCAGTTAGTCACTCTTTTTGTTGTGTTTCGTTCCCTTAAGGTAAGAGAGATTATAGAAGAAGAACAATTCAGCATAACCTTTGTTATCCTGTGTGCTGTGACTGCATCAGCAGATTTCTTGCACCAGGCCTCAAACATTAAAAGAATGAAAAAACTGAACTCAGTGCTTAAATGTCACTTTGAACTGCCCGAACCTCAGAATTACACTTTTAATATTCCACCAGGGAAAGTTTTGGTGTATGTAATATTCAGTTATACTATAAAAAAGACAAGATACTTGGTTTTTACATCTTTACTGAGCTGTCGTATCTGTCAACTGCCCGAGCAGTGACTACAAATCCTGCAGCCTATCTGCTGATAGTCATGCCAATCCCGTTTAGTACTTGGACATGGAGACTGTCTGTGAAAACCAAGTACCAGAAGTCTTGGGATTGGTGTGGCTCAGGCAGTAAAGCCTCCAACAGTCAAAGATCATTGATTTGATCCCCAGCTGTAAGAGTGTCCTGAATATTTACTGCATTGTCAGCAAGTGTAATGACCACTCTGTAAGTTGTATATATGTTATAAATACACTGGTATTGTAACCTGTATTGGCAAATTAAACCCTTGCTTGCTTTATGCCAAATAATTAATTTAGCTTGTTTGTTCAGCTTGTCGTAAGTGTCCCCAGAGGGTAATGAGCACCTGTTGATGGCGCTGATCTTAGGTTAAATTATTTTTTCCACATAGAATTTATCTCAAAGTTTTCATCATTGCCTTTGACTGTGAAATCCCCTCTCCTGAAACTCAGTTTCCTTCCTGGAGCATGAAATGAGATGGAGAAAAGTTTTATGTGACTGAGCATAGAGTGCATTTTGGAGTAAACAAGAGAGATGGGAAAAGGCAAGTTTTGGGGGTTTCTTCTCTTTTTTTTCTAGATAAGTGTGTAATAAGTGTGTAATACATCAGCACAGAGGAACAGACGAAAAGGTACAAAAATGCAACTTTAATTACTGTTGCCCAGCTACCATGCAGTGCAAGTTTACTTAAATAAAACAATATATATTGGCACTGGTGCATACATATATCGGTATTCATAACAAACAGTATCATGCAGTTGCTTTAAGGCACTACTCTACCCATTTTCCTAATCAACTGTTGGTTTAACCAAAGGCTAAACATGCAATAAAGAAACAACTGTTTAAGGTTTTTAATATGTATTCTCCATTATTAGTAACCATCTTATTTATCATATTAAGAGTTTTTGTGTCTTTATCTTTAATGTGTGTATTTATTATTGTAGATTGTAGCTGATAATGATTTTTCTTTAGGTTTTAAAGGCCAAACTACGGATGGACATTACACACCACCTTGGGTATAAATGCTGTGGTCTGTGGCATGGTTCATGTGCCATACATTTGTCTATAAACATGAACTAGAAGTAAATAAAAATTACGGATCTGTTCTTAGCACATCTACATGTCATCGGTAGAAGAACTATCGCTCTGATGTTTCACAGGATCATTCAGCGGCAAAATGTCCTTCCATTTTTTAAGATTCGGTGACATTTCTCAACTTGAGGCATTCAGAAAATGTCGACAGAAAGATCCTCCCAGCTGCTTACAACTGCCTCTTTTGTTCCTTTACATGTCTGAAAGACGACTGAAGGATCCTCTTTGTCTCCTAGGATCAGAAATCTTAGAAACCACAGTCCATTATCTGACTTTCAGACTTTCAAACCATACTATCACAAGGAGGAAATTGAGTGCACATATTCTTTTGTAATTATAAAAAAAAAAACAAGGAGCCTTTTCCCTTTGGCATATAGTGTGCAGTGTTTGAGTGAAGTACATAGAACAGTATAGTTTTTATTGCGGTCTCACTCAGCTCACTTCTATTCAGTTTTATTGCTTTAAATGGGAAAGTAGAGGAAAGCAGAAGCAGATGCTCATCCATCATCCATCATTACACAGAATATAAGCCATCAGGGCCGTAAAAACAATAAATGAAAACAAGGAAGATGAAATCAATAAATAGGAAGGCGTTTATATAAGATTACATTGGCTTCTTCTTGGAGCATCTTTGTAGTTTATCTACATAAATATACCAAACAGAACTGCACATTTATAAAGATGCTATAGTGTTTGGCTTGACTTTGCAGAGATCTTGACCAGGTGTTTCAGAGGTGTTCATCCTGTCTGCTTAGAGCTGCACCATAATCACAGTGACTGGATTTAGAACAATAAGCTCATGACTCATCGGACGTTCCCCAGCACGATGACTGGCTTTGTGTGGCGCAACGCTGCCGTCCGTCTAAGTCAAACAGACATTTATGATGCTGGCACCTGCATTTTCTTGTGAACTGAACGCTTCGGTTAAAGCCCCAAACCTGCTTGTTGTGTCTCTGAGCAACTGGCTTACCAAGAATGATCCGATTCAGTACGTAAATGCCGACTCTTCTTTTGTTTGTTTTTGTTTGGCTTTAATAAACAGAACATTGAATTCATGTAGTCAGTGTTGAAGTCAGTGTTGAAACTATATCTTCTGCTGAAGTGAAACAAATGAAATGAAAGCTCGGTTGCATGCTTTCACTTGACTTTTGCTTCAAGGTCAGCAATTGTTACTGCAAATGCTAACAAACTAGAGCCTGCATGCTCGCAGACTAGAAACAATATAAAACGGTTAAACTTACACCCAATGTGCTCATCACTTTTGCTTTCTAATTAGGTCAAGGGGATTAGACTTGTTAAATAGATGTAAGTGGAATACGCTATCTGGATGGATTTAGTGCCGTGTACTGTAGCTTAGAGCCTTGGCTGGCTTAAGAGAGTGCAGGATGATGACGTTGTTAAAGGATCTGAATTATAGATTACAGTGTGTGAGTATGCTGCACGCTTGCTTGTGATCGTGCAGAGCTCCTCTGTAGAGTCTGCATTTCCTTGGCTCAAGGGAGAGCCTAACAGAAACATCCGGCAGTTAAAAACCACAGGTTGCTCCAGAGTTGAATACAGTATCTATGAGCACCATGCTGACTGTGCTGTGACACTATGTCACTGGCTGTGGCAGGAATTGATAACCCTGCATTTACACACAGTTTTCAGAGGAGTCTTTGTTATTGGTAAAGTTTTTTTTGTATAACCAGTTTTGTTTATTTGGTTTTCATTTCATTATTAATGAGAGATTTTTTTAGTTTTGTAGATTTTAATAATCAATTTTTTAAGGTTTCACTCTAATGCTGTGTGTTTAAGATTATCCTACGATATAAATGTCTTAGTCTCGCCTGATTTACTAGATATGAACATCATCTGTCTATTTTGATTATTTAATAAGGTCTTCAGCATTTAATAGGTTGATCTAATTAAATTAAATAATAAATAAACAGGCCACATTACTGCTGTCTGCTTTGCGTAAATTTGGCAACCTCTCGAGGTCCAAAAGCCACATCGTCAACACTGAGGCGCTTGATAAAAAGAGATATTTGCCCTTGTAAAAGTCCAATAACATCGTCGGTGTCAAGTGTCTCAGTTTCTCAGCTGAACAGTGTTTGTTTTCTACTGTCTTGCGATCGATGTATGTTTTAACAGTGGGACCTCCAGAGAGCTCAGACAATTACAGAGCAGCACTGCAGGCAGTATTATGGGTGTCAGCGTGGCGCAACACAGTGCCATGACTAATGATGAAAATGAGTACACCCTGCTGCTACCTGAACATAAGGTTAACCAGACATTTTGAATCCAATATAAATCTTTCTCCGCCTTCACTGTCTGATGTTTTAAAGGTTAGCTCACTGGAGAGTGTTCTCTTGCTTGTTTGTGTGTTTATGAGGGTTTATAGACAGTTTTAACTGGTTTGTAACAACACAGATAGAGCAGATGTTTTCCTGTATTGATTTGGTGTCCTCTTCTAAATTCAATCATTATGATATTTGTAATTAGATGTTTAAGGATTTGTGTCACAGTCTTATGGGATGATCTCAGTCTTGTGGAGGGGAGGTAGTGGTTGTAGTTGACAGTTAAAAGTGGTAGTTGCCACAATTCCTAATTTTAAACAGAGTTCAGTCTAAGGAAGTACAAATATATAGTTTGTCCCTATGGGTTAGAATAACAATCCACCAGTTGTAAAATTCTGACCAACATACCAATATTTTCTTTTTTTCATTCTGTTTTAGTTCCTGTTTGGTCTCCATAGTAACAAAAAAAACCCCTCTTTATTAAAAATAAATGACCTTTTTGAACATTTAGCCCATCCGATAGCAATGTGACAAAAAGATAAATAAACAGATAAATACATTTAGGTCCATAATTTATTGGGCAAAGATACAATTGTTCTAGTTTTGTCTCTGTACACCAGCGCAGCGGATTTTAAAACGACAGCTGTTTTTTGCTTAAGTCCAGATGTTCAGCTTTCATTTAGGGAGTTTTACAAAATTTTTGTCATTAACTGTTTAGGAATTCCAGTCATTTCTAAACACAATTCCCCATTTTTGGTGGTTAATAAATAATTGGACAGTTTGTTTCCAGATGAGGAGACAAAAATGCTCATCAGTCAGTTTTGTTATTTGATGACAAATAAAGCAGACATATCTGAAGTTGATTAAAAGTGTTGAATTTGTCACGGTTCTGAGTCAGTGACCCACTGTTTTGTGTATTGTTATTGTAATTTGTGATTTCTTGTGTTTAATATAAGTTTTGTCCAGTGCCTCTGAGTTAAGTCTGTGGATTTCCTGTTTTACTTTGAAGGTCTGTCTCGTGTTGGTGTATTCTGTTTTGCTCACCTGGTCTCATTTTGCCCAATTGGTTCCTCAGTCTCCTGTCCTGCTTGTGTATTTATATTGTGTGTCCTTCAGTCCTCGTTGTCCCGCCATTCCTGCCTGTGTGTTCCGTTCACGTGTCTTTTCAGTTTTGTATTTTGCCAACAATAAAGCTGAGGTTCTTTTTGAGTTTACTTTTGCCTCCATGAGTCCAGCTCTTGGGTCCTTTTCCTGCCTGCCTGCGCACAGACCATGACAGAATTTTGGTCAATGTCTGTTGTGTTTAAATGTTAGAAGTTCTGTATAAATAAACTGACTTGACTATGTAACTTTTCACTGTAGTTTCAAATATAAAGCCCAAAGAGGTATCAGTGGACATGAGGGATGTCATCATATCCAGAAGCAAACTAATAGTAATCAGAGAGACAGGAGTGGCCAAATCAACAATCAGGTGCATTTGTAAAAAGAATGAATGAACTGACGAGCTCAGCAACACCGACAGGTCTGAAAGAGCACAGAAACTAAAGTGCATGATAACAGAATAATTTCCATGGTTATTATAAATAACTTAACAACATCCAACTCAAGTTGTAGTAGAATGATGGGAAGAGGAGAGAAAGCATTCCACATGATCTGTTATGGTGGAGGTAATATTATTGCACAGGCATGTATGGCTTCCAGTGGAACCGTGCCACCAGTGTTTATTCATGATGTGACTGCTGATTGAAAGGGCTGAATGAATCTCTTCTCAGATTCAGGATAATGAACCAAAAAATAATGACCAGTGACTGAAGCAAAGGTCCTGACAGAGCATGATGTCAAGGGAGGAAACACAGCATTTGGTGATATCCGTGGGTTATGGATTTCAGGCAGTCATTGACTGCAGAAGATTTTAATCCCATATTTAAAAGAATACTGAATTGCTTCATTTTGAGCCCCTGAAATCCACAGTGGAGGTGTACAGAGGGAAAACCAGAGTAATTGATGTCTTTGTCCAGCAAGTTATAAATGTAACTGTATTGGCGAGTGACATCAGTAAATGACATCACATTTGCTGCTATGCCAACATCAGTCAGCGCTGACTATTTATATATTAGACCATTATTGTCACCAGTCCCTAGTTAAAATTGAAACAGTCAGTTTATATATCTTTGGATTTGTGACAATTGATTATCTCATCTCAAGTAGGAATGTCATTAGTTGCAGTCCTCATATATAAGTTGAGTTTGGCTTTCAGATGATACAGTGAATAATAAAGGAGTAATCCTGAGTGGCGCTGGTCTCATAGCATAGCATAATGAAAGGCTTATTCAGTAATGCACTTGTAATGAGAAGAATCTCATGCTTCAAAGAAGAGCTCCGGGTGTCTCAACTGAGTATCACTGAGTGAAATTTACATACTGAAAATGATGGAGGATATTTTTCGAAAGCCTCAGAGAAGCCAAGATGCTAATTTTAGTCACAGGCCGTGTGATTTACTGCCTGCTATAAGCAACCGAGGTGTGGTGCAATGAGGAAACTGAAGTGCATGTGCTAGTGTAACTTCCTCACTCTTGTGTTTCAGATGAACAGCAAGCAGTGATCACGAGGAAGTGTCAGAGGATGCCCCAGATCTGCGGGGCCTAGTGCAGAGGGAGGTCCACAGAGCCGCACGGTGCCCACAATGTCTCACCACCAACACTATCAACAGCGAGGCCCCCACAGCCGCACCATGAGCTCTGAGGAGAGGAGCTTTACGCCGGTGAACAAATCCTCGACGCCAGTCCACAAGAGCACCTCCTCCTCTTCCTCCTCCCAGCGCGACAGCCGGCAGGTAATTTTCAGGCCACGGGCAGAAGAATCCATCTACAAACAGATTCCAGGGATGGCAGGACTTTGAATGAATGCAGCTTTAGCGGAGGTGGAAAAGGCAGGAGGCAACATTAGTTTGGAGTGCTGCAGTCTTCTATCAGTGTGACTGTTTATGCAAGAAAGAAGAGCTATGAGGGAATGATGAATCATGAAATATTCATTCAGCAGTTTTAGCTTTTGTAGCAAGAACAATCAAAGCTATTATAATGCACTGACATAATTAATAATAATCAACTGCCATCATACAGAGAAGTTAGGCATGTCATGTTAAACTGTTCGTGACTTGAAGATGTGCAGAAACAGGAGGTTTTTGCTTTGTTTTGTTTCCCTTTTTTTCATTTAAAATAAAGCCAAAGAGTAAAAGCTCACATTGCAACGAGATCAGCAGGGGAGGCTCCATGTAAACATGAAACCTCCGTAAATACAAGTGCTGACAGATGGCTGGGGTAGATGAAGAATTTTTAGTCAAGTTAATCTTAACCTCTGTCAAGACTATATCAACAACAGCATGTGAAATATGTAGTATCCTATAGGGCTGTTCGATATAACGATATATATCGGATGACGATATAAAAACGTCTATCGTTTCATTTTACGCTATCGTTTGTTTTGTGGTGTCACAAAATAAACTTTACGGCAATATTTTTTTATCGTCTTGATGGTCACTGTAGTGGCTATATTAATTTATTAAAGTTCTCTCTTTCTCTTATATTTAATATAACCACACCACGGACGGACAAGTGCCTGTTTTTATGCGTTATGGTTAACAACAACGACGGTAACAGCATCGCTTCTCCGCTTGTTTATGTTCCACATAAACCTTTCACAATAAAGCTCAAGATCCTGTTGAGACTTATCAAAATAAACTGAATCACGTGAAAGAGCAGATTATTTACGGATGTGAAGTAAAAAGAAGCCGCCAGGTGCTAAAAAATAAACCTTAGACTCAAACGTTAGAACGGGCTTTTCCCCGCAGCACGCTGTGTAATAAATACTCACAAAGAAAACGGCGGCCGTTACAACTTATGTCTAAAAATGTATCGTTTCATGCATCAGTTAAAACACTCGACTCCAGCTACATGACGCGCAGCTGGAAACACTTCCCGCAAGACGAGCTGCCCGAGATTCACAGAATTTACAGAAAATGTTACATTTTTGTGATTTATAGCGTTATCGGACGATAGAATTCTTATATCGGGATATGAGATTTTGGTCATATCGCACAGCCCTAGTATCCTAGCATATCAGAAACCTACGAAGGAGTGTTAGGGCCACATTAAGAAAAATATATATTGTTGATTGTTTTGAGAAAAAAGTCGAAATGTGGAGATTACAGTTGTTTCAAGACAAACTGCCACGCTTCCTCTAACCTCTGAGTTACTGAAATCGTACTTATGAATCAGTTTAAGTAACAAGAAAGGAAATTATTTCTCTTATAGAACGTAAACATATTGTGGTGATAAGTATAAGGACGTTGAATAGATGGTGCAGAAAGCTGCATTTGGTCACACGGAAAAACGCACAAACTTGGGAGATACCAAAACCTTTATGCAATAAAGAGGATGTTTGTTGTATCACAAGACAGCTGATCATTTGTTTCACTAACATCATCTTAACAATGCATTTTGTAGCGGGTGTAGCAAACGTCGCAGTCTGTCTTGAAACAACAGCGATAATCTCCACATTTTGACTTCTTTCTTAAAATACATTTTTGACTTTAATCTCAAAATTTAGACTTTCTCAAAAGGATCAATAATGTGGCCCTAATACTCTGTCGTAGAAACCCCTTCAGTGGTCTTACAGCCAAACGGTTCATATAATTAATCAGGTTTTGTAACCCACTTGAAGAAAATCAGCGATCTTGGATTGAGTAGCTATATGCTATAGGCTGAATCCCTGTCTGTGTACAGTTTAAAGATCAGCGCTTATGTTTAACTGATTAATTAACCAAAGATGACTTAAAGCTTGGGGAAAACTCTTCTTTGGTTGTGATTATAATTTATTAAGATCCAAAAGTTGGCTGATTTTCAGTGTTCGTTACTCGGACTGGTGAGCGGTCGATCAGCCACATGTATGTCTGATTATGATTATGTTTCATACATGTGGAACACGTGCATAGTAGCATAGGCAAATACACACAGTTGCAGCCGTACGCTAACATGCCATTAGCATGGAAGCTCTTCGCTGTGAGTGAAGACTTAAAGTTCGGCAACGTGAACGGCAGGGGGACCAGCACGGAAACACTACTAACAACAAACCTTCTCAGACACTTAAATCACCTTGAGTCTGTTGAACATTTTAAAGAAGCTAACAGGAAAAGCGAAACATTACCAGAGCTCAGAGCCAGCGGCAAACTGGGAGCCTCGGTATGAGCAAAGGATCAATGGAGCTACGAGGAAAATTATCAAGGGAAAACAAGGGGGGGGGGGGGGGGTGATGTTGTCGATTCGTTTTGTTTTATAAATCCGTTGCACATGCTTTTGTTTGGCGCAGTAAAATATGACAGATAAAGGGTTGGGTGTACAGCAGCAAATTTTCACTTAATTATTTGTACCTTTATTTTCAGTTGTTTCTATGAGAGACGATTCTGTAATTTACTGCGGTTTGGAGGAAATGTTGTTGTCAATGAAGTCAGTTATTTCTGGTAAAAACAAACAAACAAAAAAATTGCAGTCACCATCAGCGGGTCAGACATAGAAAACAACTGGAAACTGGGATCAGCCAAGAAAATCTCTACCTTTGATCTGATGATTAAGTTTAATTTCCTTGTTAGTAAATAGTAACCATGCAGAGACATACAGTAGGGTAAAGCATTAGAAAACAAATCATTAGGTGACTTTGTTAGACTTCTTTTAAGGATGTAAGAGGACCCTAATCAAGCGAGCAAAGAGCCCCTCACAGCATTACGGACCCAATGAATCCTTTCTCTGTAGTTGTCAAGGGCTCAGGTTCATTTGTCACTCATATAAGTAAAAAAAAAAAAGGACTCTAATTTCACAGCTCACAGGAGAGCTGCTTAAAATTAACCCCTGTCGTAAGCCACCTGAAGCCCATAACCCACCTTACCTCGTTGAGCTGCTGTGTCACTGTGGCTGTGCAGAAACAGGACACCGAAACTGGAATCTCTGACTACACAGCTTTTCCGTCGGCACTGCGTGATGAATATTTCATGAGGGACAGGCGGAGGCTTGGTGCTCCACTGAACATGTGGCACACTCTGGTGTGCTGTGTGGAGTTTTGTGTCTCTAGGAGATGGCTCTCTGAAGAGAAAACGGAGCTGGTTTGAGAAATGGGGCCTGTTAGAAAAGCACAGTCGAAGGCGTGCTGCTTGATGAAGCAGACACTCAACCCTTACAAACTCTCTGTTCACTGTTTCTTTAATGTTAACTACTCGCTTTTGAAAAAAGGTGAAAGGAGAAATATTTTTTTAACAAATTTTTGATTGTTGTAGGTGTCACGATTAAGCATTTTGCTTTTTGCTTGCGCCTGCCTGAAAATAATTTTTAAATAGTCTATACTTAAAAAGATTCACGTTCAAATTTGACTTCCCTGAAACTGGCATATAGGCCATACCAAGTCCTGTGAAAAGCTAGGTACACCCTTAGTACTTCCACAGAGAGTCAGAGGTTAAGAAGCAGCCAGGTGCTGCTGATCACATGCACTTGATTAACTGATCATCAGCCAGTTTGAGTACCTGCAAAACAGCTTAAAAAGTTTTTGTCAGTTTGTTGGTCAGGGGCATTCTTCCCAGGAGTAGACGTCCAAGCAAATTCAACCCAATCCAACCTTGAAAAGCTCAAATAAACTGCAAAAAACCCAAGCGCTACATTTCAGACTCTACAGGTTTTAGTTAGCATGCTAAATGCTAACTTAACTGCTAAAGTTCATGACAGTACAATTAGAAAAAGACTGAACAAATATGGCTTGTTGTCAAGAGTTGTTAGAAGAAAGCACCTTCTTTCTGAAAAGAACGTGGCAGCAGAGCATAGGTTTGCAAAGTTGCATCTGAACTACAAGACTTCTGAAACAATGTCATTTGCACAGATGAGACAAAAGTGGAGATATTTGGGCATAATGCACAGCAGTACACTTGGCTAAAACACATTATATCAGCTGAAACACCTTTTATATATATCAACTGTCAAGCACAATGGAGGAAAAGTAGTGATTTGTGCTGGTTTTGCAGCCCCAGGATCTGTGCAGCTTGCACTCATTGATTCAACCTTAAACTCCTATATATGCCAAGGTTTTCTACAGTCAAATGTAAGCTAATTTATCTGACAGCTAAAGCATAGCTTTAATTGGGTGGTGCAACAGAACACTGATCCGAAGCACAGCAGCAATCTATAGCAGAATGGCTGAAAAAAAAGAGGTGACCTTAAGAGAGCTGTGCAAAAACAAATACCTACAAACCTTAATGAACTGCAGTAATGTTATAAAGAAGCGTGAAATGAAATTCTGATAAAGTCATTCAGAAAATAATTACTTAACAGCAGCATTGTGAAGACCCAGTGCAGACTTTCTGTAGTTTAAATATGAGATTTATAAATGTCAGATGTATATTGAGATCATTTCACAAAAATGAGCCCACTTTGTTTCCCTTTAATTCATATGTTTACTTTAATTCATCGTCATTCTTTTCTTCTCTTCTATTACAACTGATAACAGCTAACTAGTGATAAACGTTATTCATTTAGCGCTTCTCAAAAAAAAGTGCCTACAAGAAAATTCACACAGACTAAATCAGCAAAATAAATTTAAAATTAGGCCACAAAGAAGAGGGAAATCTTTCCCACGACATTTTTGTGGTTTGTGTTGTGCTGTGCCAGATATTAAAAAATCTGCCTATATTCTCCAAGCATCATGGAGGAAGGAAAAGGGGGCAGTTTTCTGGCTCGCACCGCTGCAGCGGTGCAGGAGTCGCTTCTGATTTTTCCCATGCTCTCTCTGCAGGTGGACTTCATCTAGTTTTCTGAGCACCGCAGGTACTTCTTTCATCCTTTGAGTGACTATTCTGGCTTTCACTCAAATCACCCAGCCCCCCTGATGTGTGGATGATTGTGTGATGATCACATCTTAAACAGATTATCAACTGATTTAACTGCGAGGATGTTTCCAACATCAAAACACGTCTGTGCTGATGTTATGTAAAGTTATACCTGCGCTTTCATTGCATTCGTGATAGCAGTATTAGTGTTTTCTGTGCAGGCAGTTTGCTTTGAGAAGAGTCAGTACAGCACATCTTCCCCTGGACCGCAGATCTTAAAAGACCTTAGCTAGCTTGGCCGGGCTTTGGCGTTTGTGGATAAATGAGAGTGGGGGCACTTTGTTTGGGGAAAGCCTTAATGGGATCCTGCCCCCATTTTCAAATCAATACATGTCACTTCTCTCACTGCTGATGAATCCTGTTCACTCTGGAAGCCCTCATGAGAGCAATTAGAAGCAGCACCTACAGCAAGCGCGAGCTCGCACCGACACACACACACAAAAATACACACGATTCTGTGTAGATGAAGATAAATGCACAACTCAACGTGTTGCTGCAACTATCAGTTTATCCTCTTGTTGCCTGTCATTTCCTGTTCGATAAGACATTTTAACTTAGAGATAATCAGGGTGGAAATCACACTACTGTATGTGTTTGAAAAATATTTAGGAAAGGTCCCTTTGATGGAAGCTGGCTGAGATTTATGAGAGCGGGGAAATCAGTGATGAGATCAGTTGTGTTTTTATGGTAATGACCAGAAATCACAATCTGCTCTCTCGTCTGCAGAAGTCTCTTTTCAAAGTGGTTTTTAAGTCACCAGGTGTTTTTGTTGTGTGAGATCCTTGTGACAAATCCACTTCAGAAAAGAGAACTGAAATTAAGACACTGAAGTGGTTTACCTTAGATCAACACGGAGTCATGACCGCTTCCACTCAATATGTCAAGTTTTTGCATATTTTTCTCCAGGATATTAACCCCACTGATCCCTTTTATAGTCTGTTATTTGGGCAGAAAACTAGCTGATGCCATTATATATTTAGTTTTTCCCTGGTTATTATGTTTAGCTTTTATTTATCCACACAAAGACCTCTTTTTAAAAAAAGTGTTTCAGCTTGGCACACTACAATTTTTAATATTTATCTAAATTCATGTGACATAGCAGACATCCACTGACTACTGGATTATTTGCTTAAAGGCTGATGGGAGTTTCTCAACGCAAAGAATTGAGGTATTCTTCTTTGGACAAGCCTGTCACCTGATCTCAGCCCATTAGAGCTTTTCATGCTTTTCTAGTTATTAAATACAAAACTTAAGGCAGAAAGATGCACAAACAAGCAGCAACAAGCAAGCAACTTGGCTGCAGTGAAAAACAAAGGAAACATAATTCGGTGGTCTCGAGAGAGCTGGGAGTCATTTTAAGATTGGGGTTTTCATCCAAATGTTAAAGACAATCATTATTTTTAAAAGGATGGTAGGTTGTTACTTGCTTCTGAGACTCTGAACATGGCAGACATAACTTTATAGTCTTGTCACAAAGGATCCCATGGCTGTAGAAAGCTACAGTGGATAGTCCTTCATGTTTTGATTAGGCAAATATTGACGCCGGATGCCCTGCCGGGTGCAACCCCTAAGAGATTTGTGTTTCCTCCCGGGACTGAACCACTTGTTAGGTAAATGTGTAAACCACAATACTATGAAGCCACAAAAAGGAGCCCTTGCATATAATGCACTGTATTAAATCCTTGTGAGAAATAGATCAAAGCAATGGTACACTTTGATGGTTAAAAACAAAGCATAGGCGCTTAAGTCAAGTTGGCTAAATGACTGAGGCTTAAACATAAATATAACGAAATAAATACAAGAATGACATAGAAATATTTCTTGTGTCAAACAAGAAAAGAAAATCTCTAGTCCAAATGGTTGGCGTTGGATTTACTTTGTCAAGTACCTGTGAAGCGTAAGCTTCAGTAAATAAACCGTATGGAGTTCCAGTACTCATCCTCAGTTATGTCCGTACGTGCATGTGTTTTACAGAAGCAGCTGCAGTATTTCACCTGCAGGCTAACAGGGGACACATGCAGACTTTAAGGCTGTAACTGAATCTGCGGTGGTGTTTACACAGTGCATGACACGGCGCTTCTCTCAGGGTGTTAACTTCCCATCCATGTAGCAGTCTGCTCACCTACTCCACCGTTTACTGCTCAGACGAACGCTGCGTGAAATCAATCCTCGCGACCAGTTCTTCTGTGGTTTTTAGCTGCTAAAATATCATCTTTCAGCACAGCTTTGGTAGCTGAGTTTATAACGTAAATATTACAGTTTCAGTACCTTACTATATAGGAAAAGATGTATTTTAAATTAATTTTTGTGGATTCAGTATTCTTTAACACTTCTCTACCTTCACCTGCTATCTCTTACCTCACCTACCTACTTCCACTCATGTAGCTTAAGACAACCCCACCTTTAACCCCCTAAATTATTCCCCTTTAATTGTATTTTAATTTTATTATATCTTATTTCATAGTTGTTTTATTTTGGTGAGCCTGGTCTTCTAGAACTGTAGCCCGTCTGCCTCGGGGTATTTTGCTTTCAGAGATGCTCTTCTACATATTTTGGTTGTAACGAGTTGTTATGTGAGGTACTGTTGCCTTTCCTATCAGCTTTAAGCAGTCTGGCAATTCTCCTTTGACTTCTGACATTAACAAGGCATTTTCAGCCAGGGAAGTGTCGCTCACTGGGTATTTTCTGTTTTTCGGGCAATTCTCTGTAAATCCTAGAGAAGGTTTTTTGGAAAAATCTCACGAGCTCAGCAACTAAATCACAGTTTTTCTGATGCTCAGTTTGAACTTCAGCAGGTCATCTTGACTATGTCTACATGCCAAAATGCATGGACTTTCTGCTGTGTGATTGGATAATTAGATATTTGTGTTGAGTAGTTGAACAGGTGTTTGTAGCGAAGTGGCCAGTGTAGACTGATTTTCTGTCAGCCGTACTATTACAAAGGTCTTGAAAATGTTTTTGTAAGATCACATGACTGCTTCTCCCTGAGCCTGGTTCTGCTGGATGTTTCTTCCTGTCAAAAGGGGGGTTTTTCCTTCCCACTGTTGCCAAGTGCTTTGACATTGGCGGGTATCTAATTGTTGGGGTTTTCTCTGTATTGCTGTAAGGGGTTTACCTTACAATATAAAGCGCTAGGGCTGTGCAATATAACCAAAAACTCATCCGTAAACTCTCTGCATACTCTTTCACGTGATTCAGTTTATTTTGAAAAGTCTCAACAGGATCTTGAGCTTTATTGTGAAAGTGTTATGTGAAAAACAAACCAGCGGACAGCGGAGCCACGCGACGCTACGGTTTTACCGGCACTGTTGCTAACGACAACATGTATAAACAGGCGCTTGTCCGTCTGTAGTGTTGTTATATTAAATATAAGAGAAAGAGAGAACTTTAAGAAATTAATATAGCCACTACAGTGGCCATCAAAACGATGAAAAAATGTTGCTGCAAACAGTTTATTTTACAACACCACAAAACAAACGATAGCTAATAGGAAACGATAGACGTTTTTATATCGTCATCCGATCTATATCGTTATATCGAACAGCCCTATAAAGCGCCTTGAGGAGACTGTTGTTGTGAACCTGAAATCTCATGAATCTCATAACCGACTTGTTAACATAAAACTACTTAACAGCAATCTTGAGATACGATTTATTAATTAATGGACGAGATGAAAAGACCAAATGCCCGTTTTCTGGCCTTTATTTTTTTATTTTATGTTATTATAGTTTCTTTTTTTTTGTTAGAACTTTCTAACTGTTTTATTGTCATCATATTTTAATACGACTTGAATACACTTGCGTTGCGCCTGGTCTGTGTAGTACAGCAACTTAAAAACGGTGACAGGCTCTAAATGTACAGCAGCGTCAAATCAAGAGGCAGAGAGAGGCAGACGTGCAAGAGAAAGTGGTCGTCTGAGGTGGGCTGTTATTGTGGCCGCTGATATTTATAGTGCTGATTTAGTGTAAGGTGTCCCCAAGGAGTGTTTGTCCTTTCTCCTGCTCAGAGAGACCTTAACTGTAATAGTTTGATTCATTGCCATATTAAAAGGTCTGCTTTGCTACACTGCTGAGTGTCACTGCAGGTGGTGGATCCCTATGACACTGACACAACTAGGCTGTTAGATTGACTTAGGTGATGATCAGGATTGTAGAAGTTTCTTTCGACTACTTAACATAGTTTGTTTGTTTTTTTTAAATATATTGGCATCTCATGATTTTATTACACTGATATAGACTCGAGTAGTAAGAGATATGAAAAGCTATTCAGATGTTTTGGATCAAGGAGCAAACTCTTCTAAATCCGGACATAGAAAAGCTGACAGCCTCTCGCTGATTCTGCCACAAGATCCTTCATTAAATGGGTACACTCACCAAGAGCTCATTCAGCTTTAAATTATTCTGCAGGAAGATCAATACATGTAAGCAGAGTACAGGAAATCACTTTGGGTTAATTCAGCTCTGTTCTCCGGGTGAAATTACAAAAGCAATTTCTCTCACTGTAGCAGTACTGTCCATATAAGAGTTTTATTTATTTATTTATTTTGTCAGGATTAGGGGTGATTCATAATTTTACTGCATTTCTTTTTGTCTACATGAAGTCCAAACTTTATTACCCCCCTAAATAACATTTATTTATAAAAAAAATAATTCCCCACTCACCCTGCAGGTGCTCTTTGTTTGTCCTTCAAGCTTAGGTCCTCTACCAGAGGCCTGTGAGCTCGAGGCTGCTGTGCAGTATCTTTGCTGTTCCTGTCTCTGGGACATGCAGCTTGATGGTGTAATGGCAACACTGCTCTCTTTGGAACAATATTTTGAGAGTTCAAATCCAGCGAGGGTCTCACAGACAAGGCTCCCTCATAATGCCCCCAAGCCTGCCTTGCAATCAGGACACACTGATGAGAGGTGGGCTGCTAGGGCAATGATGTAGAATAACTGACAAAAAATGTGTATATAAATGTCACTAGTAGTGTAATGAAGTTTGGATCGGCAAATGTTAATCGTCCCTACTGCTGATGACAGCAAAATAACTTTACTCCTATATCTATCTGTTATATAGCAGTATCTAAATTACCATTGATATATATTTTTAGAAGATTTTTTTAGGTTTTGATTTACACAGCATGGTAGTCTGTTCTACTTTGGCAAAGTAAAATCATCTCTATGACACTGAGTTAACAGGACTACATTTCGATCTTCTTCAGCAGCTGTGGCTACCAGTACTCAAGTTTTTTCTTAATTGGCAAAAGCAAACATACAGACCTGTCCAGTGGAAAGGCATACTATGGAATGCTTGTCCACCTGGGTCAGAGTGATGTGTATTCCATCATCAGAGGGTGACTGCGAGGCTCTGTATGAACACCCATGACCTTAAAACTTTAATTAATTCAGTATGTCTCCCAGCCTTGGAGTCTGTGGCTTTTAACATATGCTTGTTAGGAATTTATTTATTTATATCCTTGATAGTTTGGGTTCTTTGTAAAGAAAAGCAGTATTTGCAGCTCTATCCATCTATCTGTACATCCTTCCTGCTTATCCTTATCATGGTCGTGGGGGGGCTGGAGCCTATCCCTATCCCACGAGAGGCGGGGTACACCCCGGACAGGGCGCAGGGCTCATTTGGAGGTCGAGCAGTTCTTTATATTGCATGCTACTGATTTGAAGCTGCCTCAGATAAAACCTAGTAAGTTTGTGTGTAGCATTTTTACCATCATCACGCAGCTCAGATGATCTATTTTCTCATAGTGTAATAGGTACAGTGCTACCTCTTAAGATAGGACTCCTTTGAACAGCAAGGTACATTTTGCTTACAAAGTTTACCTTACAAAGGTTTTCCTCTACCCCAATTTCACAGGACCACTCGGGCGAGCAGCTGCCCTCAGTGGAGCAACATGACCTCATTACCAGACAGATCTGTTCACCTGGTCATTAGATTAAACAAGCTGTTGCCTCCTTGTGTTAAATGTCCCGCAAACCAAGGTCAGGTGTTGTCATGCACACCCACAGAGCTGTCTCCAAGGTTGCAGCATCACATCATGCAGCGTGAAGCCACCGGCTATTAGTTAAGTTGCCAGAGATGCTTGTGAATTTTAAAGTGGGGTTTGCCTTAAAGGCTCTGCTGCTACTGATTTAAGTATGAAATGAAAACTCTGACCTACTTCACTGATCGTTACAATGAATGTGTTCCACATTATTATTTATTTATTTAGATGGATGTCAGATGGTTGCCTGGCAACCTTAGAAAGCAACCTCACCTTCATTCAGCCAATGCCATGTCTACTTAAGGCAGAAGGCTTCTCAACCTAAGTATCAAACATGCTCCAACTTTTAGGGTTGTTTGATTTTTAGGCCATAATCGAGGTCTAACAGGACCATAAACTAAAAATGAGCACCAATATGTTGTCATTTCACTTTCATCTTTATCTAATGGTCAATTTCAATTACATTTTTTATTAAATTGTATTCATATAGTGGCAGATTCCACCAACAGTTTCCTTTAAGGCACCTTAAATTCTAAGGTAAGCGCCTTAGCAACATTGGGAAGGAAAATCTCCCTTTTAACAGGAAGAAACCTCTGACAGAACCCATTTCAGGGAGGGCCAGCCATCCGCCTTGACGGGTTGGGGGTGAGGGGAGGAAGAAAGGACAAAGACACAAACTTTAAACATTAGAGCATTACCGGAAAAGCACCCTTTAACCAGGCATTAACCATCACACGGCTCATTATCAAATCATTCCCCACACACATTGCCAAAACCATTTTCAGTGGCTATTTCATATCATTTATTTAGCGATATGCTTTATCGTTAAATAAACACATGCTCTGTTCATTTCGTATCATTAAACAGGTCACCGGCAACCTGACTAAGGTTGGGTTAGAGTTAACGTTTGTTTTAGTAGAGAGAGAGAGACTATACCTGAAGATATTACCCTTCAAGTGAACTCTCTTACAGTGTAGCATTCCAGTTTTACTCTTAAAAGCTTTTCCATTTGATTAAAAGGAGATGGATGCTGAGCAAAATCTGACTCCAACAACAAGCCCAGACTGCTCACTGGTGGCCTGATGGATGTTAAGAGGGTTAAACTGTGTATTTCACCCCAAAGTTTGACTGACAGATTACTACTTGGGGGTTAAAGAGCACAATAAAACACTACCAAGATGAACTGATTGTGGTTTGGCAGCTCTGCTAAGTGGAAACAAAAACAATTATAGGATAAAGTAGGGGAATGCCCGTTTAAATAACTTATAAGAATATCGAAAGTTTCTAAACAAAATAACTTCCAAAATGGGTTATGTGAGGTAGTAGACATGTTTGTCACTCTGTTGTGCATTTTTCTGCCTTTAAAACCTGTATGACAGGAGGATGTCTTACCTGTCCCTGCCTGACCCTGCTGTCCCTCTACTCCAGAGGCGTCACTTTGATTTACTGACCCACTAGGAGCAGGAAGAGCACAGTCAGGAGAAGGCTAATGGAGTGGAAATGCTGAGAGAGCAGGAGGAATTTCAATGGGGCAGTTTTTCTTTAAATGTGTGGCGGGGGGGGGGGGGGGGGGGGGGGTAGAGAAATGTTGCAAATATTCCTGCTGCTTTCACCATGAAAACAATCACACGACAGCTGCATCTTATCTTTGTATTATACAGAGAGCGCGTCTGGATTTTCCTTCTTATTCTGGAGGAATAAGTGGATTAATTCTGACACAGCTGCATATTTTCATTTCTTTTCTAGGAGGCAGACAGCTGGGAGATAATCGAGGGGCTGAAAATTGGCCAGAGCAACGTCCAGAGGCCTGATAAACATGAGGGGTTTATGTTGAAGAAGCGGAAATGGCCCTTGAAAGGCTGGCACAAGGTAAGATTCATGGGTAAAGTGAGACACAAAAGCTATTGATGTGGGACAAACATTTTCAAATACAGCCTCTATCCTGTTCAATAAAGTGTCATTACTTGAAAGAAATTCCCTTTTTCATAAACCCTCCTTTATCTTCTCTTCCTTCTTTTTCTCTTCCTTCAGAATGAATCCACAGAATATTTGCATGAACTATTAGAGAGTTGATTAAACAAGGATAAAAAATAGACTTTGCATTTGCATAGAATCTGCAACATTAACAGATCCAGCAGGATTTGTATTCAGTTTATGCCCCTCCTGTCATTTATTTTTGTGCTTGTTTCCTCTACAGCGTTTTTTTGTTCTGGACAATGGTATCCTGAAGTACTCCAAGTCCCCCATTGATGTAAGTAGCCCTGACTGTAACCTACGGGCAGAAGCAGGGCAGACTGGGCTGACATCAGCTTTGCTTGGCAATGAATCAGCAGAAACATCTGCGACATGGGTCACAATGTTCACTGTGTTTCAGCAAGCTGGGTCACTCTGCAGAAAAGCAAAAACTTCTTTGGCAAACTTTCCATCACTGGAAGGAAACCAGTGAGTCCTGCACATTCTGGAGTTATTGGCATCAGTGGTACACGAGCCCTTCTAGTTTAAAAGTGTTTAAATACTGCTAACTAGACAGTACAGACCCATTTGCTTACTTCTTAAATGATCATTACATTCTCAACAAAGGGTCAGTGTCTTTGCCAGTTTCCCACTTTTCTTGATTAAAGCAATTAAAAGGGTATTGTGTGTATTTTTCTGTTAGCTAAACAGTGATCAATGCTCATTTTAAACATGGCCAAAGTTACAAATAATGAAGTCATTGCACTAAATGTGCAGATAATCCCTGTGAGCCAAATGCTCAGCCAAATGATTCAGACAGTTTTATTTAAAACCAACATTATGGCTGGCTTTGAGCACAGAAGCCCCGCCCACCTGCCGTTCAAACCTTCTGTTTGCTTGAGGAGCCCAATTAGAAGAAATTGATTGGTTTGTCTCAGAAAGTAGATGAGTAGATGATCTGAGCAGCAGCACCAAGGCCATATGACATGGAGCTGGAAATGAGTATAGTAGGTCGACTGTAAGAAGAGCACTGGTAACCTGCTAATCTGAAAATAAAATGTTAAATATATTCAAAGCTTCCTGCAGTCTTCAAGTCACTCAGTCAAACAAGAATCAAATCAGTCTTTTCTGGCTGGTATCATTAATTAGTTATTGTTACATTGTGATATTTTTACAGTAAAAAAATAGTATGAATTACAAATATGTGAAGATATATATACATACATAACTCTGTCATTGTCTTTAGATCCAAAAAGGGAAACTTCATGGCAGCATTGACGTCGGCCTCTCAGTTATGTCCATCAAGAAGAGGGCCCGTCGCATCGACCTGGACACTGAAGAGCATATCTATCACTTGAAGGTAACACTGATGATAATAATCCATCACTGATACGCAAGCAGTCAGGTGGTGACAGAGGTCGAGGCTTATTCTTCTCCTCGTCTTTAGGTCAAATCTCAAGACATATTTGATGCCTGGGTGTCAAAGTTGCGTCATCACCGGCTTTATCGGCAGAACGAGATTGTGCGGTCTCCCCGGGATGCCACCATGAGAACATTTCCTCCTTCGGCGGCCATGGATTCCCCCCAGCCCACGCCAGCTGTGGTAAATGAAGTCAAGGTGAGCTCTTTTCTTCCTTATGGCACTATTTGTGCTCTTTCTTTGCTCTAAAATTGGCCAGAATTTCTGATTAAAATAACTTTTGAGTTATTTGAGTAATTATCTGTGTATGTAGACTCATTTACGCTGTGATGCTTGACATAAGCAGACATTTTTAGTCTTGATTAGTGCTTTCTTGTTTGGTCAAACACCAATAATGCTAAAGGCAAAATAGCTTAAAGCTCTTAAAAGCTCAATTTCTTTGACTAATTCTTGTCTGGGACTGTCTGAGAGGTAGCCAGTGGAGTTAACAGTTTTCAAGAAAGGATCCATCGCACAAGCCCCTGTAAAGCAGTATATTGTGGTTTTTACACAGCAAACAGGATGTAAAGTGAATGAATGAACTTCAGGTGATCCTTAACTCTGAACAAGGCTCCTGGTCTCTCTTCTAGTTTATTTTCTAGTTCTCACATATAATATGAAAGTAGTATTGAAAGCAAATAAATAAGAAATGCCTGACTGATGCTCTACACAAAGAAATCAGAACATTTTTCTACCTCAGAAAAAATACATTTTGTTCTCCCTCTCAGAGTCTGCAATTACTTATTCAAGAAGAGCATCACGGTTAGTGAGAGATCTCCTAGTTTTGTCTTTATTGGAAACTGGGATAAGCACCAAAAACATCATCTGTGAGAGAGAGGAAGTAAAGTTCACTGAACATTTGCAGTAATGACAGAAATAATGCTCACACATGTCCGTGTCTTTGTCCATTGCTGTTGTCGTCAACCACACCTGACAAGTCAGCAGTTTTATTTGTGGATGCCATTGTTGTACGAAGTGGGACCTGATAACTTGCTTCGCCTCACCCAGAAGTTTCCCCTGAATAATAGCTAAATAATATCTGTCTAATGTAGTAAAGTTGATGAGACAGGTAACTGAATCTTGCCCATTAAGACAAGAAGGCTTGTTTTTCTTGGCTGTTTCCAGTTAGGCGTTAGCCTCGGTCCCTGCAGGTGTGCTTGAAGTGTGTGTAAATGCGTTGCAGCTTCTCCTGGGAGTGATGCTCCATGCCACACGGAGGCCATTAGAGGTGATCAGTAGGATTTGGATTTCGAGCATCTGGCTGCAGCCTGATGAGCTCTCCCAGAAGAACAGCTTAAATGAGAGACTCTGGTCCTAGAGTCAAAATTAACTACTGCTTCAAAGACTCGGAAGGAAGATAGGCAAGGTGCTGTGCAAATAAGAAGCGTGCAGTTTCTGTTCATAACAGCATATTTTTTTTCCATGTTTTTTCCATTCATATTAGCTGTGAGCTGCTGACAGCGTGCAGTCCTTTACTTTTGGCTGCTGAACAGATTCACCGCAGCTGTCACACACAGGTTGCGTAACCCTAACCCGGCGTCACTGAAAGAGGCAAATCTAGACCAAAACTTTCAACTATGTACAAGCAAGACAGACCTTCTTGCCTTCACTGTCAAAAATCATTGTATATATTGTAACAATCTTCCGATTTGATTTGATTTCAGTGATGCACCAAAGGAAAAAAAAATCTGATTGATGTAATTATATTGGTCCTCATTTCTTCCTCTTTTGTCTGTTGCAGACAAAATTACATTGATCAGAAGAACATTTCATACATTAGCTGGAGCCCTAATCCACAGTATCCTTTCTTTAATGACATAAGTGCTTCTTGTGTAGCTATAGGTATCATCAGTGCCTGATTGACCACTACAATAGTTTCCAAAATGATATCTTAGGCTCTGTTATTGTGTCACCACAGCAGACAACACCGAGCAGCTTGCCATGGCAGCCAGCAGCCCCCAGTAACAGCAGCACCAGCAGCCTGCCTGCATCCTACAGTAACGGACAGAGTAAGGTGGTGGCATGGCTGCAGGAGTCAGAGGAAATGGACAAGTGTGCAGAGGGTAAATGCACACTTTCCCTACGCTTCTAACAAATCAGATTTCACAAAAGGAGTGGATTAAATCAAGCCTTTGGCACGGCAATAAATCCGCGAGAGATGATTTGGTGACCATTTTGTGACACATAACGCTAAATGAGATCGTGAAATTTTATTTTCAGAGCTCGCACGCTGCCAGTCCAACCTGACTGAGCTGAGCCGGTTATTGCAGAGTCTGGAGATTCTACAAAGGACACAGTCAGCGCCCAACTTCACAGATATGCAGGTAAAACAAACACACATAAACACACACACATACAGCAGAGAGCAAGGGGAAGCAATTTAGTGCAATCCTGCATTGTAAACTCAGGCTAGCTGAGGCAGTGACAATGGTGCCACCTCTGCAGTCACCTTCATTACCTGCCGAGATCCAGCGATACTCACAGGACACCTGCTGCTTTTCTGACTGATCAGTATCTGTTAATTTATTGTGTTTGTTTTATATCGTGAGGTTTTTGTTTGGTTATTTTTGGCTGAAATGCATTTTTAATACCACACATTCCTTTTTTTTTTTTGCATGTAACCCATTCGTGTCATTTCACTGATCTATGTCTGTGGTAACTTTCTGGTTTTTTGGTTTGTTTTTTGTGATGTGTTTGTCTTATTAACCACGTTTTTCATGCTCTGATCCACGTGTGCCCAAAAGACCAATTGCGTTGAGTTATCAAAGAAAGAAAAGCGCTTGAACAGAAGATGGAGAACAAAAAGTGTCGGCAAAGATGCAAAATTCCAGCTTCAGGTACCTGTTTTCAGACGTCTACACAAACACACACACACAGATGCATATGTCACTGTGAGAAAATCTCTAAGTCTCTAAGCAAAGCATTATTCAAGTTTTTACTTATAACATAATAAGTGTAAATTGTGGGGTAACTGAGAGATCAGGCTTTGATACGTGCATGTGTAATCAAATTGTTGTCGAGCAAATTTGAAGTGTGGACAAGCTTACGACACAGAAGCCAACAATTTTGTTTCTGCCTCTTCTATTGTTGCTCGTTTTTCTCTTTTTTGTTCTTTAGTCTGCAGCTCCACTTGTTATTGTCGTGCGGCTCGGCCTGATTTTGCTAATATATCTTAATTTTGCACAATATATCAGCTTGTGCAAAACTAAATGTGTGTCCATGTAACTTTAGGCACTTTGTTAAACCAGTCTTAAACTTTTATTAATCCCATTAGTAGTAAAATGTCAATACTGCTCATTGAATGCATTTTTTGTTTCACCATGGCTCCACGCTAATAAGCAATTTCAACAGACCCAGAATATTTTCACTCACGCTAACATCTGCAATCAGGCTATGAAGATGGTTATGAACTCGATAAATCATCTTAAGGTTTATGAATCTAGCTACGAGCATTTTCACATGGCCACAAACATGAACAGTGATACTGCTGATTTTACAAAGGAAGATAAAACTGTGATACTGAAAAATACGAAGACATTAAAGACATAATACAGAGTGAAAGTACCACAGCCTCTGCAGGCAAACCAGTGGTATGTGTGTGGTATAAGTGCTTTGGTGAGTAAGACTGGAAGAGATCTATTATATTAATAAAGTTTAGCCTGTTTGAAGCCAAGAAGGAAAGCGCTGACCGTGTAAGTTAACAACACTATCAGTGCTGTGTCATTAAGGCGGGGGAGAATCTGATGAATTACAATTGTTATTCCATGTAATTTTATGTGAGGCAAAGTGTATGTGAGACAGTCTTAATTTTTAGCCTGGGTGATGAGAAAATGCATAAACAGAATTCAAATGTAGGCCTAACTCTGTGTGTAAATTTGAGATAAGGTCAGAAAATACAATCGGTGTTCTCTTTTAGGATCATAGGCTATATTAATGCTTATAGAAAAATGAAATTGCTGTACGCAGCAAAGTGACATCTTCCGATAAAGATACAGATATGCAGAGGTCAGAAAGCACTTCCAGGAATGCTGGCCCATTTTTCTGAGATTTCACTGGTCTGTGGGAGGTGATTTCATACTTGTTGATCTGTTATCTAGAGCATTACATTCCCCAGCATGGCCTATCCTGGTAAGATGTTGTTCCCAGGGAAACCTGGCCTCTTAGACACCTATAGATTTCATGAATAAAAGATTGTTACTCTGAGAGAAGACTATGGAAGCATTTCCTTCAGTGTCATTTTTAGGAAAGTAATTTTAAAAAGAATCCTCATTGTGGCAGGTTGGCATCTCGTGTCAAACCAGGGACCAAATTCTCAACACAAACGTCCACATGCTAACAGAGGCGAGGATGTGACACAAACTCTGTGCATGAACAGAATGAGACAAACCAGGAAAGTAACACACTAACTAAGCGTCGTGGTGAAAAACACAGTTTACCTGTAGGTTTGTTTAGCCATTTAAAAGAACTCTGCGTCGGTTCGGTGTTAACAGAGCAATAACTTCATTAACTTTTATTATCTGGTGATATGCTAATTAGCTACGTGCTCTTATGCTGTTTAGCCATTTTTAGCTGCTAATGCCTGGTTAAAGCTCTTGTCAGAGGTCCAGTGCTTAAACGCTCTTCAGATAAAGAGTGAACTGGAAATTTATCAGAATAATGTTTGGTCTTGTCAGATTTAGTTCTGTGGTTCTTAGAGATTGTTTTGGCTGCAAGACACAAAAAGAAGAGCACTGTTGTGCCACACGGGTGACTGACAGTCAGCCTCTGTGATTGTCTCTCTCTCCAGGTTCCTCTGTCTGCCAGTATGTCCCCTGTCCGCCTCCACTCATCCAACCCTAACCTGTGTGCCGAGCTGGTGGACTTTCAGCCCCCTGTCTCCCGCTTGACAGACAGTGTAGAGTGTGCCAGCGACTACATTAAACTTCAAGAGGAGTTCTGCATTATTGCCCAGAAAGGTACGAATGTAGCATGTAGGACAAGGTGGACTTTATTCCCATACTGTAGCTGCTGATCATCATTAAATGATCTTCGTGTTTGTGGCTGTAATGTGACAAAATGTGGAACAGTTGAAGGGGGCCGAATACTTTTGCAAGCCACTGTATATGAAGAGAGAGAGACAGACAACGAGAACAGTACTGCACAAGCAAATAAAGCCAAGAAATGTTGTTTATAGCAAGTAAAGGGCTAAGGAAAAGAGACCGGTCTTTATACTGGTTTTAAATTCCTTGCAGGAGAAGGGAAATCTAATTGTTAATGACAAACTGTTCCATAGTTTAGGGCCAGCAACCGAAAAATGCACAATCATGGTTTTAAAGTCAGTGTGTGGGATGGACAGCAGCGCTAGCTCAGCAGATCTGAAAGATATGAAGGGCGAAGTAAGGGGGCAGCACTTTAGTAAAATGATCTGGTTCCAGTCCATGAAGTGGCTTAGAAACCAGTAAACCAGCACATGGTGGATGTTATGTCTCATTCTTGGTACCACTGTGTGACTGATTTCTACACAGAGAGAACAGCTTTAGCCAAGATGAGACAAATAAAAGTCTGCAACTTTTTGGCACGTGGGGTTTTAATTTTAATCTAGCAAATCTGGGAAATTAATGAACCCTCTGATGTCTAAGTTTTCACAGTTGGTGACCTTAAACTTGCCTCTAACTTTTACTTTTATATAATTGCTATCTCAAGAAAATAATAATTCTGACTCACATTTTTCATCATTCATCCATCATTTAGTGTCAGATGTAGTAACTGTACAATGAAACTAAATGTGTGCCTGTGATAAATAATTTCTTTTGTTTGTGTGGATGCTTGTCAAAACGCTCAAAAACTCTTTAATATATCAAATGTGAACTGTGTTGGGTATAGAAAATAATCACACAGTGTTTTCAGAGATGCGATTTTCATTGGCGAATAGCGACAGAGGAGCTGGTGATGCCTTTGAACCGGTGCGCGGGTTTCTAAGTTACTGCTTTTCTTTGATCCTGTCTCTCTGCAGTCCACTCGCTGCTGAAGTCAGCCTTCAACACTGTGGCCATAGAGAAGGAAAAGATCAAACAGATTCTGTCGGATCAGGAGCAGCCAGACCAGTCGGCCCAGATCAACTCTCTCAGGAAGTCTCTGTCACAGGTAATGAGCTCCCTTCAGTAGGAATCAGAGTAACCCATGATACGATCCCAGAGACATGCAAGGAGGAGATATGGCACAGAAAGGACGCTGAATAGAAATCAATGAGAGAATTCTGTAACACGTTGAACTCAGTGATCTGCTTTACAACAGCTGAGTAAAATATGAGCCAGTCATCTTTTTGCACAGCAGCTCCATGAAGCAGCAAACATATATTCATTATTAGTGTTAAAGATGAGGCCAGTATAACCTGGGAGGAAAAAGGTTTTGACATCTTATTTTGGGAAAAAACATTCAGTGTTTTCTCACCAAAAGCTTAGAGACAATAATAAAATGGCTCCTGTGGCAAGATTTTCTTTAAACCCGATGCTGATGTTAATCTAACAATATGATCGTGATGCTGTTATGGAAGAACAGTTCTGTTATTATTAATATGTTGCACAATGTCTGTGTAACCAGATATGAAAAAATACAGCTAAAAGGCAAAATGCAGGATTAATCTAGTGTTTGCTGCACTGCAGTGACAGTGTCTATAAGTACTATCATCATTATGTAGTTTTAATAATGTGTTATTAAAGCTCCCTCTAGTTTGGTCTCACCTGCTTTCGGCCATCTTGACAGAGTTTTTCTCTACGGCGACTTAGCTTTACACGATTAGCGCCACTGTGAGAAGTCAGGAAGTCATAAATCTGGCAGCTGAAACTGGCTGGAGACCATTTAGAGCACCTGCATGTTTTAATGAAAGCCTCAGTATTTGCCACCAGTCTATCTACAACGTATCACCAGAGGAAGCTGGAGGACATGTTGCCGATATAATCTTTGGTGGTGATGTCTCTCTTCTCTTTCTATTTAGTCTTAGCCAATCTTATATTTTGAACTGTTTTCGTGCTACAAATGCAAACTGTGACGCTGTATCAACATCACAGTTAAAAAGAAAAAATATGTGTGGAGATGAGAGCCCAGGCAAGTGAGCCGTGAAAGTCCAATCATCTTTTCCCACATTAATTGGTGAGCGGGAGAAATGTGCAGTGCAGTTCATTAACTCTTCTCCTCGGGGCTGTCTCTCTACCACCGCGATTTAATTGGACTGTTCCTCTGCTAACAGTTGACATCATTTCAGTGAAATGTTTCACTCGCTGCTTTATCTCTGTTTGGTTCCTAATTGGATTCTCGTGTGACACGCTTGTCGCAGGATGGAGGTCAGGTTTGGTGGCAGAGCTCTGTGGGAGGTTGATAATCAGGAGTTGTGGTTACTATAGTTACAGCTGCTGATGTCAGCTACTGTAATCCCCGCAGGATATAAGTGAGTGTTATTGCCATTTTAGTTTTATGTATTTAATATTTCCTTTGGCATACAGTAGGTACGTTTATACCTAAACCTACATTTTCTATTTCTTTTTTTATAGTTTTGATCAAACATCTGCAGAAAAAAAAACAGCATTGCATTAACTTAATTACATTTTTGGCCACCTGATGAACGAGAGTCTAATACTTCCTCTCTTTTTGTCCTCACAAGGCTTTGAGGCTATTGTGTGGCTCTTAATCAGCTAAATACTTCACTCTGTCCACCAGCTAGTCGCTGTGACTCCTCTCCTCTTCTGCTGCTTCACAGTGGATTTATCACAACTATAAACTGCCCTCTTCAGATGTAAAAATCTCTAAATATAGTCATGAGAACAAATAAGAGAACAAGACAAACTGACAAAATTTGGACCTCGGGAGTTAATACTGGCCTGCCCTTCATGTATGAGTATGTGAATAATGAATTAAAGCTGTGGTGAGTGAACCATCACTGGACACTGGTCATGACCAGGTAAAGTAAACAAAACACACTACCTGGCCACTTTGGTGCAGCTTAACTTAACACAAATCTAACCAACCACCATGGCAGTAGACATCATTGGGATTACCTGCTGAAGTTCAAACTGAGCATTCGAATAGGGAAGAAAGATGATTTTGTGACTATGAACATGGCATGGTTGTTGGAATTTTCAGAAACTGACGATCTACTGGGATTTTCCCAAATAATCATCTTTAGTGTTTACAGAGTATGGTCCAAAAAACAGAAAATACCCATTGAGTTCATTAGGTGAAAATTCCTTGTGAGTCAGACAGATACATCAAACTTGTAAGAAGATGGACTGGAGCAGCAGGAGAGGCTTCATTTCACAGGTGGCTCATCAAAATCGGACAACAGAGTGCACTCAAATGGCCTCCACAGTGACCGAATGTCAGTCCAATAGAGCACCTTTGTGTAGTGAAAACGGTTTATTCTCATCATGGATGTACAAGCTCTTGATATGGACTACAATCTCTGAGGCATATTTTTAGTACGTGGTTTTATCAGTGCCATGAAGAATTAAGGTAGTTCCAAATGCCCACTGGTTTCAAATCTAGCACTAGCAAAGTGTGTCTAACAAAGTGTCAAGTGATTGTAGAGCTGAATATTGCTGCAAAGTTGTTAAGAACAGAACATTCACCTGAGATACTGGGATGCAAATCCCAGTCAAAACCTATCATTGACATAGTTTTACCCCTTTGAAGCATGCATATGCTCTCGGTCACAGCAAATGCCTTTTATAGATATTCTAACTTTAAAGAAAACTTTTAAAAAAAAACTTGTGACTTATTTAAGTATTTAAATAAAATCTGTGGCAAAGCAAGAAAATAATCAGTCAAATTGTTCTTTTTTTTTTTTTTACAGAAAAAGCAGGATGCAAATAATTGTTTTCTTTATGAAGGACTGAGCCAATTCTTTTTTATCTTTTTTTACTTCAAAGTTTCGTGTGAGATTTTAATGACAGAAAGCATTTTTTATTCTTCAGGCCCTGTCGCAAAATGCAGAACTTCGAACTCGACTCAACCGCATCCACTCTGAGTCTGTCCTGACTGAGCAAGTTGTGAGTGTGAACATCATCTCCACACCTGATGAGGTAGCTCACTGTCTATCACTGACAAATCTCATTGCTTACCCTGATATTGATAAAGCTACAGCTTCGGAGGCTCGCCAGGTAGTCGATGTATTTGCTTCCTGCATTTGTCAGTTGGATTATTGATTCTCGCTCCTATAGACTGATGGCCTTTCCAGTACAGCCTGGCAGGTGAGCTTCAGGAATCATTATTCTATGCAGGACTTGACATCAAGGTTAATGGAAAAACTGACTAATTAGAAACGGATGGGAGGTTGCCTTTTGGCAAAGAGACACATGCTGCAATATGAGCACTGTGTTGTCTTCTGGTTCTGTTTGTCTTCGTTCAGGTCAGTTTTGGTTCTTCAACCTGTCATCATAGCAAGAAATAGTGAACGTCTCCTGCATTTGCTTGTGTTTGCCTGCAGGCCGGGGAACAGATGGGGATCCCTCTGACTCAGCAGGCCTCTAATGAGAGCCGACTCTCCATGTCAGAATCTGTCTCTGAGTTTTTTGATGCCCAGGAAGTCCTTCTGTCAGCCAGCTCGTCAGAGAACGAGGTACAGCGGGGCGGATGAAGAAGCGGAGTGGATGTGGTGATAGATGTGGATTTAGTGAGGTTAAACTATACTTCTGCTGTAAAGCTAGTGAAAAACATCAGCGTGATGCCTGTGTGTGTGTGGAGACAGATTTAGTCAGTAATTAATGCAAAAGTCACGAAGAGCAGAGATGGAGTGTAAAAGAAACGTAAACACAGGAGGGCTCCTTCGCATCTGCCCGAGGCCTAATCCCCGAGTCATGCCTGAGAATCAAAATGATCCTCTTCCACTTGATGCTTTGTTAAAAAGCATCAAGTGGAAGAGGATGTTTGGTCCATCACTTCACCATCCATTTCTGCCTCCTTCCCTTTTTAACGGCTGTGAACATTCTGCTCCAAATATACTGCGTATGGTCCCTGAAGACCCATCAAGCAATGTAACTCCCCAGGCATGCATTGAGCCATGCTGAAGGATTACTGAGCGTGGAAATTCATCATCCCCCTGGCCTGTAGCTCTAACGGCAAGCCTTTTCTCTCTTTTTTTTGTCACATAAACTGAAAAAGCAACTTTCACCCAAAGTGGCTACAACATGGCCCTTTCAAATGTGACCTTATTTTGTTTGCTATATATAAAGTATGAATACTGCAGTGTCTTGACTCATGATTACTGCAGTGGGACAGATAGGCGGCATGCTGCTGCAGTTTGTTAGCCAATGGCAAACTGCAGTGCACACGTGCATGTGAGTGTGAGGTTGTTCTGATCCGTTTGTGTTGTACTACTGCACTGCCTCACTCCCCTGTGTACCTGTTCCTCTCACAGGGTTCAGACGATGAGTCATATGTCAGTGATGTGAGCGATAACATTTCCGAGGACAACGCCAGCGTGACTGATAACGTCTCCAGACAAAGTAGGTCCAATTCTGCGCCGTCACGAGCAACCGTTATTTGTACCAGAACAAAAGGGGAAATTAATAAAGCAGGGGGAGATCCCACTCAGTCCGTCAGCCGTGCTGCTTCTACAATAACGTCACATTCCCACACAAAGACACACACTTTGCAAATTCATTTATCAGTACTGCAAAGGCAGTTGACTTTGCTATGTTGCCAAGGGCAACAGAAAGGGGAAAAGAAACTACTCAGGCTCCCTCTAGTCTGAAAGTTTTGGAAATGAGCTAGAATTGGTGTTATTTTCTCATGGTGAGTAGTTATCTTCCAGTAAAGCGTCCACTGTCACGGGCGTTTCAGGATTAGCAAAGGTAGATGTCACAGTGGAGATTTATTTATAATCTACGTTATCTAGGTCACAGAGGAGCGTGACATCATCTGCAGGGTTACAAATTTAGTGTAAGAGCTTATGACACTACCTGAACACACTGTATCAGCATATATATATGTAAATCGAGGAAGGAATCCAATTATGTGACCACTACTCTTTTAAACTTCTTTAAAATCAACAAACATACATACAGAGATTTCTTTATTCATCGCAGGAAAAAATATTGCTTAAAAGCTAAATTAAAGATGACCTATTGTGCTAATTTATGACCCCATATTTTTAATGTTGGACACAGCTACTTTGCATGATTCACAGCGAAGAGTAAACCTTGTTTACCTTACGCTGGGTCAAGTTCACAAGTATCTATATCAAACCGTTTTAGTCAACTTTCTTCTGATTGGTTGCCCCTCATAAATCGGTGGTTTTTAGCAGGCAGGTGGGTTTGTGTTCTCGCAGCCAGAGCTATGTGCCTGAGACGATCGCATCTTTGACATTACCCGGATCCAAAAGAGGAAAAAACAGCTTGAAACCAAATGTTTATAAGAATCTTAACCCTGAGCTTTTGGCTCACAAGGATTACTTGTACATTCACTGACAACATTGTTTGCTCAATCAGTGTCTATCACTGTAACAGCAGTGATAGACACCACCACAACTACTGGTGAAGTCGTTTCAGTGTATTTGATGTTGCAGCTAAACCTGCACTAATACCATGCCATATCCTCACTACTTAAATTACAAAGTCGGCATATATTAAACAAACTAAGAAAAAATAAGAAAAAGTTTTTTCTTAGAATATAAAAAAAAAACAACCCATCCTGCTGCATTTTACAGACTTGCAACACGACCAAAAAATGCTTCTTTTTTTTAATACTTAATTAGGCGTTTCTAGGACTAGCATAGCCTGTTGCACCAGATGGATGTTGTAATAATGATTCCTTCTTTTCATTATTTATCTTTTTTTCAGTGGCCAACGGAGACTTTGCTGGCAGCGCCTTTCGTAATGGGCGGCGCAGCTGCTTGTCGGCACCCTGTCCTGACACCAGCAACATCAACCTCTGGAACATCTTGCGAAACAACATCGGCAAAGACCTGTCCAAAGTGTCCATGCCCGTGGAGCTCAACGAGCCCCTCAACACCCTGCAGCGCATGTGTGAAGAGCTGGAGTACAGCGAGCTGCTGGATAAGGCTGCTGAGACCGAGGATCCCTTTGAGCGCATGGTAAAGAAGTCGCCGGAGCTTATGAAATGAACTGTTAATCAGTTTCCAGTGTGGTGATTCATTAATTCATTAATGTGTGATGTCACACTGCAAGCCACAAGCTAACATATATGCCCGTGATGTGCTGCCTCCTGTCCTTTGAATAACATTTGAATGACAGATTCTGTTGTTTAGCTTATTCGTGACAAAGCCTGTTATGAGGAGCCTGTAAATCCACTCTGTGTTTATGCTCTTATGACTCTCGTTCAGGTTCTCGTCGCTGCTTTTGCTGTCTCAGGCTACTCATCCACTTACTACAGAGCAGGTAGCAAGCCATTCAACCCGCTACTCGGAGAGACTTACGAATGTATTCGGGAAGACAAGGGCTTCTGTTTTTTCTCTGAGCAGGTAAGCACCTGCTCACACAGTTCAAAATGAGTCAATTTTAAGCAATAAGAAGAAATTTATAGAGTAGCTCATTTTTTCCTGAGGAGGTCTCATTATGTTGGAGAGGTCTAAAAAGCTCGGTGGAGCTTTCCTTGGAGTGCTTCGGTTTAACCGCAACGTCTGTGCCTTTGTTTTTGTGTGTGGCCGCCTCAAGGACTCGGTTTTATCTAATTTGCAAGAAAGCCCAGTGCTTCACTGTGCTCTTATCTGGAAGAAGACGAAACATAGAAGGAGATATTAAAAAACGAAATCAGGTTGCGTTTCTATACCTGCTGTCACGTGTTTGCTCCAGAGGTTAGATTAGCTGAAAACTGAAGCAGTGTTGCAAAGTGCTTCTAAGAAACACAGAATAAAAGAAATGGAAGGAAATTATTTTAAAGAATGTTTATATATATGAATTAAAATAAGACTCAAGTGCAACATCAAAATGGCTTGTGATAAATATGAGGCAAGCTGGACTCCAGGAAGCTGCTCTCCGAACAGCGACCGTCTTTTGTCTTTAAGCGTGCGATGGGAACAGTAAACAGTTTTTGCCCAAGGATCTGAGGCTGTGCACTGGTTTGCATACAGGAACAGCAGTTTAAGCATATATTCTGGGGCCAGGACACGAAGGGCTTTAACAGTGATAGGTAAAATCTTAAAATCAGTTCTAAAAGAAATGGTCATCCAGTGTAGTCATTAAGACTGGTGTAATATAACCAGTTTTCTTGCTTCTTGATACCGATTACAATCCATTACAATAATCAAACTGAAATTAAGCATAAATCATAATTTTGTTGTTGACTGAACTACTTTAATAATGACGGAAAATCAGTGGGTTACACTTCAGTTCAACGTATTTCAACACTGGGACAGCTGGGATAACCTCCCAGCTGTCCCAGTGTTGAAAGGTGTGAGACTGAGCAGGTTGCCCATCCAACACAGGAATAACACAACACTGTAGCATTTCTGCGTGTGCCTGCATGGGTTCTGTCCAGATAGTCTGGCCTCTTTCCCACAGTCCAAACACATGTGTGTCTGGGCTCTCAAACATTACACTGGAAGATCTTTCCTCAAAGTCTCAGAGTTAATTCTGTAAATACAAGGGTTCATCACCAACCTGACACAGAAAGATATAAGCTGTTGGGCTTCCTGCAAGATCAGGGAGTTTCATGCTTAGTCTTTTGATTTCCCTGGGGAAAATATTCCCAGACACCAGGCGTAAGTAATTCCAGTGTCTACCAGGAGAGTGCAAGTTCAGCATTCAGAATAAATTTACAGTGAAAAAAAATCACAATTTCTGTGAACCAAAACTGTCAAACGAATATTATAGACAAAATTAAAATCGTCACAATAAATGTGTTATTAAAAGTAGAGGCTGTATATGGTGTGCTATCTAAACGACAGCTGTCAGACTCTTTTTATTTGATCTTTTCTCGAAGGTGAGCCACCACCCTCCTGTCTCCGCCTGCCACTGTGAGTCTAAGAACTTCACCTTCTGGCAAGGTAGGTTACCTGTCTAATTAGTTAGGGATTTTCCTCACAGGAGATATGGCTTAGTGTAGATCAGCCAGCAGGACTCAATTAGCCTTTTTAATAACCAGCGGAAATTGTACAGAGTAAACATAAATGTTATTTGGTATGATTTTAGACAAAATGTTAAAAAAAATCATTTTAAAAATTATTTTAATGGGATATTTTTGGTGTTTTTCTTTCCAGATGTGAGATGGAAAAACAAGTTCTGGGGAAAATCAATGGAAATTTTACCAATCGGGAGTGTAAATCTCATGATACCCAGGTAACCTTCACCCAGATGGTGTGCATGGTAACTGAACATGAAGGCGCAGAGTTTGGTTGGTTTTAATGCTTCATGTCGCTGGGATTATGTTAATCGCCAGGTTTCTGCTTTTAATTGCCTTCATGGAAATATCGAGATTTTAATGATGACTGAGAAATGCAGGCTTGTGTTAAATCAACAGAAATTAACAACAAAAACTTTATTAGTTCTGCCAAAGCTGTTAAAAACACATAAGAGCCCTAGAAAAATCCAGCATCCCCGGAGTTAATCATTTAAGATTTAAAGCCAGATTTCTTTTGATTGGCTTGATTGGATTTGGTCACAAGGATTTACTGTATGGATCAACCCACAAATAATAACCTCTTGGGGTATTAAAGTGACAACCTCACAGAAGTCGAAAAGCACTGACCTTACATAGAAAATGAACATCATCATTATTAAAGTATCACCTACTTTAATAATCTAGCCTTTTTACACCTGCAGTACCTGAAGCTGTTTTCATTGTGGCTTTCTAGGTTTGGTGATCAATACGAATGGAATAAAGTTACCACCTGTGTACACAACATCCTCAGTGGACGGCGGTGGATTGAACACTACGGGGAGATTACCATCAGAAACATAAAGAGCAGTGCTTGCCTCTGCAAACTTACCTTTGTCAAGGTGAAAAATAATTGAGATGATTTGGGTAGCTTCTTGCTTCTTTGTTATCTTCTCCTCAACTAGTTGTATGGCAATGGCTGCCTCTTCCTGAATGAGAAGTCTCTTCTTGTTAAAAAGGAGTTCTTCCTCCTCACAATTGCCAGATGTTCATAATGAACCGTTTGGGGTTTCCCTCTAATACTCTAGGCTGGTTTAGTTTTATATATAACTTGAAAAAGCTAACAGTGAAGTTTGTTTTTTAGGGAAACTACTGGAGTTCAAATGTGAATGAAGTTCAAGGATTTGTGATGGATCAGGAAGGAAAAGTGATCCACAGGCTTTTTGGAAAATGGCACGAGGGTGTTTATTGTGGTGTCCCACCTTCTGCTAAATGCATCTGGAGGCCAGGTAAGAATCAGTTCTCGCTCACTCTCACAGCGGGACTTCACTCAGGACTAGCTGTACAAAGCTTTAAAGCTAAAAGGGGACTTTGTTGGCTTTCCTCCCCCAGGCTCCATGCCCACAGACTATGAGCTTTACTACGGCTTCACCAGGTTTGCCATTGAACTAAATGAGCTTTGTCCTGAGTTAAAAGATGCCTTGCCGCGGACGGATGCCAGATTCAGACCTGATCAAAGGTACAACATCACATCTGCACCTGGCACTACGAGCTGCTAACGCTGCATATTTTTGCAGCAACTGAGGAAAAAAAGTGTGACTGATTTCTTCCGGTCTGGCTGCAATTTCATTGAAGTCAGTCTGCTGGTAGTAGTTTTTCTCATCATGTTTACAAATTCTCATCCTTTCATTTAGGTATCTGGAAGAAGGTAACTTGGAAATGGCGTCATCAGAGAAGCAGCGTATTGAGGACATGCAGAGGGTCAGGAGGAAGTGGAACGAGGAGAACAACATCAAACACGAGCCACGCTTCTTTAAGTAAGAATGCACAAAGCAGCAGCCAGATGTGCATTATTCACCTTGTAGAATGCATCACTTTGTTTTTTTATTTCGTTTCATGTTCAGTTTTGTCTTTCATTGGCTTTGATTGGCTCCATTCAGAAATGAGGAAAATATCTGGACTGATTAAGTACATTAGAATGAAAAAGATCTCATATTTTGGAAGAATACGGGTAAAAAGAGAAGAATCTGCTATGAGGCTGATTTGATTGGGGAGCTCTTGCTCACTAGCAAGACCTTGTCTTATTCTCCTGAGGTAGCTGATCAAAACATTAAGCCAGACACATCACATTATTAGGCAGTAATTGCTGACATCAGAAGTGGAGAGAAGCCGTGTTACACAAGATGAGAAAGAACCGGAGTGTAGATAACCACGTAGTTATAGGCAGTCTACAAATACTTGTCTTTGTCTGTGTTGTGTTGTAATCACATGGCATTGTGTTGCCATGCGATTACATGTGAGAACATTTTGTAACCAAGTGCAATAGAACAATCAAATGCTGTACAGAAGCATTCATTTGCTTCTCTATTGCAATAATTTGATCAATATTTATTGCTTTTTAAGAGAGGATGTGACTGCGGCTGCGTCAGCATTTTTCCATTTAGTTTTAAGTCCCATTTTTAGGATGTTTAGCAGCTCAACGTTTGCACGGAAAACTCAACATTAACATTATTCACATTCTTTGCAAATAATCAAATGAAGCACAATTTGGTGTCAGTAGGGAGATTTATAGATGAACATGAAAATCTGGGTTAAAATGCATGGTTTTAAAAAATTATGTATGTTTATTATTATGTATTATCATTCTTATTTTAACTGGTATTTTATTATAAAATGGGTTGTACAACTACAAAAATGTGAACACGACAACACTTAAATTCAAATTAATCTGGTCTATAAATCTCTTGGTGAACAGATACACTTCCTCAGAGATTTTCGTCCATATTGATATGATAGTTCCAATTTCACTGCATCCCAAAGGTGCTCTGTTGGAATGAGGTCTGGTGGCTGTGGAGCCCATTTACAGTGAACTCGCTGTCGAGTTCAGAAAACCAGTTTGAGATGATTTGAGCTTTGTGACATCGTGTGTTATCCTGCTGCAAACAACCATCAAAAGATGGGTACACTGTGGTCATAAAGGGATGGACATGATAAGCAACAATACTCAGGTAGGTTGTAGTTTTTCCATGATGTTCAGCTGGTTCTAAGGGGGCCCAAAGTTTATCGGGAAAATATCCCCCACAATATTACACCACCAGCCTGAACTACGTATGCAAGGCAGGATAGATCCATGCTTTCATGTGGTTTATGGCAGATTTTGACCCTGCTATCTGAATGTCACAGCAGAAATCGAGACAAATTACATTTTCAGTGTTCTGATTGTACAGATGTATACTTTTGGTGAGCTCTTAGCTGACAGCTGTAGCACCTTCTGTGGTCTTCTTAACATGAACAATACAAAAACATGGATCCATCCTCCTTTGTATCAGCATTTCAGGCTGGTGGTGGTGTAATGGTGTGGGGGATATTTTCCGTATAAATGTTTGACCCTTTGATACCAACTCAGTATTGTTTAAAGACTACCTGATATTGTTGCTTAACATGTGTATAACTTTATATCCACAGTGTACTCATCTTCTGACTGGTTTTCTGAACTTGACAATGAGTTCACTGAACTCAAATAGCCACAGTCACCACATCTCAATCCAGAAGAGCACCTTTAGGATGTGGTGGAAATTCTTAGGTGGAGATTGTCAACATGGATGTTGCAACTGTGCAATGCTGTCGTGTCAATATGAACCAAAATCTTGAGGAATGTTTTCAGCACCGTGTTGAATCTGTGCTATGAAGACTTCAGACAGTTCTGAACTCAAAGGAGGATCCAACCCAGTATTAGAGGGTGGTGTATCTAAAGTGTCTGCTGAGCGTATGTAGGGAATAGTGTATTTCTCCCCATTGCCTTTAGGTTTACAACTTCCACTTTTGTCTTTGTAATTCCAGGAAAGTGGTTGATGCCAATCACAGGGAGAGATGGGTCTCCAACAACATGTACTGGGAGCTCCGCAAAAACCCCGGCTTCATTAACATGGAATCTACAGTGACTCTGTGGTAGCACATGGATCTGTGTTTCCATCATCACAGACGAGGAGGCTGGTACCTACGCACAATAAGGTGTTAAGAGAAACACGACGATGATGAAACATCTTTGAGCATGGATACGAATGACTGCTGAGCTGAGGGAAGGCCCGACGCCCAGCGACCCTGTGGAGGGTCACCCATCCATGGAAACATACCGTAGGATCACCTTCATTGTGCTTGTCGAAGCTGGGTCTCACCGCGCCTATGTAGATGTTTCCTCAGCTCTGTTGACTTCCCAGTATGTCCTTGCCTTAAAAAGACACCTGTACAAGTCACACGATTAGGCGCCTTTAAGTTGAAGCCATTTAATTTCCAACAGCAGTTTGGGTAGACTAGTCTATGAAGTAGACATTTTGATTACCTACAGATTACCTATAATAACATTGCATGTGTAGAGAGCAGCTTTCACTGGTACAAAGCCGTATTTACTATATCATCAGTTATTGTAGAAAAAAAATAGGTATTTTTATAAAAAATATCTCGGACTCAGAATTTAGTGAAAGAGAATTATGTGAATTGGCAGATTTTATTTATTTTTGCCTTTTAATACTGTCGACTCTGTCGGATGGCAGCAATCTCTCCCGGGAAACAACTCATTTGAAATTAATCTTGACCGCTGTGGAGGAAGTACGGGGCTCTACAAACGCCGTTTTAATGAGTAACTGAGCTGAACATGTGCTGGGAGGTGAGGTGTGATTTAAACGCGAGGCGTTTCGGTCCTGTGGACTGTCAACACTGATCTGTCGTGACACAGTGGAAACGGAAGGACGATCTTCACCTCAGCAGCCCCAGTGTCTAATAATAACCATTGTTACACGAAACCAACTCGTCTGAATCACACAGTTACATAAATGCATACATAACTCTCTCCACTCTGTTCCCGAAAGTGAGGGTTTCATTCAAATAATGGGCGCTTACACGTCCGAGTCACGAGTATAAGAAAAGATTTGTACAGGTTGCAGCGTTCTCTCACATCCTTGGGATTTTTGTAGTACTTCATTTAATAACGAAACGTGAATAGCAGAGTCACATATTTCCATAAAACAGCCGCAGCTTGAAGATGTAATTATTTTGAATTAATAAAAGAGTAATTTTTCATCAGAGTCTCGTTACAGTTTACAAAAACCCAAAGAGATGTTTTTTTAAATCATCTTTATTCTGATTAACAACCAAAAAGAATTATTTACAAAGATATAGAGCAAAAAAAAGGACTAACTGTATTCATTTATAAATCTGTTACCAGCAGATATTTGGTATTTTTCTTGATATATTACTCAAACCATGGATAATTTATCTTATCATTAATTGTTTAAGGAATGATTTCATCTCGCCGTGACTCAATCACCAAACCGCATGCAGTCGTAGTTCATTATGAAACACCAGAGACACCTACAGGTCGTCCTGTAAAAATGAAAGAAGCCAGCTTTTCAGATGGATACTGTAAAAACATTAAAACGTCTCAATGTGTCTGATTCCCCAGAGAATTTACTGCTATGCTGTGGGCTTCTTCAAAGCACCAGGTTGAAGTTTAGCTTTAAAATCTTGCCTAGTCTCCTCTTTTTTTGTTTTACAGCTAAAGAAAAAAAATAAAGGGGGCGCCTTTAAAATCAACCCAAACACACGCGAATAGTTGTTAAAGCTGAATCTCTTTGTTCACAGCTGCAGGGCGAGGAGGGGAAAGGTGAATATAAATATGTAGAGCAAAAACTGTTTAAGGCAAATCCATCATGTGTGCACTGATCACACCGTAGATTAACAAACCAAAAAGTTAGAACTGCTTTGCATCCATGTAGTTTAAAAGATAAAAAAACAACAAGATACGCGTGGATATAGTTTTATTTTTCCCTGATCACGAACTTAATGCTACAACTCAGCAGCGTCTGTTTCACTTGCTGTGCCTTAATGCATTTATCAATGCCTCACAAACACAACAGATGAGAATACCCGAGCCAAGAAGAAGGTATGCCATTCACAAGTCAAACTCCGCACATTCTCCATAGTCCGCCTGCCTACAGATGATTAAGTACACTGAGCATTTAGCCAAGGACGGAATACATTAAGGGAAATTTCTTTGACATTAGAGGAGAAGAAACGTTTTAACTGTATAACGCTTGCAGTGTCTAAAGATGTTCTGCACTGCTCTGCTACCCCAACATGTAACTGATTCATTTTTGGTGATCACAATAAATGCAGCACATTTAGGGGGAAAATAAGGGGAAAAAAAGTGGGGGCACTACTGCAGCAGCTGATTTCTTTTCCCTCCTACATCAGTAGCTGTGGAGGTAGGGCCAGTGCTTTGTGTAGTGTTTGGTATCATAGAGTCAGAATGTAGTGGAGAAAAAAAAGAGAAAATCCTCCAGCTTTCTTCATCCATTTTCTACCTGCATGTCTAGAGCTTGCCAATGAATGTTGCAGATGCCTTATAAAAAAAAAAGGTTTATGGTTTCTGAATTGGACACTTTTTTTTTGTCGACTGACATGTATCATGAAGCACTATGTCAGCTCAGTTTGGATCAAATCTATTTCCTGATGGGTACCTTCTAAAGTGCAATTTTAACAAAGTACATATCTTTCCATGAACACTGTACACTGCTGCTACATAGTGCTTGTTCTAATAAAACTGCAAAACTCAAGGGATGAAGTTCTGTGGTTTGTGTTTTTTAAAAAGGTAAGTGTTCTTGTACTCTGATATTTATGTTTATTAGGGGGAAACTCTTCCTTCACATTTTCATAAGCTGTCCAATGGTCCGATTCTGGCTCCCAGGCCTTATGTTTGACACCCCTGGTTTAGATCTTATACCACAGATTCGAACATATTGTTTTCTTTAATAACAGAAATTGGAGCTCCCACAGCACACCTTGGTAAGCATAGAAACACATATGACGCAATAGTGATATCCACTATTTTTTAAGGCTAGTATCTATGTTTTAAGTTGCTGAAAAAACACACACACACAAGCAACAGAGAACCCAAGGACAAGGACTTCTTTGCTAGGTGCTCCTGTTAATCTGCACAGCAACACAAATATCAAATCATCCAATCGCACAGCAGTGACTTAGTACATTTAGACATATAGACATGATCAAGTTGACCTGCTGAGGTTCAACCAGAGCAACAGAATGTCGAGGAAGGGTGATTTAAGTGACTTTGAATATGTATGACAGGCTGGTCTGGCAACTTCAGAAAGTGCTGATCTATTGGGATTTACCCAAATGACAGAGAATGGTTTGAAAGATGAAAATGTCCAGTGACTGTCTTGTTGCCAGACGAGAGAGAGACCAGATTACTTCAAGCTGACAGGAAAGCAACAGTAACTTAAATAACAACAGCCAATGTATGCAGGGGAGCATCTCTGAACACACAACACATCAAAGGCTGCATCAGCAGAAGACCACACCTTGTAGGACTCCTGACAGGATCTTGAGACTGCAATTCACATGTGTAACCAGAGTTCAATGATGGAAGATTAAAAAGCTGCCACTTGGTCTGATGGGTTTCAATTTCTGGTGCAACATTCAGATAGTAGGGTCAGAATTTCACAGAAATAACACAGATACACGGCTTCATTTTATCTTGCATCACAGGTTTAGGGTGGTGGTGGTGTAATGATGTGTGAGATACTTTCTTGGCACACTTTGGACACCTTAGTATCAGCTGAGCATTTTTAAAATGCCACAGCCTACCTGAGTATTTTTGCCAACCACGTACATCCCTGTATGACCCATAATGCACCCATCTTCTGATGGTTGCTTGCAGCAGGATGTGTCATGACAATTATTTTACTGTATTTACAGTAGACGACAATCTAATAGAGCATCTTTGGGATGTGGTCCAACAGAAGATTCACATCCTGGATGTGTGTCCAACAAATCTGCAGGGCCTGTGAGATGCTGTCATGTAACTATAAAACAAAATCTGTGAGGCACCTTGTTGAGTCTATGAAATGAAGAATTAGGATGTTTGTGAAGACAAAAGGGGTTCCAAGTGAGTGCAAATATCACTCTTTAGAGTAAAAAAAAAATCAAATAAATAAATTACTGTATTTGACTTTTCTTTGGGCCACTTTTTTGTTATAAAACAACACAAATTAAGTAGAAAGCACCCATTAATTCACTTTGATGTAATTAGCTTTGTACCAATACTTAACAATGGGCTGGCTGACGAATGAATGGCTGTCCAGCGGTCATCTCCCACGGGACGCATTTCAATCAATAACACAGCAGCCAGCTCCTGAAGGCGCCACAGCAATTTATTCTCTCGGTAGGCTCTATTGCACGGCCATTAACACACACCAACACTCATTAACATTTATTTAATGTTATTTCATTTATTTACTGGATCTGAACACTTGTTGTTGCTGCCATTTTTCTCTACCAACAGTAAGTTCGTACAGCAGAGAACACCAGTCAGTAAATCTATTAAATATAGAGCAGGTTTTACTTCTATAGCTATACAGAGGCACACTACAACAGACCAGCAATCATCTTTTCTATTCCAAGTCAAACTGATAAAGAGTGATGGATGAGTGGAAGTAGGACAAAATAAATACTAATAAGAAATAAAAACATGGCCTGTCTTTCTGTCCATATGTCACAGTGGACAAAATGTATGGAAAAACTAGACATTCAAACCACTGACTGCACTGACACTGTGTGTAAAAAGATACAAAGAAAATAGTTTGTAATATTCTTCCACTTTTCATCACATACTTTGGGACATTTAAAATAAAAACATAAAAACAACCACACTTCCGCTCGATTCTTTTACAGTTTGCTCGCGAGTATAAATAGAGGTGAAAAATAAAGCTGATGTTTTTTCGGGTTACTGCGCAGTTGAGTCTACTTTGCCATGTGCATGATTACAAAAATATACCCGGGCAATCGCAGACTGGGCATCAGCTGATGTATGTGACACTGTGGGTGCAGCGACTGCTGGCAGCGCCGTTGTTTATTTGATGGAGACCTTGATGTACTGTAGTGCGCTGTGGGCTGCGTCGTTGTGGGCGTTGCTACAGGAAATGCCTGTGCCGTGGCACACGGTGACAGGGGTGGTGGACAGCTCTGCCAGGCACTGATACTGCCCATTCACTGTGAGCTCATCTGCAAAACAGTTGAATAGTTAACATCTTGCAACACATATTTTACAGCCACAAGCTGTGGATAATGGTTTCCATTATACCACAGAATTTAATGTAACTCTTCCCCCTTTGGACTCCTACTGGGAGTAACCCTTGTTTCTCTTTGTCTGAACGTAGGAACTCTACTTGAGCACTAAAAGCACTACAACAGGCCTGGTTCACCCATTCACACACATTTATACAAGCACTTTTTTCACATCTTAGTGCATTCTAACATATACATGCTAACAAATGCATTGGAGAGCAACCTGGGCTTCAGTACCTTGCTAAAGCATACTTTGGCATGCAGGCTGGATCGAACTACCAACCTTCAGATTACTAGATGACCTGTTTTATGACTCTACGGGCATTTTACCAGGTAGGTTCTGTCAAAATTAGCAATCTTGGTAGACACAGAGGATGTGTGAACTATTTTTGGCCTTTAGTTTACTTTCTTGTTCTCTATGCTCCTATTTCCTCTTCTCTTTCCCCCTCACCCCCCACCCTGTCATGACAGATAGCAGCCACTCCCTGAGCATGCTTCTGCAGGACGTCTCTTCCTGTTAAAAGGGAGTTCTTCCTCAGCACTGTCGCCAAATGTTTCCTCACAGGAGACTGATAATTCATTCATTACTGTTTGAAAATACAACCCAGTGTAAGGTTCATATATTAAATTATATGATGATAATAATAATTAATGATAATATTCATCATGATTATTGTTGTTATTATTTTAAAATTGTTTTACTAAAAAATGAAACAAAAAAAAAAAACACAGTAAAGCACTTTAAAAAAAATAAGATGCCAGATTACAGTTATTTAATCGCAATTGTGAACAGGTAAAAACTAGCAAAAACTAAAAATTAAAACAAATCATCTTACGTGGACTTAAATGTCCTTTGTTCCCCTTTTGTTAAAACAGAGAAAAATCCACGACAGACAAATACGGAAAAGGAAATGGTTGCCTTATATTTATATAGTGTACAAATTCAAAAAGAAATTTCTCTTAAAAATTTAGATTTGCAAATGTGAACAAATCAACTTGTTAGAGATATTCATCTCCACTTGAAAAAAACAACCCCACAAAACAAGAAAACTGCACCAAACACCACAATAATAAACAGCATGTCCAAATTAATACGTCTTCTCATCAGATATTGATGCTTCTTTCCTATGTGACCAAAAATAGGAGACAGATGTTTTTTTTAACTAGTTAAGCACAAAAATAAAAAATCAAATGTTTCTATGTTTGAGTCACAGTAACTTTGACAGTAACATCTGCAGTAATATTCACATCTCTAATGACATCTAACAAGCGTTCGCTTTTTTTGATACAAAGACTGTTTACACACAGTTTGTAATTGCAGAGAAATACATTTATTTTGATCATTTCATTTTCGAGCAGAAAGCTCACCCTTCTTGTTATACCTTTAGATGAACAGAGAGTTTTTTTAATTAACTACATATTCTTTAAATAATGTTCCCTTATATAAAAAATAGGATAATTATTTTAAAATTATTATAGCTCTATTACATAGGAAAAAACTGTCTTTTTTCTGTTGTCTTTTATTTAACATTAGGGACGTTTGTGGTAATAAATTTCTTAATAAACTAAACAGGTCACTTAAGAAATATTAAGTTAAATTTGAAAACGGTTTAAAAAAAAATATCCCCATTCCAAAATGTCATGTGACAATTTGGAATGGGGATGGGCTTAGGAGTGATGATGTCACAAGGATCTTTGATCCTTTGAAGTTTTTCCTTAAGTAGGGGTGAGAAACAGCAATTTTTAGTTCGTTTGTTTGCAGCCTTCAAACGTTCACTACAGAAACATTCGGAAACCTCTCAGAGTCATCGGATACAAACGCCAACATGTATCCAAGATTACGGCAACCAAAACAAAAAGATTACGCCGCCTCTCCTTCCACGCATGGCCGGCCAATTTCTCCAAATGGCCTCTTATCCATCCAAAGGGCATTACAGGAGAGTAGGAATGAAAACAATCATCTCCAGAACAAAGTTCAACAAATTGAAAAAGAAAAACTTCACCTGGAGAAGAAGTGCTTACAAATGGAAGCACAAAATAAATACCTGGAAGAAACACTACAGCGCCAGCCCGACATCAACATTATTAATGAGGGCTGGGGGATCAAGTTTGCTCAAGCCAGAGAGCAGATTGTATTCCTCATCAAAGAAAACAAGAAAAAGAGC